>NC_080845.1:19381804-19681804 GCF_030435755.1 Ochotona princeps | reverse complement strand
CTGTGTTTGGCCAAAAACCATAAACTTTGGTCCTCGCAATTGAGCCCTGTTTCAAAACCAGTTGATTGGGCAGATAATTCTTAAGAAAACAGGTTTATCTCCAGCTGGGCTCTGACCTACTAGTCAGAAACAAGACACAGTTTCTAGCGACTCATCATCATTAGTCACTCCCAGTGCTGGAATGCTCCAAATGTGCGCAGAAGGAAACGCACTGATGTAGTCAGGAAATATTTGTGAATGTGTCGGAACTTCTGCTGGGAATATACACATCAGTGTCATCTATTTTAGGAGGAGGCCACTTGGGCGGGGATGGAGGAAGTGGGGATTTTACTAAGTAATAGAGTTGGTAAAAGCACAGGAATATTTCCCCAACGTTGTAAACATTGGACTGGTGACACTATCTGCAGAAAATCAAAGCAGGCCAACACCCATAGGCCAGCGAAAATGCAGACCCTACAGTAGTCCTCAAACACTGATAAGACAGGGGCTGGCACTGCTTTATAGTATACCTGCAGTGCCAGTATCCTTTACAGACATGGGTTTAGGAGCCACCTGTTCTACTTACAGTCCAGCTCCCTGCTAATGCCTCTGGGAAAGCAGCAGAGGACAACCCAAGTGCTTGAGCCTGTGTACCCATGTGGGAAACTTGGAAGAAGCTTCTGGCTCCTGGCTTCAGTCTGGCCCAGTCCCTGCTGTTATGGCCATTTAGGGAGTAAATCTAGGAATGGAATATTTTCTCTCACTTCATTTTAATACCTATTGAAACTGGCTGGTTTGGGGGCCTGTTGTGATGGCTCAATTGGCTGATCCTCTTCCTTGTAAGTGCCAGCATCCCAGATGGGCACTGGTTCCCTGCTTGTGGCCTGGGAAAGCAGTCGAGACCTTGGAGCCCTGCACCCATGTGGGAAAACTGGAAGAAGTTCCTGGCTTTGAATCAGCTCAGCTGAGGCCATTGAGCCATTTTGGGAGGTGAGCTAATAGATGGAAATATTTTTCTCTGTCTCTCCTTCTTTTCATAAATCTGCCTTTGCAAGAAGAATAAGCAAATCTTAGAAGAAAAAAACTGGCTTGTTTAGAAATGTGGTTGTTAAGTCATATTTTGACAGGGTTCTTGTAAAGTCAGAGAAGTAGCTTAGTTTGTATTTACTTTGACTGCAGAACGTTAGAATGGGTGTCCCCATTCTGACTTCTACATTGTTCTGTTGGGACCCTGTAGGAGAGTTTGGTCTAAAACAATAGCCTCCTGCTCCATTTATCCAACATTGAATAAGGCCACACAGGCAAGAGGTGCCAGAGCCTGGGGAATATGACTGTACCATGCTGCTTTGCTTTGTAGAACAAATGATGAGTTCTGTATGCACACATATGAAGTGGGTCTTCATTGCCCTAGTCTTGACAAAAAAGGCCGCTTTCTGAAACATGTGTTTGTATTCATTCCTTAGCTATGAGGCTGCAATTTACCTGGTAGGATAAAATCAGATTTCCTTTTGTAAAAAAAAAAAAAAAAAAAAGAAAGAAAAGATTTATCTGTTTTTTGTTTGAAAGGTGAATTTACATAGGAAAAGAGAAACAGATCTTCCATCTGCTGGTTCACTTTCCAAATAGCTGTAAGGGCTTGAGCTGAGCCAATCTGAAGCTAGGACCCAGGAGTTTCTTCTGAAGCCTCCTATGATAATGCCAGAGTTCAAGGATCTTAGCCATCCTCCACTGCTTTCCCAAGCCATAAGCAGGGATCTGAATCAGAAATGGAGCAGCCAGGGCACAAACTGTTTCCCACATGGGATGTTGGCTTTATAGGCAGAGGATTAGCATGTTGAGCCACCACCCTGATCCTAGGCTTTTCAAAGCAGGCATGTGGTATAGTGGGTTGAGCCGCCATGTGGGGTACCTGAATCCCATGCCCAAATGCCTGGTTCAAGTCCCAGCTACTTGTCTTCTTACCCAGATTCCTGCTAATACATGGGGAGTTGGGAGGGTATGAGGAAGTGTAACAAATGATGACGCAAGTGCCTACACCCTGCTACCCACATGAGAGACCTGGAAGGACTTACCAATTCCTGGTTTCAGCCTGACAAGGTTATATAACTTTGCAGGCATTTGGGACAGGGAGCTAGTGGAGGAAAGATTCTCTGTCTCCGCCCCCACCCCATCATTCTGTTTTTCAAATAAATAAACAAATCTTTAGAAAAGATTATGGATACTGTGTGGCACAGCTACTTGGAATACCTACATTCTGTGTCAGGGCACTGGTAAAAGTCCCAGCTCCTGCATTTCCTGTGCAGTTTTCTGCTAATGCACTCGGGAGGTAGCGGGTGATGGACCAAGTGCTTGAGTCCCTGACACCCACTTGAGAGACCTAGGTAGAGTTCCTGGCTTCTGGCTTCTGCTTGGCCCAACTCTGGCTGTGTAGATATTTGGAAAGTGAACCAGTGGGGTAGAAGATTCTCTCTTTTACCCTTTCTCTCTTCCTCTCTTTCTATTGTTCGGCCTTTTAGTAAATGGGAAAAAAGTTCACTACCAAGAAGATCCGATTTTCGTCTCTGGGAATGGATTGCTTCCCAGACCTGCCCTTGGTTCTTCAGCTCATTGGCTTTCTGTTTGTTGTTACTATTCTGCCACCGTGTTCATGAACATAGTAGAAAAAGCAGGTAGACCCACAGCAGTGCAAAGGAGGTTCTGTTGAATCTGGATAATTCAGCTCATTGTTGCCCTACAGTATTTTTTAGGAGACCTCTATATCCCTTATACTGGAGCTGAGGGGACTTTCTTCTTTCAGTTTTTCTTAAGATATTTGCATTTCTGTATTATGCTACAAATAATAAAATATTTGTGAACTTTCAAATAAAAAGTTGACTTGATTAAATGCTGTGTCATTCACTCGCCCATGGGGCCTATCGTATTTAAGCAGACCCAAGTTTTGAAGGCACCAAATAGTGAAAACTCCTTTGGAAATTTTGAAGACAAAGCCAATTTAAGTTGAGAAATAAACAAATATTATTTCTAAGAATTATTGTTTTTGTTCTTGATACATTTTAGAAATGTTGGGTTTTTTTTTTAAAAGATTTATTTATTTTTATTACAAAGTCAGATATACAGAGAGGAGAGACAGAGAGGAAGATCTTCGGTCCGATGTTTCACTCCCCAAGTGAGCCGCAACGGGCCAATGCGCGCTGATCCGAAGCCGGGAACCTGGAACCTCTTCCAGGTCTCCCACGCAGGTGCAGGGTCCCAAAGCTTTGGGCCGTCCTCCACTGCTTTCCCAGGCCACAAGCAGGGAGCTGGATGGGAAGTGGAGCTGCCGGGATTAGAACCGGCGCCCATATGGGATCCCGGGGCTTTCAAGGCGAGGACTTTAGCCGCTAGGCCACGCTGCCGGGCCCGAAATGTTGGTTCTTGCAAAAAAAAAAAATAAAAAATCCCAGATGTATTTTAACAAATTGTCAGTTTGTATTAGATTTATTCCCCGGATGACAGAGGAAAATCCCACTTAAGAGAAATGGAAGTGTAAGAAACAAAGGATCTTTTTTTCTCTTTTTCAAATAAAAATAAACATCCATTTCTAAGCATTTTTCATAATGTTTGACAGTTTATTAAAATAGATCTTTCTCTTCCATATGGGTTGTATTAAGCTTTCTCATCCTGGAGCAGTCCGTGCCCTTTTTTCTTCTCTTCCGTGCTTTGTCCTTCCCTCTGCCTCTCCTTCCTTCCATCCCTCTCCTGCTTGCCTTCCCCTTCCCTTCTCTTGCTCTCTCTCTCCTTCCATTCCCTCTTCCCCCTCCTCTACTTCTTCTTCCCACTGTTTACCATGGGCTAGGCACGATGTTCAACACTTTATGATTCCAGTTAACACAACCAGCCCAAGCAATGGGTACCCTTATTGCATTAAGCAAATAGAGAAATCAATACTCTGAAAAAGTAAATGACTTCCCCAAGGTCACAAAGTCTGGAAGAGTTGATTCAAGACTCATTCCCAGGTCTAAAATACTTCAAAGTTCACAGACTGTTACTTTTTTTATACAATGACTATTTTAAGATTGGGAAAATAGGGGCTAGCTTTTTGGCATAGTAGGTTAAACAATCACTTCGTTATAACTCAGAGTGCCAATCTAGATCCCAGCTAATGTGTCAAGGAAGCAGTGGATGATGATCCCAGTGCTGGTAGCCCAGTTCTCTCCCCTCCACATGCGAGACCTGGATGCGATTCTGGACTATTGGATCCAGCCTAGCCCAGCCCCAGTGGTTGCGGTCATCGGTGATATAAACCAGCAAGTGGAAGATTGCTTACTTCTCTTTCTTCCCACCTCCTCTGTTGCTCTTTCACCCATATGGGAGACCTGAACTAGAGTTCCAGGCTCCTGACTTCTGCCTGGCCCGGCGCAGGCCATTGTGGCCATGTTGGAATTGAACCAGTGGTTAAAGATCTCTTCTATCTCTGCTTCTATATAGTTCTGCCTTTCCATAAAAATAAAATTAAACCCTTAAAAAAACAATCAGGAGGGTGCCCTGCAGTAGGAGGTCAGGAACCAAATTACTTCTGCAGGGTGGTTGTCCTTTCCAATCAGGCCATTGCGGCCAGACATCATCAGTTCACTTCATGTCACTCTGGTACAACCTTTCAGGCCTCAGATCAGTGCAGAGCCTATTCTCACTGGTGTTCCTGTCTTTGTTGCATGGCTCTTTGGTAGGCCCTATAGTCCTAGAAGCCCAAGTGGTAAGAGGCAGAAATGAGTCATGACTAATAACTGTAGCTTCAGAATCGTTGTGCTGGAGAACCAGCTGGTTAAGCTGACTACAAGCTTGCACCGTCTGTCTGCCTCTGACGTCAACCCTAGAATCCAGGACAGGGAGAGGCTCTTGGAGTTCCAGGTCACCCATTGCCTAAAACCAAGGTCAGTTGACGATTTACATATCAAGTCATCCAGGAGGTCTTCCTGCTCACTGGTGGTTGCAGGATGCCTCTGTTTTTTTCTAGCAATAGGCTATGCAGCTGCCAGATGTTCAGGCTGTGCCTCTGCCAGATGGTCGGCTACTCCCAGAGAATGCAGCAGGTGCAACAGCATCTCCAATAGCTGGTGTAGACCCTCTGATCTCTGAAGACCCGGATCCTTATTTAGCCATTGGGCACAAAGGGGATTCTGACTAGTGATTCATCCTCCAAATATTTGTACTGACCTCAGCAGATTGGCTGGGACCTTTATCTCTGTTTTCATTCACCTCTTCTTTACCTTAGAATCCTTACATCAGCTGGTGAAGAGAAATGTTCATTGACTTCCTGGGCTCAGAAGCCTGCTCCACAACTTTCCTATTTTCACTAAACTTGTTTCAAGACTTTGCTTGTGACTGGACCACTTTGGCTTTCACTGTATCACTGCTTGGTTGTACTTTATCCTAGCATTGTACTGGGATCGTTTCATTTCCTGTTAAAGTTATTCAGAGGGGCCCAGAACAATGGCTCAATTGGCTAAACATCCCCCTTCAAGCGCCAGGATCCCATGCGGGTGCTGGTTCATGTCCCAACTGCTCAGCTTCCCATCTAGATCCCTGCTTATGACCTGGAAAAACAGTGGAGGATGGCTCAAAGCCTTTGTATCCTGCACCCACATGGGAGACCCGAAAGTGGCTCCTGGTTCTTGGCTTCAGATCAGCTCAGCTCCAGCCATTGCAACCATTTGGGGAACGAACCAATGGATCCTTGTCTCTGTCTCTTTTCCTCTCTGTCACTCTACCTTTCAAAAAAAAAAAAATTAAGTATTTAAAAAAATGATTCAGAAATGCTTTGGGATACTGATCTCACCTATTTCAAATTGACCTTAAATTCTTTGCTGTTTGTCTGCACTGATCTGGGTGCAATGGTTTGAGCACCCACTGAATAGAACGTTTCCTCCATTTAAGTTTTTTTTGTTTAGAATGGTAAAAGCTGAATCAATTAAGAGGACTACGGTGTTGATCTTGTTTCTGCTATTAACATTAAGTCTTTTTTTTTAAAGGTTTATTCATTTTTTATTACAGCCAGATATACACAGAGGAGGAGAGACAGAGAGGAAGATCTTCGGTCCAATGTTTCACTCCCCAAGTGAGCCGCAACGGGCCGATGCGCGCAGATCCGAAGCCGGGAACCTGGAACCTCCTCCGGGTCTCCCACGCGGGTGCAGTGTCCCAAAGCATTGGGCCGTCCTCGACTGCTTTCCCAGGCCACAAGCAGGGAGCTGGATGGGAAGTGGAGCTGCCGGGATTAGAACCGGCGCCCATATGGGATCCCGGGGCTTTCAAGGCGAGGACTTTAGCCGCTAGGCCACGCCGCCGGGCCCATATTAACATTAAGTCTTTCAATTAGAGAATGAGCTAGGTCGGATTTTTTTTCTGACTGAATGATGTGAATGGTCTGCCTCTGCTGCTTCATCTTGAACATTACCTTGTCTCTTACCTTTTTTTTTTTAAGATTTATTTTATTTTTATCACAAAGATATACAGAGAGAGGGAGAGACAGAAAGGAAGATCTTCCATCCCATGAATCACTCCCTAAGCGGCCAAATGGCCGGTGCTGCACTGATCCGAAGCCAAGAGCCAGGAACTTCTTCCAGGTCTCCCACATGGGTGCAGGGTCCCAAGGCTTTGGGCCGTCCCCAACTGCTTTCCTAGGTCACAAACAGGGAACTGGATGGAAAACAGGGCTGCTGAGATTAGAACCTGCGCCCATGTGGGTTCCTGGCGCACTCAAGGAAAGGACTTTAGCCGCTAGGCCACCACACTGGGCCCTTAGATATGACTTTTTTTTTTTAAATTTTATTTTCATTTTATGTATTTTTTTTTTCTTTATAATAATTACAGGGTGGGAAGGATTGAGGTTTAGGAAAAACTGGGTAAACTCATTGTTTCCAATTTTGCTTTCTGCTTTGTTTTCTTGTTGTTTCTGGGGGAAGAGGAGAGACAAAAGGTGAAGCCATATGTGACTTTCCATATGTCCCAGTACCCAAGGAAGAGGAACTGCCACCTCGTATCAACCCAGAGTCTCAATGTATGCATATTCTGAGGGTTCTGCCCAAGTGATTTGTATATTTCTGGAATGTTGTCAATTTCACCAATCCACGGATGATGTCTCGCTCCCCCCAATGTCCATTGGCTGATTGAGTAAGCCTCAAGTCTCCATTCACCAAGTTTTTTTGCTGCCATCATTTTACTGGGGTAGTTGTCCAGTTTGTTCTGTTCTCCTTCTACTATGGCACCAAATGAGCTGCCATATTCTCCTTTTACAAAAGGGCCTGTGTCCACTGCTCTGCCTTTTTTACTAAGTAGGACATGTGCTTACAGGTAAGTCCAAGTACCCAAAACATAAAAAGTTGGAACGGGGAAGATCTTTCATCTGCTGGTTCATTTTCCAACTGGCTACAATGGCCAGGGCTGGGTGGATGGCAAAGAACCAAGTATTTGAGGCATCATCTTCTGCCTTCCAGAGTGGGAGGAAGCAGAGACTAGCAGGAAGCAGAATCAGAAGTAGAGTAGCTGAGACTCAAACCATGCAATCTGAGATGTCCCAAGTAGCAGCTCAGCCACTGTGTCACATGCCTACTTGTGTCCTCACCTCAAAGACTAAAAAAAGTGAAAATAACGTCTGATCAGTCCAGCCTGGAATCAGTAGAGGAATGAAGGTCCACCTCCCAGGTACATCGTTTCTCTGTGATGCAGCCATTCCTGTGTGTGCACGTATGCTGGGAAATGCTGAACCAGTGAACTTCAAAACCAGTCATTCACTTGAAGTCGGAGCCACAGCAAAGACTAAACAGATTACTTTTCCTGTGTCAGAAACCAATAGCTTTCAAGCCACACATTGTTTGAACAAATGGCATGTCTGAAAATAGCCATGATTGTGTTGAAGGGGTTAAAGGAAAAGAGTATCACCAGTAACAGGATAGAAAAATGAAAAGCTAATCAAATTCACCCATGATATTACAAACACATGGGGTCGCTCTGATCCTTTCATAGGAACCATTGAATTCTTGGAATCACCTTATTAGAAAATCTAGTTTCTTTAATGCTTTAAAAGTACAATCTTTTTTTTTTTAACCTAAAATTCTAGAACTGTTTTCTCCAATGTTCTTTAAAATGCTGTTTTTGGTCAGTTAGCAGTCGAAAAATAAATTTCTTAGAAACCCTGATTAAATGGATATTTCCCCCCCTTTGGAACTAGTTAGCAAGAACATTTTATTATAATGGAATAAGTGTGGGGGCACACACCTAATATGCACAACCAGATAATGACCTAGTAGGATTGGAACTCTGGTCTCTTATTCCAGAGACCCTGTTATTCATGTACATTTAGCTCTACTGTTCGATGAGATAACTGGTTCGGATGACATGGTAAGCTTCATACTAGCTCTGATTCTCATATGTCTGTAACATTTTGGGCTTCCTTCCTTTACCCATTCATCCCAAGCAGGTTAAAACAAAATGCCCAAGTGTAACACCAGTCACAGCCACACAGTGATCTGAAAACCCAGTTCTCATCCCTGTGCTTGCCTATCTTATCTCAACCAGTCTATAAATTACTTAGCAGTCAGGCACTAGTGTTCCTCAGTGCCCAAGGCCTAAGAGTCACGGTCTGTTTCTGATACCTGCAGCTGATGTTCTCTGCTTTAAGTATGCCATGCTTGCTCCTAAAGGAGCTCAGCAGTGGTCCGAAAGGCGAGGTCTGAAAGGGAGGAAGGGAGGAAGTGTCAGGGAAAGAAGAATGGAAGGAAGGAACGAACTAAGGAAGGAAAGAAGGAAGAAAGAAAGGAGCAAAGGAAATAATAGCTAGCTAGCTAGCTAGACAAGTGGAAGGAAGGAGACAGAAGAGGAGGGAAGGGGTGAGGGAGGGCCTGGGGGCTGTAGAAGAAGTGTTCACTTGGTCAACTAGGGGATCCTCCAAGGCAGGCATAGTTTTACTATAATTTTGCTGGAAACTCAGAGATTTTCATAGTGATTTCATGTTGGCCATGGTCCCCATCCAACAGAGGTTTTCATATGCTGCAGAAGAAGCTGTTACCATTCTCCAAATTGCATGCACCAGAATCCCATATGTGTGCCAGTTCTAATCCTGGCAGCCCCACTTCCCATCCAGCTCCCTGCTTGTGACCTGGGAAGGCAGTCGAGGATGGCCCAAACCCTTGGGACCCCACATCCATGTGGGAGATCCGGAAGAGACTCCTGGTTCCTGGCTTTCGATTGACTCAACCCCGGCCATTCTGGCCAATTTGGGAGTGAACCATTGGATGAAAGATTTTTCCTTCTATCTCTCCTCCTCTCTGTATATCTGACTTTCCAACATCTTAAAAAAAAAAAAAAAAAGCTGTTAAAAAATATTCTCCAAACTGAAGTCATCTTAACATTTTATAATTTTAACAATTACTTAGAGAAGTTGTTGATTTATTCCATATATGTAAATTGAAGATGTCTTCCTGACATAGCCCCACCATCAGTGGCCTTATTAACACTAGGGTAAGTCATTTCGTATGTTTAATCGAGTACAAGGGAAACACCTTTTTTCTCGTTGGATCATTTTCAATCTTAAAACATTTCATGAACAAGTAGGGACTCTTGTAAAGACTGTGTACTATTTGGAATTATTATAATTTAAAATGTCATGATTTAGTCTTTTCCTTCTGACATTCTGTGACTGAAAATTCTTACGATTTCTTCTACAGATGAAAAAGTTGTATGAAGGAAACCCTTGGATATCAGTATGAAAATATTATAATTTCATTGTATTAAAATTTTTTTTTTTAAATTTCTTCATTTAATCAAGCCTTGCTGGAAATGAAAGGTGGACTTGCTTTGAAATCCCAGGCCGCTAATGAGAAGCAAATTCACTTGGTTGACTCAGTGAAAGTAGTCTTGTGGAATTCCACATTGCTGGCAGTTTTCTAGCACCCTATTGTGAACAAGCTGCGTACATTCCAGATAGATTAGGCATATTTTGCAATTTCAATGCACTGCTTAAAGAATACCTTGTTTTATGCCATCTCTTCATTAGCGCATGAACTCCGGAGTGTTTACTAGGTTTTTCAAATGCTTCAGTTGTTAAATGAGATAAAATTCTCAGCCAAGAAATTTAAAAAAAATACTTGGACCTCACAGGACTCTGTTCTAGTCAATTACCAAAGTAATTCCTAAGGACATTCTTGTCATTAGCACCTGCTCTGAGGTCTGGATGGAGACCCACAGCCAGCAGGTGCTATCACCTGTCCAGTCTTGCTTCCCTTCCAGGGGTACTCTGTACCCCGCTCTCTGTTTTTCCCCCTGCAGAGCTAATATCTTACCATTCTCTCCTTTCTTAGCAATAGGATCTGACTTTTTTTTATTGGCCCCATTTAAATGTATATTATAACAGTGAGGAACCCAAGTCACTTGTCACTCACCTAGTAAATGCAGAGAAGGCAAAGTCTGCCAACAATGTAGGACACAATGAAAACAGAGAGGGGCACATGCTGCTTGAGCTTTCAAACGTTTCACTGGAGTGTTTTTAAAGGTCGTTTTAAAGTTGTCCGGAGCAGTTGGGGTGAGTGTAATCAGGTCACCATTTCCTTGTATTAGAGCATTTGGCAGGGGAGAGGCCAAGTGTGAGGATTCAGGGAAAGGAAGTGTGGAAAGGAACTTACCCAGGCACAGGAAGCCAGAGACCCCAGAGAGGAAATGAAGGAAAAGCAGGCATCACAAACTAGGCCAGAAACAGGAGTAAGTACAGTTGGAGAGCCAAATGTTCTCCCATGACACTGTCCCTGTCACGGTGTTTGCTTGCTCTCCGCTTTCCCTGTCTAAGGATGACTGTGTACTCCCCAAGAGGTTCCCCATCCAAGCTGCGTAATGAAATCAGATGGAAGGCTTCAATGAATAGGGATTTCTGGGCCCAGACTCCCTGGGGTGAGGAGACTGGAAGTTGCTTCTGCCCTAATTTCCAGCCACTTGAAAGGAAAGCCAGCAGGAAGAGCACTGATTCACAGGATCTTAAGAGCTGACCACCGCTGAGCAACTAGTGATGTCCTAGATGATTTCTAGAACGTTTTGAATTTGATAGAGCACTACCAGAGATTGTATTCCAAAAACCTGAGGTTTAAAATAGTTTTTCAGCCCAGTCATGAGCAAGCCAAATGATGCATAATGCAAAAATGCCCTTTTTTGCCTTCAGCTAAGATTCAGAGATCAGTATGGGAAATGTCTTCTTTGGGAAACACATAGCAAAATGGAGATGAACAGTGTCTGATCCTCATTAGGACAGTAAGGGGGCCCTGGGAACTAGATGACTGTATACTGCAGGTGATGCAGTCTGCAGGGTAAGCCTTTTTTCATGTTACAATTAAAATCACTCAGGCCTTTATCCATGTTAGAGGTGGTCCAGGAGTCATCATACTGTTTGTGGATTTTTTTTTTTAACCAGGATGTTTTAGCTCTTCTTCTGTTATTATAGCTAAATCCTACTGCTTGGGTAATTTAGAAAGGACAGAACTTTATTTTGCTCATGGTTCTGGAGGTTGAGAAGGCCATGTATATGAGTATGGCATTTGGTAAGGGACCTTGTATTTTTTTTTTTTTAATTGATGAACATATTTATTTTCAATTTCATTTGAAAGGCAGACAGACAAGACACACAGAGAGTGCTTTCATTCACTGCTTTACTCTCCCAACTGCCTGCAACAGACAGGACTGGGCCAGGTAGAAGCCAGGAACTTGGAACCACACTGGAACAGCACATCCTCTACTCTTAAAGCCACAATGTTCTGTCTTTCAGCATGCGCATTAGCAGGAAGCTAGAGTGGAAGCAGAGGTGAAACTTAATACGAACAACTCCAATAAGGGACATATGAGAATCCCTGGCAATGTTTCTTTAATTATTATTATTAATTGTATATATTTATTTTTTAGAAGATTTATTTATTTTTATTGGAAAACCAGATTAACAGAGAGGAGAGACAGAGAGAAAGATTATTCATCTGCTGGTTCACTCCCCAAGTGGCTGCAACTGCCAGAGCTGAGCTAAGCTGAAGCCAGGATCCAGGAGTTTCTCCTGGGTGTCCCACAAGGGTGCAGGGGCCTAAGGCTTTAGACCATCTTCTACTGCTTTCCTAGGCCACAAGCAGGGAACTGGAAGGGAAGTGGAGCAGCCAGGACATGATTGGCGCCCTTATGGGATCCACTGAGCCAGCCACCGTGCCAGGCCCCCGCAGTGATTTAACTGCTGAGTCCAATAGTTGTCCTAACGAGGGTCATCTTGCTGCTCCACTTCTGATCCAGCTCCTTGCTGATGCTCATAGGAAAGCTCCTGCATGCATGTGGGAAACCTGCAAGAAACTCCTGGCTTCAGACTGGCCCAGCTCCAGCCACTGTGGCCATTTGGGGAGTGAACTAGCGATTCACTCTCTGTCTCCCTTTCCTGTTTGTCCCTCTCTGTTACTCTGCCTTTCAAATAAATAGATAAATCTTTAACAACAAAAAGCCACTGACGTCATCATGAAGGCCTCACCCTGATTATCTTATCTAACCTTAGTACTCTCAGAAGGGCCACCTTCACATACCATCAACATGTGACTTTGGGCCTTGAGTTTCCAACTTGCGAATTCCAAGAGACACACATTAGATTGGGTTGTTTTCTCATTTCTTGTTCTGATTTCCTATTTCCTCTGAAATCTTACTCTCACATCCTTTTCGCCTGCTGTCCAACCTCCACCCTGCACTGAGCCACATGTAAACCATTCACCTGTGGTTGGCTAAACAAATGTTGATGTCAGAGGCTTAGCGGTTAGCAGAAGTGCTTCCATCACAACATAACACTCAAAGAATTTGCAAACTATGTACTAAATGTTAGTTTACTTTTGGCTTTCTCTGCAATCTGGGATTTTTTATTCACTGACTCCTTCCCAACATCATGTCTTTCATCTGACTTCAGAAATGTTTTCAGCTTCTGAATTCCTAAGATGAATCACAAGTTCAAATATATAAACGTTTTTTATTTCAGGAAATATCACCACATTGTCTCCCAGATTTATCACTTTATTTTTTACAAGTTGTACTCCCATGAACAGTGTGCAATCATTTGATTTTCACAGTTCCCTTACAAAAATAATATTTAAAAAATTTTTAATATTCTTTACATAGTTGAAAGGGATGTACATCCCCATGTGGGTCTCCGATTAGGGTGGAAGGATTCACGTATGGAGGAAGCTGGGTGGGACATATGTTTCAATTTTTTTTTCTTCTGTATCAGAAGGGGAAGGAGAGGGAGCCTGCTCCTTGTTATCAAACTACATTAGCACATGGTGATGGGGGAATCATTTGATGATGCCTTAGAGAACTCAGTGTGAGGAAGAGTGTTCTGAGGGTGTCACTTGAGTGATTTTGATAATTACCAGGGTTGAGGAAGTCTTCCCAAGGTCTGTTGGCTGACCAGGTCCACCTCAGTGCATCCACAGGCCCAGTAACATGGCAAAGCTTGGCCAGGAGAGTTGTCCAACCTGTTCTGCTTTCTAGCCTCTAACAAGGCCCAGGACATCCTGTGCTAGCCTAGATGAGCCAGCTATCATGTCCCCCATGTGCATCAGCAACTGTGGAGACCCACATGTACTCCAAGGTCAGATCACATATTTTGTGATTTTCCCTGTGGCTGAAATTTGAGTCCAGCAATCCAGTTGAGGAGTCCCACAGGAAAGCCCTGCTTGCGTGATCTCAGACTTGACTATTGTGTGTGTCAGCCAGTGCAGGGTTAGGTTTGGTCTGTCATCTACATAAGCCAATGCACATACCCGTGGATGAAACTGCTTGGTCAGTTGCACTCCCAGCTCCATACCTCATGTGAACATACTGGTGCTACTGCTCGGCTCAGCCAGCGCTCCAAGGAGCCAGTCTTCACTCATACCAGTTAGCAATGTGGCCTATTCGGGACAACCCCAATAATCTCCACCAGGCTGTCCCCCAGCCTAGGTTTCTGTGTGTGTTGACATGTGCTACAGCCTAGCCCAGTCCATCTTGCATCCCAACTGACTCTTGTGTACATCCATGGATGTGGCTTTAGTTTAGCCAGACCCGCCTCAAAACCCAGCACACATATATACTGATGGGTGCTGCCCACAGCCCAGGCTCTTGCACTTTCCAGTAGAAACTGCAGCCTAGCAGGGGGGTTCCCCAAGCTCCACTACCAGTCCTGTTCCCAGTTTTGGATCTCCTTTGTGCCTGTGGGTGCTTTGACCCAGTCTGGCATGACCTACTTGCAGTCTCAGTTGTCTCTGGTGGGTGTTGCAGCCTAGCTCAGCTGGGCATGGTCCACACCCTGTTCTGTCTGTGGTGCATACCAGCAGGTGCAGCGGGTGCTGCAGCCTGGCCCCACCAAGCCTGCCCCTAGACGTGGCCCACACAAATGCTGAAGAGTGTTGTAGCCTTGCCTGGCTGGATCTACCCCCAGCCCTGGCTCTTGTGCTCCAAAGTGGGAGGTGTAGCCTAGCCAGACAGTTCCCAAATTCCTCTCCCAGGCCTGATCCCAGCCTGGATCTCACATGTACTGGTGGGAGCTGCAGCCCTACCTGGAATGGGCTACTTTCAGACATGGCCTTTGCATGTGCCAGTACTGCAGGCTGACCCAGCCCAGCCTGTTCTCACTTCTCCACAATGCAAACCTGCGGATGCTGCAGTCCCTCAGACGTGAGCACAAATCCTCTGGTTCTCCCGCTTTCTGGTGGGTGATGCAGCCCAGTCTCACATGGCCAACTCTCTGCTCTGACACTTTCGAGTGGGTGACTCAGTCAGGCATGCCCCCTAGCCTCAGCTTTTGCCTGGTGGTTGGCAGGTGATGCTACCTTGCCCAAGCCAGGACTCCCACAAAGGTGGGGTGCCTTGGTCTGACCTAGACATGCCCTCTTATTTCCCCCCTCTAAACCATCAGTCTCAGCTGTCTCACCAACCTTGCGTGCAGTGGCCAGGTCCATGGAAGAGTTTGAGCATCTCTTGACAAGTTCAATGTCCATTTTAAATTATTAACTGGGACCAAGATTTTTCATATTACTAAGGTGTTGATGACTTTCTTATGGATTTGTGAGAACTGTAGACAGGTCACAGTGACCCACTGTTGTTTGTATGGTTTTCCCCAGTTTTTTTTTTTTTTTTCTCTTGGAATTTCAGTGGTGCATCTAGTCCCTTGGGGGAATGCCCTTGAGTTTGGAATTGTTCCTTCTTTTCCAGTGACCTCCACCGCTGCATGGTGGGAAATCACCGTGGGCCTAGATCTGATGGTTTGTTGTGAGCCAGCCTTCTTGATCCTCTTTGTTTTGTCCCCTGGGAAATCCTAATTTTCCGTGGAATACATCTTGTACTTGGGGATTATTCTGAGCTGACCTTTTTGGTTTTCATTCTTGCTGGGAGAAAATGGTAAATTCTCCAGTTTTGTTTCATGATAGACTAGTCTTGGCCCCCTCCCCAGTTTTCAGCTCAGCTCTTAGAGCCATGTGGAAGTCTTTGTTTCAACCGCTACTCACCTCTAAGTGTGGGTTCTTGCGTTTATCACTGGTTCATTTGTATTTTCTGGATTTAGTTCACTGTGTGCTGCGTGGAGAGACAGGTGATGTATGTCTTCACTGACTCCTTCCCCATCAGCCCGGCTTTTTCTTTTTGAGTTTGTCTAGTAAGTACATTCTGCTTGTATCCCCTGGAGGCCACTCTTGCTCAGGGGTACAGAGTAAAGTGGGCCAGCAGGCCACCTGAGCAAAACTATACACTTACATCACAGTGAAAGGCATTGTGATCGCCCCTTTCCATGGAAATTTCCATACAGGGCTTTCTGTCCTGGAGGGTGTAGGGCCTTTGAGAGCATGTAACACTGAGACCTTCCCTTCCAGTTACGTTTCTTCTGCAGAATTAGCAGTCATTTGTTGGCTTCAAATGTATGCTAAAAAATACACCTAGGAGAACAGATGTGTTCTCATAAAATATTCCCAGTTCTAGTAACCATCATTGTGTGAAGAGACTCAAGAAGGGATGAACTCTGAAAACACATATTGAGTTCATAAAACTAGTCTTTTCCATCCCTGCTGTTCTTTCCAATACTCAACCCTTTAAGAACCATGTGGGAACTGTTAAAATCGGGGTTTCCTGGCTCTGCCCTCTCTGTTGTCCCCCTCCAAAGACTCTGACTTATAAGCAGGTAAAGCCTAGGAATCTGCATTTAGCAAACACAGAGAGGAGCTACAAATTGTCACTCTTGATACTTCCAGAAATATTATCTTAGTTTGGGACAAGATATCCATTCTCTACTCCAGTGCTATAGATGTATGGAGTTACATAATTCGCGATTGGGAGACTCCCCCACAGTCGTGATGATGGGTACCTCTAGACAGCTCCCAAATGCTCGCTGAGTAAAACCCCCCTTGGCTGAGAACCGCCGTCCCAGGGCAAACTTTGGGAACATATGGATTCAAAGTGATAAAAGTTTTCACTTTCACAGAAGCCATTCCTACCCCTGCCTTGCTTTTACTGAATATATTGAGCAGATTTTTTGGAGCATCTGGCAGGTCCAAAATGTTCAATTTAATCTTAATTTTGTCTTTATTGTCTAATGAAATGGAAGACAAATTGTTCCTATAATATCTACTGACCATGCCTCTAATTAAATATACTTGATAGCTCTCTTAGGGGGGGTCCCCGCAATTTAAAATCAAATGCTAACAAATTATGGGGATAGCTTCAGGGATAAAATAATTCAAAAAGAAGTCAATAGGGCTTGTTTGTGTTTTTCTAATAACGAAACACATTTTATCTGTAAGTTTTGCACTTATCCTGACTTTGGAACACAGCAGAGAGTTATGAAGCACATGCCCTGGTCCTGTTTATAAAAACCTCACCTCTGCTGTTAATTTCAGAATCCTTCTTGGGGAAGTCTGTGGTCCATATGAATAAATGGCCTGTGATACCATGCACGCGCATTTGAAGTGTGTCTCACCTGATCTTAAGATTGGGTGTTAGTCACTGCTTTAACTCAGTTAAAATAAGGAGTCCTACGAGAAGTTGATTCATGTCTCAGGTTCAGAACATCAGTAAATGCTATGAAGAGGCAATCGTGAAAAAGACAAACGAACAAAAAGACAGTGAAAAATGTCCTTAATGCCCCCTAAAGGAACCCCACTGACACGCAGGAACCCAGAGAGACCCCACCCCTGTCTCCACTGTGGACTATAGTCTGGCCTGGGGAAGGGTGTGGACCAAGGTAAGGTGGGAAAGAACCCCTTTCTCTGGAGGTGCTGGTTATTGCGTGGTTTTCCTGGTAGTTCCTGATTGTATCGTTTCTTTGTATTGGAAATCAGAGAAGTCTGTGGGTGAAGAAAGCTGAAGGCAGGCCCGGGCAGTTGTTTTGCCCTGCTGAGTTTGACTTGCAAAATCGAGTCTCAGAGCCTGGTCCTGAGGCCGAGAGAGCAGCAGGGCCACCCTAGGGAATCTGACTTTGCTTTGCAAAAACCAAAGAGAATTATGGGGACATCTTGCCCAGTGGAAAGTTGAATTCAAGTAATCTGACTTCATGCCATTTCCTCTGCCCTCAAGCAGAGTGAGCTACACAATAACTTGTTTTTTAAAATGCTGTTTTCTGTGGGCTGTGTTGTGTGTGTGTGTGTCCTCAGGATTTCTAGAACATTTTTTTCCCTGAGGGTCATTAACATTATTTAAATATTCATGGTGGGGGAGGGGATGGCTGACTGAAATTTCAGATAGCTCTGGGGTGAGGGAGGGCTGGCCGGCTGCCTAATGGAGCCCCACACCGCGGTTCAGCTGCTTGCTTCCCCACAGGGAGCTTTGTTAGCACACGCGCCGGCTGCCTGCCACACCTGGGGCCAGCCGGTGTACTGGAAGCATCTCTGTCCACACTGGGGCCCAAGGCTCGCAGGAAGGGCCGCCCTCTCCCCCAACACGGGGACATCGTGACGGTCCCCAAGAAGCATTTTCCCACCGGTCCCGGCAGGATTCACCCGGGACAAGAGTGAGGAGCGTGCTCCGGCAGCTTCGGGCGCGCCCCCTCTCTCACAGGCCCTCTCCCGCGCAGCCGCGGCCACGCCGGCACGCCCACCCGGCAGCGACCCCGCGTCCACGTGCTGGGACACTCCGCGCGCTCCTCCGTTACCCTCGCTCGGCCAGCGCTCCAGCCCTCCTCCCACCCCCGGGTTCACGCATCCCTCACGTTCGTGCACGGGCTCTTTGGCTCCTCAGGCTACCGGGTGGGTGGCTGGGCGGGGAGGCGCTGAGGCGGCGCGAGGGCTGGCCGCCGGCCCCCGGCGGGGCCCAGAGGGGCGGGGACGGGGCGGGCACGGGCGCCGGCGGGCAGGACTGGCCGCTCTCCAGTGCGCTCGGCCGCCGCCGCGCCCCGCAGATGCGCTGGCCCCAGCCTGGGGCTTCCGCGCGGTGTCTCCTGGACCAGCCGAGCCCGAGGCGGCGGCCGCGCGGCGCTGGAGCGGAGCCGGCCTTCAGAGGTGGGTGTGGGCAACGGGGTGATTTTCCCCAATGTTGGGACGCGGCTGGGACACCGGGCGTGGGGAAGAGATGGCTGGCTGGCTCCTGACTGGAGGACTTGGGGGTCGGCGGCGGGTCGGCGGCGTCACGGGCTTTATTTAAAGAACTTTTTTTTTTTTTAATGATCTTTGCTTAGCGGATTGGCTGGCAGGGTTGTGGCCATGTGGACTTGAATTTATGAGTTTGTTCAGTACATATTAATGTGTAAAAGATACTTAGGTCTACCTAATCCCCAGCACCGACCCGCCGGACTGTACAGGAAAAGCAGGGACCTCCAACGGTGGAGGTGGCCTTCTTTCCAGCCCCCTGGACCTCGGTGGACGGAGCCGCTGGTTCCCGCTCCCGCGGAAGCTGCTGCACTGCTCTCTGGGGTGGCATTTTTGGAAGTCAGGATCTTCGTAGGGTGACTGAGGCTCGGCTTGAGGTCCGGGTAGCCGAGCTCGGCAGGTGATGCCGGCGAGAAGCAGCAGTTCTGCAGTTGGGTCAGAGAGCACGGCGAATCCCGTTTGGTCCTGTCCGAGCGGGACCAGGAAGTTTAGCCAAGGCTGGGGCCGCTGTGTTGAGACTCTGATGTTTTATTATCGGGATAAAGCCTGGGGGACGTCTCTCAGGGTCCTTCTGGGCCACTCTGGAGGATGGAAGAGCTGGACCTTGGCGGGGAGTGTGTATGTGGGTAGGGGGGCGGCGTGGGGAGGGACCACGCTGGGCCAGGCGTGCCTGTCTTGTCGTGGAGATAAGAGCGAGGGACACTCAGAAATTCTAGAGAAGCGGAGGAGGCAGAAACGAAACCGAGGAGGGCTGGCGTTGGTGGCCGGGTGAGAACGGAAAGCCGAGCTGCGCGCGGCGTGGCCGCCCCACTCTCCTGGCGCGGTTACGGCGAGGGTTATCCCCGCGTGCCTGGCCAAGCTGACTTGGATAAATCGATGCGCTTCTCGGTAGCAGTGTTGAAGTCCAGCGTCCAGGATGTGAGCTAGCTTTTTAATGTATTTATCTTTGAAAGGCGACCCTGCTGGCCCGAGCATATACAGATGTGGGACCCTCTGATAACATCTTTGAAATCTGTGGCCAAAATGAACTTACTGGGGAAGCACCCTTTCCCCGACGCGAGGAGGCTGAATAAAGTACAGACCCGTTTGCTATAGTGATCCCCGGGGTTTCGTTCCCCTGTCTTTGTTAGATTGAGCGCCGTGCTTTCTTTCCTGGAAGTGTCCCCGATTTAATTAATCACCCCTTGTTTCTCTTCATTAGGCAGCTATCTAGGACTCTGAAGAGTTCCCAGTCACGTGATGACTGTTTCTTTTAAACGCAAAGACTTGCAGTAAATAAGCAGGTTACAAACAGCTTGTTCCTCCCTGCCAGCTCTCCTCAGTTTTGGTCCTTCCCTTAAAAAGGGCATCATCTCATTTGGGTGTGGGCACCCCGTGAATCCTGTGGGTCTTGCAGTTATTTTCGATTGTGTCAACAAAATGAGTCTCTAGCTAGGACTATTAGTGCCTGGGTCTCCCGGTCCCAAGAGACTCCTTCTCCTCCTCCATTTTTGGGGTGCTAGGATGCTGGGCGAGAGGCATGGCTGAGCCCTGAGATGGGACAAACACTTTGCAAGCCCCATTATGTCATAGCTGTGGCATGGGGTTGGCACTGCTCCTGCTTGGAGAGTTCAGAGCGGTGTTGTCAGAATACATTTCCCTTTCCTAAGTGGTGGCGCCTTCTGACTCAAGAGCTGTAGGATCTGGGGCCACTGAGGCCACACATGTTGTTGTCTTAGTTTAATCAACTGAAGGCATTGGAATCCACTGACTTGTTTTTTTTCCCCTAAAACTTTGTGTTGCTTTAAAAAAAAAATAAACATCTTTTAATTCCATTTCCACTAAGTTTTCGAGTGGCCCTGGTGAGGATATATACACGTTGCTTACTTATTTTCCTTGTATTTGAAAGGCAGAGAGCTAGCGGCAGCCAGGACTGGGCAGAGCTGGACTCAGCTGGACTCGCCTCAGCTTTCCCACATGGGCAGATGGGAACTCCAGCCCTTGGGGGGTGGGGGGAAGGGAGGGGTGGAGGTAGATGGAGTGGGTTGCCAGTCAATAGGAAGCTCGAATCTAGACACTCCAACCTAGGATTCAGGCATCCCATCCCTCCCTAAACGTCACTTTCTTTAAAATGCTAGCATTTTGGATTTACCAGTGATTTTCATTATTGCCCAGATACTGTCCTTGTAGATTGGGTGGGGTTCTTTAAAATACTTGTGTCCTAGATATCCATCTCCCGTGTTATTGACCGTCTCTGCTGCCCAGGACAGTGAGGAGTGAATGCTGAAGGATTTAAACAGTTGAGACAGGAGCATGCTGAAGTTTACTTTGAAGATCAGGCATGTGATGTTTAGTATACGTGTCTCAACAAGGGTTGAACTGATGCAGTATCTTGAATCAGCTTCTGGAATGGCCGGTCTTTTATCTTGAGCAATGTTGAGAGACACCTTCTGGTTAAAGTATTGATCCGAGTTCCTGTGCCAGCTACTAGAAGTCTGGAGTAATTGATTAATATACTTAGTAGGTTCAACATTTTTAATTTTAATAGAAAATTATGTGTTGTTTTCTTGATACTGTGCAAACTTAACACCCACCCAAAGGCCATTTTTTTTTCTGCATAAAGCTAAAAAAATAAAAAAACAAAACCACCAAAAAACAAGCCTCCAAATCCTGGTCCCCTGACACCCGAACCTCACCCAGCAGTATTTAGGTGGCATGGGCCTGAAGACAGCATGAAGTCAGTAATGGGTTAGCATGGGAGTGGGGAGAAATAGCCCCAGTCACTGTTTGCTTTCTATTGTTTTGTTAGATAATCCCCTTTAAGAACACGCTATGACTACTGTTCAAATTTTGGGCATTCACCCTTCAATCACATTTTTTCCAGAATGCCTTATAGGAAAAGTTGAAATCATATCAATCTACACTACAAAGGAAATTCTTAATTTTCACTTAAAGAAAAAGTTGGAGTGACTTGGCAGTACTTGATTAGCGGGAGGACTTGAGACATGGAGTGTAGTAATACTGTAGGGTGCTACAGTTGGAGCTTTAACATTTTATTTTACTTATTGGAAGTTACTTAATTTGGGGGGTGGTGCAGATTTATTTATTTGGAAGGCAGAGTGACAGGGAAGAAGAAACAAGAGAGATATCTTCCATCTGCTGGTCCACTCCCCAAGTGCCCGCAGTAGCTAGGGCTAGGCCAAGCTGAGGGCAGGAGTCCAGAACACAGTCTGTGTCTATTGGGCATGGGTGGCAGGATCTCCACTGCCCACCTGAGCTATCACCTGCTGGGCTCAAACCCTGGAACTCCCATGCCATGGACTGCTGCAGCGCACACCCTCCCAAGGCTGGATATTTTAGAAAACTAAACCCTCAAGTAAGTTGCTGCTGCCCTTCGCCCCACTCTGTGGAATGCTAGAAAAAGAAAATGAGCAAGCTTCTCCCTTCCTATAACATCTGTGTGTTTTCTCCAGGGTTCAGTAACGGGACTTTTTCTTTCTGTTGAGATGGAGCGCGGAGGAGGAGGAACTGAGAGCATCCCCGGCCCCATCTTGCTGTTTCAGTCGGCCTGTGCAAGTCATGACCAGGGCCAGGCCTGCAGAACTTCCATCCCCCATCCAGGACCAGCAGGGCTACTGGGTGTTGGGGGCATGTCTGAGTGGGATCAGGAGACCCGAGGTGGAAATGTGTTTCATCTTGGTGGCAGTCTGGGTGACCAGAGCCCCACAACTGACAGAGATGCCTCGAGGAGACAGCTGCTGCTGGAGAGTTCATCCAGCAGCAAGGGAAGTGGGATGAGGTGTTGAATTGCAGGGTGGGGCTATTTGGTTTGTTTTGTCTGCCAAGTCTTGGGAGGATCCCCATGCTGAGTCCCCATGCTGATTGAGGTGATGATGGTGGTGTGAATGACAGGGAAGGGAACTCCGGTGGAGAAAGCTATTTTTAGGTGTGGCTTTGTAATGGGATTTGATGCTTGATTGGAGCAGAGCCAAATGCACAGGTGTAGAAACACCCAGTTACTCAGAACCGAGGCATCTCTGTGCCTGAGCCAAGTTCTCTGTAAGATCTCAAGTTTGGCACATAGACGGAATCTTAGTGCACTCATTTGTAAAAAATGAGAAAAAGAAACCCTGTTTCTTCAAGTCTGGGTCACATAAGCCATTTGTGGAAGCATCTATGACAGAGGCAGCTGGTGAACAGTTCTTGGAATTTGTGGTGAAAATGCCAGCAAGGTGCAGCATATCCATTGTTCATCTTCATCAGGACTGGGAGCTTAGATAAGCACGTGGACTGCCCAGGCCTGACCACCCCATCCTCTGTCCGAGTCTGCTCTTGTTCACGTGAAGATGGATGTCTGGCTGCCATCCTCTTCTTCCTTATTCCTGAAGCAGGTGGCACTGTGGCTCCTTCTTGCATTATTCTGAGTGGGCTCCCTGTTTTACACTTTGAGTAAGTTGAAAATCACTTCTCATTGGGCCAGTGGACCCCAGTTCTCGGGACCCTGGGCTTTGGGCTCACTCAATGAGCTCAGTGTGATGAGGGCCAGTGGAAGAACTGCAGGCTTGCTCATCAGCCCTAATGAGTTGTTTCCCAAGGGTGTGAACAGATGTATAAAGGGACGATTTGCCACGAGGGCTGGACTCAAGCATGGCTTCCAGTGGGACCTGTGTTTAAGAACCGGGGGTTTGTGTGGATCCTGATGGGCCCCACAGTGAGGGGCACACTACAGAGGCATTTCTTTGAGTTAGTTCTCAGGCATGTGAAAGGTATCCTTCAGCCCTACTCCCAAGCCTCTCCACCTAATAGGAGAGGGGCTCTGACTTTAGACCAGGATGAGGCTGTATTCTTTCTTTTTTTAGTTTATTGGAGGGCAGAGTTACTGAGAGGAG
Organism: Ochotona princeps; assembly: GCF_030435755.1. Classification (NCBI taxonomy): domain Eukaryota; kingdom Metazoa; phylum Chordata; class Mammalia; order Lagomorpha; family Ochotonidae; genus Ochotona; species Ochotona princeps. The sequence goes on along the minus strand of NC_080845.1, from coordinate 19,658,382 downwards.
TGGTTGGGGGGAGAGATACAGAGACAGACAGAGATCTTCCATCCACTGGTGCTCTTCCCAGTGACCACAGTGGACAGGGCTGGGCCAGGCCAAAGCAGGAGGCAGGAGCTTCAGCCAGGTTTCTCATGTGGCTGGATACTGGGGTTCAAGGTCTTGGGCCATCTTGCACTGCTTTCCCAGGTTCTTTTTTTTTTTTAAAGATTTTATTATTATTGGAAAGCCGGATATACAGAGAGGAGGAGAGACAGAGAGGAAGATCTTCCATCCAATGTTTCACTCCCCAAGTGAGCCACAACGGGCCGGTGCGCGCCAATCTGAAGCCGGGAACCAGGAACCTCTTCCAGGTCTCCCACGCGGGTGCAGGGTCCCAAAGCTTTGGGCCATCCTCGACTGCTTTCCCAGGCCACAAGCAGAGAGCTGGATGGGAAGTGGAGCAGCCGGGATTAGAACCGGCGCCCATATGGGATCCCGGGGTTTTCAAGGCGAGGACTTTAGCTGCTAGGCCACGCCGGCGGGCCCTCCCAGGTTCTTTAGAACACCTGGGGCAAGTAGAGTAGCCTGAACAAGAACTGACGTCCATATGGAACACTCACACTGTATGTAGGCCGTGACTTAGGCCACCACAGGGGCCCCAAAACTGTACCTTTAAGAAGGAAGTGAGTCAGTTGCAAAAAGTGGCTGGGGGATTCACAAGCAGGAGGATTCACAAGCAGAGAGCCCCGGCACCTAACCTGGTTTGTGGTGCTTCTATGAAAAGATTGCTTTTCAGCTGTTTCTGCTGGGAGGAAAGTCCCCCATCAGAAGGCCTCTGGAAGGGGGACTGCCCTCCCAGCCCCCAAGGCCTGCAAGTGTCTACTTAAGGCCCGTGACCCTCCTGCACTGAAGGTCCCATTTCCCAGGCTTCTGCCTTGTTTGCTGGGGTGTATGGTTTTGTCAGCCCTGGTGTCTGTGTTACATTCCTATTTGCTGGGCCCCAGGATGGTACATCGGAGAGCAGCCTGACTACTGCTGGCCACTCCTGGGGATGCCGCTTGAGAACCTGCTGCCATAGCACACAAGCCTGTGGTGGACACTGTATACCTCCTGCCAACCACATGGGCAGGCTTTGTCCTCAGGTCAGAGGTGGGGGGGGGGATGTGCCCTGGGCCAGCAGTTGATGCCCTGGAGCTGTAACATAGTCTCCTTCAGCTGGAGCCTTCTGCTCGGAAAACCCCCTAGGTTGCTATACTGGACTAGTGAGCACTTGACCATTCAAAGGCCCTACTTCCTGTGTCCCTCACATGGGAGATTAGGCTTCAGCATAAGAATTTGGAGGAGTGGCAGACCACAGTGGGGGGTGGGGTGGGGTGGGGTGATGGGGTGGGGAGGTGGAGCTTGACGGAGATGCTGTTTGTGCCGGGTAAGCATAAACAGGGCTGAGCTGGAAGTTTCCCCACCAGTGCTTAGGAGACCCTGAGTTGGATGGGGTGTTGAATTTAGAAGGAACTTTTCTAGGACTTTAGTCTCTTGTGGATTGAAAGACCGTGCCCATGGTGCTGCCATCCACGCCTCAATGCAGAGGGAGGGCTCCTTAGCTGGCTGTCCCAGCCATACCTCCTCACTGTTTCTAGAATGTGTGTGGTGATCCTAGGGGGCTGAGCTAGGCTTCCGGTGGCTAAGACTGTGTCCCGGACAGCGAGGAAAGGACAGGCACCTACCCCTCTACCGGGCAGTACCCTGGCTTTGGGCCCTAAGGTAGAACTGTGCCGGGGCAGCCTGAGGTGTGCCGAAGGTGTGAGGAAGGCCAGCTGCACTCCCCTGGCAGTGGTTAAGGTTAGCTGACTGGCTCAGTCCCTCTCCTGGTGCGGCTGGCTGTCTCAGCTTGCATACTCGTGACATCACTTGAGGCGGGAAAACAAGTTTGGAGCGATGCCTCCAAGTTTTGTGTTACAGCCTCCATGGAGAGAAAGACGCCATTGTTTTGTTCTCCTGTGTAGGGTGAGTGCAGGAATGATGCTCCCACAGGAGTATGTCTCAGTTGCTTTGCTGGAAAAGCTAGGGACTCCACAATTCTGAATTCAGTGCTCTCTCTGTACATGAGTTAAAGGGTCCACGGGCTAACGTCATATTTAAAGGGTCCACGGGCTAAGCTTGGCTAAGTCATATTTGGTAGCAGAAAAAGTTCCTCTATAAAGCATAGCAAGCATTTTCCTGACACAATTGCGGTAAGCAGAGCTCACTCATTTTTGGGGAGAAAAATGAGCAGGCTGGGCCTAGTGCGATAGCGTAATGGTTAAGGTCCTCACCTTGAACACGCCGGGATCCCATATGGGCACCAGTGCTAATCCCAGCAGCTCCACTTTCCATCCAGCTCCCTGCTTGTGGACTGGGAAAGCAGTTGAGGACGGCCCAAAGCCTTGGGACACTGCACCCATATGGGAGACCCAGAAAGAAGTTCCTGGCTCCTGGCTTCGGATTGGCGCAGCACCGGCTGTTGTGGCCACTTGGGGAGTGAATCATTGGACAGAAGATCTTCCTTTCTGTCTCTCCTCCTCTCTGTACAACTGCCTTTCCAATAAAATAAATAAATCTTTAAAAAAAAAATGAGCAACCCGGTAGGAAACACAGGTTTGATCCACAGTGTTGGGGTCTGTTTTCCTTTGGAGCTCAGCCACCAGCCAGCCAGTCAAAGGCAAGTCTTTCCCTTGGAATCACAATGAGTGCATTGTTGTAAACTATTCCTTTCATCCTGTGCTTCAGTATCAGAAAGATCCATAGCTTCCAGTGGTTGGCAGGTGTTACTGTTCAGCCTGCAGAGAAGGTGTTAGGATGACAATAGGAAAGGAAACACTTATCTAACCAATCAGCTTTCAGAGGGGAACTGAGTTTTCTTCTCTGGGGATATCTGAAGCTGAGGGTTCCTGGGCATGATGATGGGAGAAGCCAAGTGGGAAAAGAGAGACAAAACAAGTTTTTGAATGTCGGGTGCTTTTCCTCCACTATCTTACTTAATCTTCACAATCACCACTATTTCTTCATTTTATTTTGTTTTTAAATGTTTTTTGTTATGTTTTATTTTTCTTTTGTTTGAAAGACAATGAGATAATTGAGATAATGAGACAGAGATCTTCCATCTTCTGTTTCACTCCCCAAATGCCCTCAGCTGCTGTGTGAATGGGGTTGAAGCCAGGAGCCAGAACTCCAGTGAGGTGCCTCCCACGTGGGTGGCAGGGACCCAACCACTTGAGCCATTGTTTGATGTCTCCTGGACTGTGCATTAGAAGGGGGTAGACCCAGGACCTGATATTATGATATGGGATGCACGTATCTCTAGTTGTACCTTAATACTGTACCAAGCACCTGCCTTTCTCCATCATTTTGCTTTTTTGAAAAGCACAGCGAGAAGAGACATGGATGTTCATCCACTGGTTGGTTCCCCAGACGACTGCGACAAACAGCTAGGACTGGGCCACACTGAGCCAGGAACACCACTGGGGTCTCCTGTGTGGCTGATGGAGACCCCAGTACTTGCGCCATCCTTTGTTGCCTACCAGGTGTTAGAAGGAAGCTGGATCAGCAACACGGAGTGGCTGGTGCTCGACCTTTCTGATATGGAATGTGGACGTCCCAAGCGGCTGCTTAACTTACCTCCTGTACCACAATGCCAGTCGCTCACCATCACTTCCAAAATGAAGATCCTGAAGTAATTGGAAGTTATGTAACAGCCCACAGCGATACAATGCCAGTCAGCTTTCCTATGGAGCTCCCTCTTCATTACTAAACCAATGCATAAAGTTTGGTTCAGGGAGCCACAGCATTCATATCGCCCAGGAACATGTGGAAACTAGGAAATCCTGAGCTCCATCCCAAACCTACTGAATGAGAATCTGAATAAAATTCTCAGTGATCCTTGTGCTTGTTACAGTGTAAGGACTGAAATTAGAGGAGAAGAAAGGGAAAGATCTGGCAGCTACGAACATCAAGGCAGCCAGCCATGCCTCGGGATTAGAACCAGGCAGATGGGACCTCAGTGGTCCACCTCAGAGAGTGGGGCAGGCTGGTCCTGCAATCTGTTGAGATCAGGAGTGCAGTGTCCTATAGTACAGCGCTGTCTTCGTCAGCAGAGAGTTGTCTTGGACAAAATGTCAGTAGTGCTGATGTTATGAACCTGGCCTAGGTGTTTGTATTTAGAATTCACATCCTGTCCATTTGAGTCTGTAGCTTCAAATGTATGCAGATCCCTGGGAAGCGGGTCTGAGATGAGGTGTTAGAGTGTGCTCTGCAACTGTGAATCTTTCTTGAAACTTGACAAGAGAACAAGAACTTAAAGTAGAAACAACTCCCATGAAAGTTTTGAGAGTATGTGGCCCTACTACCAAGACATGGGCTTGAGTGCCCACCACTAGGGGTGCAGCAGGGTGCTGGCAACACCACTGCTCCAGTCCTGCTGGGCAGCCTTTGAGTCTTTCAGTTCCCAGCCAAGCAGTGCTGGGGCAGCTGTGCCACCTGGAGGCTGGGGCGGAAGAGAAATAGATGAAAGGCTGGTGGAGGGAAGCAAAGCCTTGATCTTCTTACCTTCTTCCTCCTGCCCTTGGAGCTTTGGTGCCTCTTTGCTGGGCTCCTTTAACTCTACCACATTGCTGGTACTTCCACTGTAAGATATCCTCTCTCCCTCCTACCTTTCATTTCTCCATAGCTTCTGGTCCAGAGCATCCCTCTTCCACGCGCTTTGCAGATCACAGTCACGGATGGGAGGTGAAGCCAGGATGCTTACTGACATGAGCCTGCATCCGCTAGAGACGCCCTCTCTTTCCTCTCCAGCTGTGAGAGTCCCCTTGAGATTTACTGCAAATGCCTCTACTTGCCATCTTGTGCTACTGTAAATTCTCAAGCTCAGAATTCTAGAACAGCATTTTCTCTTTCTCCTATTGTGTTCACTCTCTTTTTTTAAAAATTATTGTTAGTATTATAGTAGTCATTTTCTACCAATTTGGATGTGGTCTGTGGAATAGAACCAAAGTAGAATTGTGGCAAATAATACCTTTTAAGGTCTGCTTGAAAAATGCTAGCAATGAACATCCCACAGCTGAGTGCTACAGGCACTCAGACAAACACAGGCTTTATGAACAATGCATGCAAACCAAGGACGGAGTTTACATGAACAGAGAAGGACAGAAGACAATAGGGCCATAAGTGAACAAACCTTGAACTTTTCACATGCCCATTTTCATCCACAAATTATGATCAGGCTTCTTTCAGAGGGGTGTAACTTGGGAACAAATGTTTGTTTTTATCCTTTCCAGTGGTTTCAGTTTTTTATAAGGGCAGGAACTCTTGAGATTATTATGGGTTTAAGCTGCTTCCTGATCATGAATATTTACAGCCAGTTCCTATTTTAGGAGCCATATATGAACTGCTGTATTTAACTCTCACAGTGATCTCTGCAGGACTTACCATTGACAGATGTTTTTGTTGTTACAGATGAGCAAACAGACATGGGGGGTTTAAAGCATAACCAAGATTTGGATTCCTGTCGCCTGGCTTTCCTAGGTCGTCTCTTAGTACCCTGTTTTATCTTCTTCATGCTTAATACAGACTAAGCTTCCCTTCACTATGGTCCATTAAGAAGGGCTTGCAAAAAACATGTATGCCATGTTGAAGCCCATGTAAATGAATTTTGTCTCCAGGTCTTCAACATGTCTAGCTAAGATAGAGTTTAACCTTAGTGGTTTTTCGAACATACCTAGCTTGTAATTCCATTCAGGGCCCGAGGGTGCAGAAGGTGCTGAGGGAGGGAACCATCTGACTCCTGTGACTCCCAGAATGTGTCAGGTTGTTTTGCTTGGATTGCCGTAGCCAAGGCCTGCAGACTGGGTGACGGAAACAAGATGGAAGATGGTAGTCAAAAATGTTGGTTCCTTTGAGGTTGTGGGAAATCTCTACTCCAACTCTCCCTGTGGCTTGTACATGGCCATCTTTGCTGTGTGACTGTGGCCAGATGTTCCCTTCTTATAAGAACAACAGTCGTTGAATTGGAGTCCACCCGGAGACTTCATTTGAGGGGCCTAGCAATTTAGGTGCCAGTTAGGGCACCTGCTTCCTCATTGAAATGCCTGGTTCAATCCCCGCCTCCTGCTCCTGATTCTGGCTTCTTGCACATGCAGACTATGGGCAGCAGGCAGTGATCCTTCGAGTAGCCCTGCACAGCCTGTGGTAGGCCTGGATTTAGCTCCCAGCTCCAGGCTTTGGCCTTTCTGGCCCCAACTCCTGTGGGCATCTGAAGAGAAGGCCAGCAGCAGGGAGCTCACCCTCAGTCTGGCCCTTTCTTTTTGCCTCTTAAATAAATAATTTTTTTTTTTAGCAGAGATCTTTAAATTACCTCCTGAAGTCCCTATCTGATTTGATAGACTTGACCTTGCAAAGCTGCGGAATCTGAATCCGCAAGCTCAGTAAACAGCACATCAGCGATGCTTGGGGAAGAAACATTGCATTTGAAATGAACATGTGCAGGCTTTCTTGTAATATTTCACAAACATTTTTGCTTAACAACTGTTTGCATAGTATTTACACTGCATTGGGTATTACAAGTGAAGTAGAGAAGATTTAAAGTATGTGAGAGGATTATGTAGGTTTTGTACACATAACATACCATTGTGCCTAAGGGACACAAGCAGCACAGAGGTTTTTTTTTTTCCCATTGGCAGGGAGTCCTGAGTCGGGTCCCCATGGTACTTGGGGACCATGTGCTGCGATATTCTGAGGTAGTGAGAGAATTCGGGGGTGAGGGGGAAGCATACAATTGAAGCCCATAACACGTGTCTGCTACTTTAAAAAAATATTTATTTTATTTTTATTGGAAAGTCAGATACACAGAGAGGAGGAGAGACAGAGAGGATCTTCCATCCAATGATTCACTCCCCAAGTGGCCGCAATGGCTGGAGCTGTGCAATCCTAAACTAGGAGCCAGGAGCCTCTTCCAGGTCTCCCATGCGCCTGCAGGGTCCCAAGACTTTGGGCCATCCTTGACTGCCTTCCCAGAACACAAGCAGGGAGCTGGATGGGAAGTGGGGTGGCCAGGATTAGAACCGGTGCCCGTATGGTGTCGAAGTGTGTGCAAGGTGAGGACTTTAGCCGCTAGGCTACTGTGCTAGGCCCAGTTTCTGCTACTTTTGACTTCAAGTTTGAAGTCATTGCTGGTCCATGTAATCAAGGGTGGGTGGTGGGAATCCTTCAACTGTCTAGGAACCTGGTACCTAGAAGCTGAATCCTTGATCTCTGGAGTCTCACCAGTTCCTTCAAGGAGCTTCCAGGCAAGCGAGTAGAAACACCGGGAGCAGAGAAAGAGCCCTTTCTAGAACATGCTGCACGGACTTCTCATGATTTAGATTTATGTTACATTTTGGAGGAAAGAATCCTGATTCTAGATACCAGATGGCAGAAGCAAGTTGTTGTAAGCCTGGCTGCCTACCTAAGGAGGAATGAGGAAAGGTAAAGGAAGGAGACGTTGACTCTGGCGGGGGAAATTTGAGCAGACAGTCTAATAGTACAGGATGCTGTGTGCCCCCCTTCTCTCACCACCACCAGCCCCCCCCGCCAGTCACATGTCTGTCTTGTCAGATCTCTGTGTGTGTAGTCCAGGACTGGAACTTGATGGACCCTGAACAGCTAGTTGTGATTAGGCTCTGGCAGTGTTGGGGTGTCCAGGTGTTCTGTTTGCTTGGACAGTACCCTGTGTGCCAAGCCAGGGTGGTGAGTGCTGTGCCCTCATCTGAGAGAAGGTAGGAGTGGAACTTCTACCTACTTCCTTCTGTATTACACCTCTGCCGTCAAGGGAATTGCAGGCAATCTCACTTTTCAGTGATGCTTCCTTTGCCAGTGGATGCTGGCTTGGCACCTTTCCAGCCTGGCTGTATTTTTAGTGGTTCTGTGGTATAAGAAGTGGCAGATGCTTGGGCCTGTCTTTCTGGCACTCTGGAATCCTACACAGGACCAGCCTCTGGGCAGCCTGCTGGTACCTTCCTGGAGTTTGTTTCCTCTGCTGTCTCTGTTGGAGCTTCCAGTTCTGAGAGTGACCTATGGATGGCCAGGCGGTGGAAACGGCAGTGGCAGCTGTGGTGACTGGTGCGTGTCAGCAGGCTTTAGTGTCGCACCAGCAGGGTGACTCTGGTGAAGGACCAGTTAGCTCCTGAGCATCCAGAGTCACAGAATCAGGTCTCCTGCTGACAGCCCTGCGGAGGCATCCCACCTCTGTGGTAGGCACTTGTTCTAGTTTTTACCTTTACAGTGTTTCCTTTAAATTATCTTCACATTTTTTTTTGAAAGGTAGAGAAATGGAGACAGAGACCTTCCCCCCATGGATTCACTGCAAATGTCTGCATTGACTGGGGCTGGCCCAGCCTGAAGCTGGGAGCTGAGCACACAGTCCATGTCTCCCATGTAAGTGGTGAGGTTCCCAGGACTTGAACTGGGAACTGCTGCCTGCCAGGGTTCAGATCACTAGGAACTGGGCTGGAGTGGGATACAGACATCTTAAGTGATATCTTAATCGCCCAATCACCCACCTGCTCTTCCCTTGTTTTAGGCTTTATTCTGGTAAAATTACATGAGAAGTTTGCCATCTAAACCATTTTAAAGAGTGCAGTTCTTAGCATTAAGTACATTTAGATGGTTGTATAGCTGCCACCACCATCTATCTAGTCAGGACAGAGTTCCTTCATCTTACAAACTGGAATCCTTTATTCATTAAACCGTAACTCCCTGCCTGCCTTCTCTCTGGGAACCGCTGCTCTGCCTCCTGTTTGTATGAGATGGTCTACTCAGGTAAGTGCGGTCACAAAGTGATTTTGGTGGCTGGCTTGTCTCACTAGGCCCAACGTCAGCAAGGTTTTAGCCATTTTCTGGCACATGTCCAGATTTCCTTCCTTTTAAAGCTGAATAATATTCCATTGTGTACATATTTCATATTTTTGTTAGCTGTTTGTGCATCAGCGGACACTGGAATTGCTTCCACCTTTTGTCTTGCCATTGCTTTTAGGATACAGTCCATCTGCGAGGTGTTAGGGAAGATCAGAAGGGTACCCCCCCAGCCCCTTCTTTCTAGTAAAGACATGAAGAACAAACATACACAGAAGGGAATAGAGGTGTAAAAGTTGTAGAATATGAAACCAAGAATGTGAAACGTGCTGTCTCAGCAGCGTAGCTGTGTATTTGCAAAGAGGATGCCTTGTAGAGTGCAGATTCTGGAGTTTGGTCACTCCAGCTCAAATCCTGGTTTTGTTGCTTCCGGGTCACCTTGGGCACGTGACTGACTGAAACTCTGTAAGCCTTGGTTTCCTCTCTTGCTGTTGGAGACGTTTGTGGAGTAAACCAACAGATGGAAGATTACTCGTCTTAGTGTTATGTGTGTTTGCTGCTCTGTGTTTCAAATAAATAAATAAACTTTTTTAAAAAAAAATGGGAGTGATGCCTTGTAGAGCTGTTGGAAGGATTAAGTGAGAAAAGGTACAGGGCTTAAGTGAGAGCCTCGCTCATGGGGGGCCTTCAGGGCTAAACCAGAGAAAGCCCCCACTGCATGCCTGTCACTTTCTCCTTTATTGCTGGTGTGCTCATCCTCTGACCATCCATAGCCATACCTCTGTTTGCTGCAGGGTTGCAACTGTTTATAATCCCTGTTCTGTCCGCCTCCTCTATATCTCCCTGTGAGATTTTGGTAGTTTGGGAGACTCATCACTAAGTAAACACTATGTTTGCTTTTATCAGATGATTGATAATCAAAGTGAAAACCAGCCTGGGTTTCTTATCAGTGGGAGGAAGAGCATGAGAAAGGAGAATGACGGTTAGTCATGGGCTCAGGCCTCAGGGGAGTCAGGCGCCCCCACTGTGCACAGGGTGGGAAGCCTGGGGCTCTGGGTTCCAGCCCCCTGGGCTAACACACTTTTCAATGTCTTCTCTGGGGACCCTGATGTCTTGGTTGTTCTCTCAGTGAAGTTGTTCATATTTACATCGTTTTTGCCTCAATTCTTGAGATGATCATGTATTTCTACCTATCTTTAAGAAACCTTTTTAAGTTTATAAGTCATTGAATTGTTTTGTTGAATGAAAACTTTTGCTATTCAACGTGCCCAGAGACGCATGATCTGGCAAGCACATTCCTCTTCCTGTTTGCTTGGTATTTCCCATCCCAAACTTCATTGACTTCAAGGCAATGAAATCCATTATTAACTGGGAGAAAAAAACACAGCGAAAACATGTGAGTCTCCCTGACCCCAACAATGGGGTTTTTAAAAAAATGCATTGTACGTGGTGCTCTTTAAAAAGCATGGGAGGGGGGTGGGTGTGAACAGTGGAATTTCCTCCTCAACCCGCTGTTGCTAAGCTGTAAGCTAATATTGTGTGAGAGAGCACGTCCCTTGCGATGTTGTTTTGTATTGTGTTGAGTCCCGCCAAATACAGAATGGTTTCTGCTCTACCTCCGAGCTTCGCAGAGATGAACTCCGGGACTGCTCAGATGCCTCCCATGTGAGCCCAGTGTTACCTGTGAGCATTCTGCATCCAGAGTTTCTTGAATGTTGACAGTGATGTAGTCTGCCTCGGCGGGGTAGGCATGTTGCATTGTCATCGCCTTTATTTTCATAGTTGTCTGTCAAAAGCAGAAGTGACACTTGGAGATTCAATTTATCTCTAAATTTCAATGCTTTGGTTTTCTGCCAAATCTCTTTGGGATGATGAGGTAGCCATGGTTGAAGCACCACTTGTGGATCTTAGGCAGTTAAGGATTTAGCAAGAGAGAAGTTTCCAGATTAGGTTGCTCTTTGTTTATGTTCTAGATTTTTTTATTTTCCCCTTTTGGTAAGATCATAAGTTTGAGTATCAGTAGACCTTGAGGCAGATGGAATTACATGGAATGTATAATCCCCTTGGGTTTTATATTTTACTTAAATAAACTTTCCTGGTGGATTAATTAAGTAGAACGTCTCCAGCAGGTTGTACTTGGCTGATTTTGTGTTTTTTGTTCTTTTCCTGTTTTTTGTTTTTTTTAACTAGGCTTCTCTGCAGCCCATTTAAGGAGACGGCATGAAAATTAGGGGCATGGGTCATGGCACAGTCACCAAGGGGAATGACACTGGGCTTGGCAGCATGTCCTACTAATAATGAGGTGATATGGGAAATGCTTGCTGTAGTGGCGCTGAGGTTTTTTGTAGCATGGGCGAGTTTAGCGCTTTATTAAAAGGGAGCAGCTCCTCCTATGGCGTGCCACCTCTGGGTAAACGAGGTGCTAGAAATGAATGAGCCTGTTGTGTTTAGACTTGGTTGTGGTTCACCAGGACAGGCTCTCACAGGGTGGAAAGGAGAACTTGCTGCAGGAAGGAAGCTGGTGTTTTTCAGGGACACCTTGACTCAATTTGGAAAATGCTATAGTTTTTGAAGCCAAAGAGTAATTCTCAGAGGAAGAGGTGGTATGAAAAGCCCACCAAGTCAAGTTCTTCTGCCTCTCAGAGGCAGTTATAATGGGGCCGATTGTAACTTAAGATCCTTTTTGGGTTAAGGATGAAGTGTGGCAATAAATCCATAGTGGGTGACATGGGCTCCGCCTTTAAAAAGTGAATTTCTCATCTCCTGATTATTCACCAGGAAATGTGTTGACTGCAGAAGTGTTTTGAAAAATATTGATGATCTTATTTATGTATGTCTGTTCACGCTAAAACGTTTGTCCCGGAAACAGGAGAGATATATCCTTTGGTGGTGGGACAGGTGCATTTTCAGTGTGTTAAGGCTGCTGTAGATCATCCTTGTCCCTTACAGATGAGGTTCGTTTAAGCCTTTCCATGTGCTGATGATAGCACAGTGCTCAGCTGTCTTCAGCTGTGTGAGTGACTGTGTGTCTTGTGGGTTTCTGTGGGTGCTGACAGTAGATCGCGTGTGCATTTGCTTATTGGCTTTTGGGATGAGGGCAGGAAAGGAGGACCATAAGGTGCTGAGGGAAGGACCGTTTCCATATGGCCCATGCCTCTCAGAGCCTGCGTCTTTCAGGCAACAAATGAGCTGGAGCCAAAATTGCACCAGAGTGACTCCCAGTGGCTCCTCATGTGCACCGATTTCTATCTGGTCTGATATGATCAGAAATGAAGCAAATGTGACTCAGAGATAGTTTCAGAAGAACTTTTTCTTTGGGTTGAGTCATCATCAAGAGGCAGCTTCCGTTTTTCTGATGCTGCTTGATTAGCTCAAGGATGCCCACCCTTTACTGCGCTAACTCATTGAGAAAGGCTGCTTGCTGGGTGACAGTGAGCCCCAGGAGAGGAAGTGGGCTGATGCCCTGTCCAGTGAGTAAACTGGTGGAGTGCAGGCAGGCGAGCACGTGAGCCTGTCTCCTAGCAGAGCAACAGTAGTCAGCACCCACTGTTAGGCACTTTCACCTGCATTCACACACCCTCCCCTCGACGGGAGGCCAAGCCAAGGCTGTCCAGTCCAGTTCTCACACACAGGAAAACACCGTCTCAGAGGAGCTGACTGAATGAGTGGCTCAGGGTCACACATTTGATCTGGCAAAATTCCAGGTGCGTGCCGCTCACCAAAGCTAAGAGACAGAGAGAGAGGGGAGACTTTTCCTTTCTACTTTAAACTTTCCCATATTGTTTAGGTACTTTGCAAAGAATATTGGTAGTAACCTTATTCATATATTTTCGAAAATTAAAAAATCTGTTTATTATGTCCTTGGTTATTTTTTAGAGGTGTATTTATTTACTTAGAGAGGCAAAGTTACAGCACGAGAGAAGGAGAGGCAGAGGGAGAAATCTGTCTGCTGGTTCACATGTCCATAAGGTCTTGGGCTGTGCCAGGTCGAAGACAGAAGCCTGGAGTTTTTTTCTGCATCTCCCACGTGGGTACAGGGGCTGAAACACTGGATCATTCTCCACTGTTGTCCAAGGCACATTAGCAGGAAGCTGTATTAGAAGTGGAACAGCCGGGACTTGAACTACTGCATGCCAGTATCACAGGCCATAGCTTAACTTGCTATGTCAGAGTACTTGCCCCATGGTTTTCAATTCTTACTCAGAATTTTTCAAAACTGATAAAGGGACTTTTGGAATTTTTTAGTCTAATCCTCTCATTTCTATGGGCCAGAAGACAAAGACATGCATAATTTGGTCACCGTGACGCTTCGACTGATTCACTTCTGATCCAGCTAATATGCCTGGGAAAACAACAGAAAATAGCCTAAGTGTTTGGGCTCCTGCACCCACATGGGAGACCCAGAAGAAGCTCCTGGCTGCTGGCTTCATACCTGCCCAACCTGACATTGCAACCATTTGGTGAGTAAACCAGCAGATGGAAGATCTCGCTCTCTCTCTTTCTCTGCCTTTCAGATGAATAAGTCCTTTTGAAAAAATGTGGCCATCTGGGTAGTAGCAGAAAATAATTCTCAAAACTTGATAGACTGTCTGTGACAAGTCTTTTCGACTTAGTGCTTAGCTAGCTGCCAGAAGTCACCCCGATGACTCCAGGATGTACCACCAAGAGCTTCTTGCACTTTGGGGTCTGTGAGACCAAGGGGCAGGTGTGGCCCTTCCTGGTATCTCTCTGAACGTTGAGCATGTTAGTCTTTCTCTTGACTTTTCTTTTTTTGTGTGTGTGAGAATAATGACATACATCTTGCAAGGTTAGAATTAGAAATTAATGAACTCAGTGGAACACACACTGGCCTTGTCATTTTTATAGGTCAGAGTGACCAGGTATTAGGAATTTGGTATGGCTTGATCTAGTACATAGAGAAACTGACAGGTACATGGTAGGGCTGCCATCATGGATAAGGTAAAATTCCTGTGGGTCTCCTGTGTCTGTTTTCTTCTTAAAGCTGTAACACACAGGAAAATTGCATTGCGTGATGTTACTTTTAAGCAGGTGTTCTCTGACCTTGGAAAGCCTTCAGCTCACTTGTAGGCCACCTCGACCCTGGGGCGTCTTGCTGACTTAGTCCACAGTTTGCAGTTCAGCTCACTTTCTGCTGTCCTGTTACTGCCCAGCTGACTGGGATGTAGCTTCTGAGACCCCCACCTTCTGGTTGTCTTTCATTGACAATTGGTTATCTTTACTTTGAGATATTTTTGTGTGCAGTAACTGCCCTGTTTGTGGATAGAAAATAGGTTTTTTCTGAGGGTACTTAGCATTGTCATTGTTTCTTTGCCATCAGGTTTTGTCAGTTGGTAGGAGATGGAGAGGTGGTGGTGGGTGGAGTTATTGGTGTTACTAAGACACTGTTCATATGGACTTCATATTACTGATTTATAAATATACAATATCTATATGATCATCCTAAGTAAAAAAATGGTTTGACTGCTCTTGGTTTTCTTGCCGTGATATATTTATAGGTAGTGCAGACAGTGCAAGTTGGGGGAATAGCAGAGGGTGAGGTATCAGCTCCAGTCATTTAGTTGGATTTTCTAATTTTTCTTTCTCAGGGATTTTCTTTGAATGAATACCACTCAGTACCCAGGGAAACAGCATGCATAAGAGTATTGGCAAACTGAAGAATCGTGTTCAGGCTTCATTAGAAAGCAAATTGTTGATGTAGCCAGAGGTAAGAGAAAAAAAGAGGTAGAGGAAAAAAATAAGATTCTAACTTCATCATCTCCCATGGGTCTCGACTCAGTTCCTTACCCCCAAAGTGACAGAGTGAGTCTTTTTTGTTTGACTGATTTTTAAAATACTGAAAGAAAAGGAAACTGAGCTTTAAGTGAAGCTGAATTCAGCCTGCCGCTTCATTTCTCATATGAATATGTATCTCTGCATACGTTTTCAAGATTTATCTTGTTAAAATTGCAGATGTGTGTCATCTGTTTCACTTGTCTTCATAATTTTATGATGAGACATATTGTTAGTTTTGCAACCTAGATGAAAACAAGAAGTCAGACAGGTGGAAAAATCAGAACAAATTCTACCACCTCCGTGTGGTATGGCAGTGACTGTCAGTAGTGCTGTATTCTAGAAGTGGCAGGTACTGCACATTCATTCATTTGCTTAAAGACTTATTTTTATGTATTTAAAAAGCAGAGTTAGAAAGAGAGGCCTTGGGCCTGGCATGGTAGCCTAAAGTCCTCACCTTGCATGCGCCAGGATCCTGTGTGGGTGCCAGTTCTAATCCTGGCGGCTGCGCTTCCCATCCAGCTCCTTGCCTGTGATCTGGGAGGCCTGTTGAGGATGGCCCAAAGCCTTGGAACCCTGCACCCACGTGGAAGACCTGGAAGGGGGATTCTTGAACCTGGCTTTTTTGATTGGTTCAGCTCTGGCCATCTTGGCCGCTTGGGGAGTGAATCAGTAGGCAGAAGATCTTCTTCTTTGTCTTTCCTCCTCTGTGTATATCTGACTTTACAATAAAAGTGGATAAATTAAAAAAACAAAAAGAAAGGGAAGAAAGAAAGAAAGAACGAACCCGGCGGCGTGGCCTAGCGGCTAAAGTCCTCGCCTTGAACACGACAGGATCCCATATGGGCGCCAGTTCTCATTCTGGCACCCCCACTTCCCATCCAGCTCCCTGCTTGTGGCCTGGGAAAGCAGTCAAAGATGGTTCAAGGCCTTGGAACCCTGCCACTTGGGTGGGAGACTCGGAAGAAGCTCCAGGCTCCTGGCTGTTGCTGTCACTTGGGGAGTGAATCATCAGACAGAAGCTTTTCCTCTGTCTTTCCTCCTTTCTGTATATCTGACTTTCCAATGAAAATGAATAAATCTTAAAAAAAAAAAAAAAGAAAGAAGTCTTCCATCTACTGATTCCTTCCCCAAAACTTCTACCCTGGTTGGAGCTGGCCAGGCTGTAGCCAGGGGCTTGAAACTCCATCAGTGTTTTCCGTGGGTTGCAGGGACATAAGTTCTTAGGCCATTTTCTAAAACCTTCCTGTACATTTAGAGGGAGCTGAGTCAGAAATGGAGCAGCTGAAACCTTATGGCCTGCCAGTGTTGTAGGCAGTGGCTTAACCCATGGTGTTACAGCGCTGGGCCCCGGTGCTGTGCATTTAGATGTGCTATTAAGAAACCACATTTAATGCAGGAAGATGAGAATGTTTCTGAAAAGTCTCCTCAGACTTCACCGAATTCAGAGGATGGGAGGTAGGTGCAGTGAGGAGGCGGGTCTTTCTTCCCTGAACTTTAATCTGACCCCTCCTTAGCTCCATCCCCATCCTTCCTCCTTGGGAGGGCAGGATTACACAGCTGCCTTTTAAGGGCTGGAGCTTGCATTGTGCTCTGAGGTTTACCCAGTAAAGTCTTGCTGCTTCTAAACAATGACTTAGGAACCAGGGGACCCCACAGGAGAAGGAGGTGCAGCATGGCCTAGGCTGTACAGCAGAGCTCTTCCCCACCTGCGCATGGAAGGTGGCTAAGCCACTCCAGGAGCAGGAGGGGAAAGCAAGCTGTTCATCACCCTTGAAGCCCAGGTGCCCACCGTTACTGGGGCTGTAATTCTCACTCTAGACCAGCTCTGTCGTCCCACCTGGCAAACGGCCCAGCAGAGTGGGGACAGCCCTTGATCCATCAGCAGGTTCGATAAATCAGCTGCTGCTGAGCTTGGATCTTTCCAGAATGGTGCGAATGGTAGGCTTTTCCCATGGTGTCATTCATAGGGAAGGAATTGAAACTCAAGTTGGACCCGAGGGCAGTTCTGTGCCTCGTGTTCTTAGCCTCTGAGAATTGCACTAAGGGTTTGTTAAAGGCAGATACAGGCAGAGAAGATGCTGGCTTGAGTGAGATTTGTTCTTGGGACTCGGTGATCTTGGGGTGCAGGAGTGAGGTCTTGCTGGGAAACTGGTGATTGCTGGGCGTATATGCTCTAGAGGTGCCAGAACTGCCTAGTGGCACCATCTGCCTGTGCAAGTCTTACAGCTGGCCTGTGCCCAGGTAGCCCACCTCAGCAGTCACCCAGTCCTTGGACCATTTTGCTTAGTGGACTCCTCTCTTCTGTGTAGACTGATCTCATCTCAGGGTTGGGGTGTGTATGTGTAGAATGAGCATATCCCGTTAGGCCCTTCCCTAGCCACCTTCCTGTCCTGAGTTGGATCGCAGCTCTCTCTTGAGGTCCTGAATGACCCTTCTCTTCTCACTGCTCTGGCTTGCCTTCTCCAGCCTCCCTCTTAGCTTTGCTTGTCCGCTCCATTTTGATTCCTTCAAGAGGACTATTCATTAGAAAATGAAAAATCTGTGCCCGGCGGCTTGGCCTAGCGGCTAAAGTCCTCGCCTTGAAAGCCCCGGGATCCCATATGGGCGCCGGTTCTAATCCCGGCAGCTCCACTTCCCATCCAGCTGCCTGCTTGTGGCCTGGGAAAGCAGTCGAGGACGGCCCAATGCATTGGGACCCTGCACCTGCGTGGGAGACTCGGAAGAGGTTCCTGGTCCCGGCATCGGATTGGCGCGTACTGGCCCACTGCAGCTCACTAGGGGAGTGAAACATCGGATGGAAGATCTTCCTCTCTGTCTCGCCTCCTCTCTGTATATCCGGCTTTCCAATAACAATAGAATCTTTAAAAAAAAAAAAAGAAAATGAAAAATCTGGGCCAGGCGCAGTAGCGTAGGAGTTAAAGTCCTTGACTTGAACGCGCCGGGATCCCATATGGGCGCCAGTTCTAATCCTGGTGGCCCCACTTCCCATCCAGCTCCCTGCTTGTGGCCTGGGAAAGCAGTCGAGCACAGCCCAAGGCTTTGGGACCCTGCCACCCGTGTGGGAAACTCGGAAGAAGCTCCAGGTTCCTGGCTTCAGATTGGCTCAGCTCCAGCTGTTGCAGCCGCTTAGGGAGCGAACCATCTGATGCAAGATCTTCCTCTCTGTCTCTCCTCTCTGTATATCTGCCTTTCCAATAAAAATAAATAAATCTTTAAAAAAAGAAAATGGGAATACTGAGGCAATGATGGAGGAGAAATGTCTCAGTGTTTTATTTTTAGAAGCTTCACACAGCACCTAAACCCATGCTGGTATGTGTTGCCTTGGGAAAGGTGTTCACCAGAGTGCCTGGCAGGTAGAGACAGCCAGCTGCCGTGGGCTGTGTGTTACTCTTGCCACAAGCTCCGTAGATGTCCCCGAGCATGGAGTGAGTCTTCAGTGTGACATCCTGGAGCCCTATCTGCGGGTCCATCTGTGCTGTCACCAGAGTACGTCATTGCTGGTCTCGTGTTTTCAGACCACACAAAGCCTTCTGGGTAGAAGGGCTGCGGGCCGTGCTCCCTGTGGGACTTCCCGAGAGCTCTCTCCACTGGGATGCTTGACGGGAACCTTGTGACCTGAGCTGAGCATCACTGGGGCTGATGGCTCTGATAGGAGGTTCGGCATCAACCAGTAGCTCTTGTTCTGTGTCATTCCTCTGTCTGAGAGCTGCAGACTCAGGCTGGAGTCAGCCTGGCTTGTTGAAAGTACAAATAAGAAAGTTCAGATGACTCAAGGACATGTTTTAGAT
Organism: Ochotona princeps; assembly: GCF_030435755.1. Taxonomy (NCBI): domain Eukaryota; kingdom Metazoa; phylum Chordata; class Mammalia; order Lagomorpha; family Ochotonidae; genus Ochotona; species Ochotona princeps. The sequence continues at coordinate 19,639,969 of NC_080845.1, read as the reverse complement.
GACAGCTTCAAGGATATAGCTAGAGGGCAAGTTGTATTTGGTTTTCAGAGTTTGTGCTGGAGAAGGAAGGTTGCACACCTAAATGTCACCCTTGTAACTTGTGCGGAAAAAAGTACTTACCTTGGAAAAGCTGCAGTGTCTTCCCCACCCCTTAAATCGTTTCCCAGTGTAAGTTCTGAACAATCATTTTCGAGATCCCGTATTGAAAGGCAGGGAGGCAGAGAAACACAGATTCTCTACGCCCTGGTTCAACCCCCAAGTGCCCACAATAGCTGGGGGTGGGCCAGGTGGAAGCTGGGAATCTGGGCCACTGTCCAAGTCTCCCGCCTGAGTGGCAAGGACTGAAATACCTGAATGATCACCTGCAGTCTCTCTCAGCACACATTAGCACAAAGCTGGAATCAGGAGTGAAGCTGGTGCTCGAAGCCAGGACTTGTGCCGTTGTTCCAGTCTGTACCTTAACCACTCCACAAAACCCTGATCCAGAGGTACTTGATTTCTTAAAGGTAACTGACATCTGTATTATGAAGTTCTCTTAGGTGTAGAAAGTCGATTGCTACTCAGTATAAAAGTTAATCTCTAGGGCCTGGCGTGGTAGCCCAGTGGCTAAGGCCTGCCCTTGTGTGTGCTAGCATCGCATATGGACGTCAGTTCATGTCCTGGCTGCCCCACTTCCCATCCAGCTCCTTGCTTCCAGCCTAGGAAAGCAGTAGAAGTTAGCCCAAAACCTTGAGACCCTCCCACGTGAGAGACCCAGAAGAGGCTCTGGGCTCCTGTCTTTGGTCGGTTCAGCTCCAGCTGTTAGGGCCACATGAGGAGTAAACCAGCAGATATTTCTGTCTGTAACTCTTCTCTGTAAATCAGGCTTTCCAATAAAAATAAATAAATCTTTTTAAAAAAGCATTTATCTCTTGTGGCACCAGGATGTTTATACAACTTCATGTGTCTCCCCACAAAACTGTCGATTAATTGCAAAGGAAACATGATAACTTCACAATGGAGAAAGTTGGCAGATGTTATCCTAACCAAATATTCATACCCCAATATCATTAGTAAGTGGACAAATGGGCGTCATATCCTATTTGAAAAGACACTTGGAGAAAGCTACCATGTTGATACTATAATTTACAAACTGTGTTATTCCCCTACACATTTCTGACTTGGGTCTAACAATGAGGAAATACCAGATCATCCCAGATTGAGGGATAGAATAACTGATCTGTAACTTTAAAAGTGTCAAGGTCTTGAAAGACGGAGGAAGACCAACAATATGTCTTAAACTGAAGGGGACTAGAGACATGAGAACTAAATACCACATAAGGCCCTGGAGTGGACCAGTTTGTTGGCAAGAATATCACTGGCAGTTGTCAAAATTTGTATGGGATCTGTGGTTTAGATGGTAGAACTCTGTCGTGACCAATGCCAAGATTTTGAGGGAGAACTGTGGTAGATAGGAAAATATCTGTCCTTAGGAAATGTACATTGAAGTATTAGTAATAGTGGGCATCTAACCCAGGTGGTTCTGGAAAAAATTATATACATACACACCATTGAAAACTGAAAAAATGTAAAAAAAATTATGAGATGAATTAGAAGAATATGCATTTGAGTACAGGCATAGTCATTTAAGCTGGCAAATAATTATTTAATGAATTATTAAAAGTAGCAACCTTGGGACAGATCTGGCTGAGCCTTGATGTACTGTGTTGAGTGCCTAGTTCACTGCGCTTCTGAGATTTGAATGGAAAAGTGATTTTCTTATGTTGTAAAGTTTTCTAATATGATGCTGTTGTTGCTGTAACGGGATTTAATTTATTTAGGGCTTAGCCTCCTTATGTTGAAATCTGATTTGGAATGTCAAGTTAGCACATAAAACATGTAGAGAGATTGACTCAGAGGTTATGCAGTTTGTAAAAATATGTGATTTTCTTCTGCTGTTACCCTCTTACTCTTGATTGTAAGAAAGTAGATCATAGAACATTTAGAAAGCTTCAAACAGAATCTCAACATTCAGAAATAACACACCGTTGGTGGCATTTAGGCCTCTTCCTCTCTAAAGTGTAATATTGCCCCCCATTTTCAAAATAAGATTTATTTTTATTGGAAAGTCAGATATACAGAGAGGAGGAGAGACAGAAAGGAAGATCTTCCATCAGATGGTTCTTTCCCCAAGTGACCACAGTGGCCGGAGCTGAGCCAATCCGAAGCCAGGAGCCAAAAGCCAGGAGCTTCTTCCAGGTCTCCCACGCAGGTACAGGGTCCCAAAGCTTTGGGCCATCCTCGACTGCTTTCCCAGGCCACAAGCAGGGAGCTGGATGGGAAGCAGGGTTGCTGGGATTAGAACTGGTGTCCATATGGGATCCTGGCACTTTCAAGGCAAGGACTTTAACCACTAGGCCACCGTGCTGGACCTGCAATATATGTTTTTTCAAAACCAATTATTTGAAAGGTAGAGTTACCGAGGAGATACAGATTGTGTGTGTGTGTGTGTGTGTGTAAAGAGAGAGATCTTCTGCTTGTTCACTGCCCAAATGACCACGACAGCCAGAGCTGGACCAGGCTCGAGCTAGGAGCCTAGAGTTTCTTCCAAGTGTCTCATGTGGGTACAGTAGCCCAAGCACTTGGGCCATCCTCCACTGATTTCCCAGGCGCATTAGCAGAGAGCTGGATCAAAAGTGGAGTATCTAGAACTCAAATTGGTACCTGTATGGGATGCCAGTGTCATGGGTAGAGACTTAACTAGTTATGCCATGGCACCAGTCCTTAAACAGCCCCATTCTTGAGGCATCAAGTCAAATATGGTGCTATGGTTTCCTGATGTTTTCACTCTAACATGAGTGTTTTCCAGCTTAAATATTGTTTCAGCTACACATTGTAGCTTTTGTTTTGATGTTTTAAATTTATAAAAGAGTTGTTAGTAGTCTAAGGGGGCAGTTGTATGACATAGTAGATAAGACATTCATGCTCCATTTTGGAGTTCCTGTGTTCTATCCTAGCTTCACTTGTTGACTGCAACCTCCTACTGGTGCAGACCATGAGAGGCAGGGGTGATGGTTCAGTTCATTAGGTGCTTACAAGGACCTCCAAGGGGTGAGAGTTTGGCGTGTGGTTATAGTGCCATTTGGGCCACCTATGGCTGAGTGCCTGGGTTCCAATTCTGGCTCTGCTTCCAAATCCAACTTCCTGCTGTAGCATGCCCTGGAAGGCAGCAGCTAGGGCACAAGTTCTTGGGCACTGAACCACTTGCGGGAGACCAAGATTGAGCTCCCGGCTTCTGGCTTTGGTTGGAACCAATCCTGGCTGTTGTGGGCATGTGGGGGAACGAACTAAAAGGTGAAAGATAATCTTGGTCTTTCTCTGCTTTTCAAATAAGATGAAAATTTAAAGAAAGGAATAGTGCAAAAAAATGTTGTGTTCCTGTCACCATTCTCATAAATTACTTCCTATATTGTATTAATTTATATTATAGTATATGTAGTATACTATATATAGTCTATATTACAGATGTGTACATTATAATTTTAATTTAATAAAGCTTTAATACAATGTTTTCATTTTTATAAACCCTTACTCATTTACTAGAGGGACAGAGACAACGAAAGCTCCACTCAATGTGCTGTTTTACTTTCATTCTCTTGCATGGAGGATATTTATAATAAGAACTCTCTTTGGGAACTTAAGACGGCTTTTGTTTTCATTAGGAAGACATTTCCTTTTCTGTTGACTCCTTAGAAGCAATGACCGAGGACACCCTCTCGCTCCCAACCCTGCACGTTCTAGACAAGGATCAGTTTGTGGAGTCTCCTGGGGCTCTTGCTCTGAGAGAATTTCTGATGGATGGAAATGGCAGTGGGGGCCTCCTGACCCCGTGCAGAAGGGTGTTTAGCTCTGCCCTGTCCCCAAGGATGCCTAGCCAGAGAAACTGCATGGAGCATCTCGCTTTAGGGCACTTAGTAATGAATTTAAGATTGTGCCTTAGGCATTTCAACTTTGACTGCCTAAAGATGTTTTCTTTCAAAATTCCTGCTTTGTTGTCCTCTGAGTTATTCTATTTTAGCCTTACAAGACGTAAAGCTGCCGGGTGTGAACTCTGCAGTACCTCCCAGTTTCCTGGCTGTGGTCACAGTGGATGTGACAGGAAGCAAGTATGCCTCTCTGATGCTCAGTGGGGAGTGAGGAAATGCAGCGGATCTCAGTTTTCAGGGTGACATGTTCTGAAAGCCCTTGGGTTTTTTTAAGATGCAAATTTTTATGAGAGATTTATTTGTTTATTTGAAAGGCAGAGCAATAGAGAGGTGGGGAGGCGGGAAGAGAGAGAGACAGATCTTCCATCTGCTGATTCCCTCCCTATCTGGCCACAATAACTGGGTCTTGGGCCAGGCTGAACCCAGGAGCCTAGAATTCTCTTCAGGTCTCCTGTGTGGGTGGCAGGGGATCCAAATATTGAGCCATCTTGTGCTGCCTCCCAGGTGCGTTAGCAGGGAGCTGGGTTGGAAGCTTAACATCTAGAACTTGAACTGATGCTCATAAGGGGTGCCAGCCTCTCGAGCAGTGGCTTAACGCACTAGGCCACGATGCCTGCCACACCTATTGTTAATATAGTTGGTAAGGTGGATGTTTAAATATTTCTAGTTTCTCAGAGGAAACTGGTGAGCAGAAGTTGAACAATCCATGTTTGTTTTACTGTGCCATCTTTCCAGCAATTGAAAGATACAGATTTAAAGTGACAACTAAAGAGGAAAGCTTTGAGGTGAGCTTTGAGGGTCTTGCAGAAAAATATTTTAGTAAATAGGAGAAAGGGGATTTTTTCTGATAACTTCATTTGCTTCATTTTCTGGAGTTTTCTAGAAAATGTGTAGCTTGGAAAAATAGATGAGTTCACGTTGAAGTTTTTCCTCTCTGATAAGTGATAAACCTAAGATTTTGCATAGAAGGAAGAAAAAGCAAGACTTGCACCATTGCATCTCATTGGCAGTTACTGTTTATGCTTTGGAGTGTACATTGTCAAAAAGAGAAATGTTGGAAAGGCAGCCATGGGCCCAGAATTGTGGCTTCCATGCCATCTGTAATCATGCATTCCTTTTTTTAGGAGTCTGTTTGTCTTGGTGGATCATTTTCTGAAAATAGAGCATCCCCTGTCTGCCGTGTGACTCGGTAGAGTTCAGTGTTGTGTTTATTGCCTGAGCTAGTGTCCTGTGAACATGAACCATGGCACATGATGCCCCAGGGCTGAAGGGGACTCTGGAGAGGCAGAAAGCCTGGACCCCAGCCCCAGAGTTTCCTAAGTGGTCTCTGTACCAGAGCCAGCCTGCTTCCTCCAGTGGTATCTCAGCCCACGCAACAGGAAATTCTCCTTTATGTCCCTTTCAGTTTGCTAGAGTCTCATCCAAGCACTGCTGATCGTGGGCCTAGTCCCTGCTGGGCCCCAAAGGATCTGCAAGGGTTCTTGTGCTGCAAGTTGTGGGGTAGGGTTGTCATGCTCAGCCAGTCCCCAACTTCCTAAGCCCTCTTGAAGCGACTGGGGGCCAACATTGTAGCAGAGAGGCCTTCAGAAAGTCCATGGGAGATGCACATTATGAAAACAGGTTACATGGGTTTCAAAACATTTTTGTACTAAAATAAACTTTCTTTTTTTTTTAAAAAGATTTATTTATTTTTATTGCAAAGTCAAATACACAGAGAGAAGGAGAGATAGAGAGGAAGATCTTCTCTCCACTGATTCACTCCCCAAGTGGCCACAACGGCCAGAAGCCAGGAGCTTCTTCTGGATCTCCCACGCAGGTGCAGTGTCCCAAGGCTTTGGGCCATCCACTACTGCTTTCCCAGGGCATAAGCAGGGAGCTGGATGGGAAGCAGGGCTGCCGGGACACGAACTGGTGCCCATATGGGGTCCTGGCGCATGCAAGATGAGGACTTTAGCTGCTAGGCTACTGCGCCAGGCCCAATAAACTTACTTTTTATTGTGTTTATTTTCATGTACTTGAAAGGCAGAGAAAGGGAAGGAGAGAACGAAGAGACCTCCTGTTTGTTCATTGGCGTTCCAGATGCCTGCGGCAGCTAGGACTGGGCCAGGTTGAAGCCCAGAGCTTTGAACAGGGATCTGAGCGCTTGGACCATCATCTGCTGCTTCTCAGAGCATATTATCAGGGAGCTGGATCTGGAGCAGAGGAGCTAGAACTGGACTGCCACTCGGATATGGGATGGGACATCCCCATCAGTTGTTTAAGCTGCCATTCCATAAAGCCAACCCTAACCTTACCTTTTAATTTCATTTTCTATGAACTTGTGGAAGTACCTTTGTATTTCTTAGGTTATCAGCTAACCTAATAATAAACACTTTGAGGAATAATTAACCAAAATTTCTGAGGACAGTAAAGATTTTGGGAGGACAGGAAGAGGGGAACTTGATGTATAATGCTGATTTAAAAAGAAAAACAAAATAAAATAACTTGAACATTTTATTTAGGAAGGTGTAATGAATACCACTGGAAATAACTACATAGAGTTGGAAATGGTCTAAAATTGAGAAGGCCAAGAGTGGGACAGCTGTTTGATACTCGACCCTTAAACAGCGCTATTTGGATTTAAGTACTAGATGCAGGGACTGTAGCTGGTAAAGTGACTCTAAATGATGTGACCATATAAGCCTCGCCTTGGCAGCCGTCTGACTTTTGGCCCAGTTGTCCTGCTAGGGCTTCTGGACTCGGAGGTCAAATTTTCCATCCCTGTGCTGCGTAATGCATTTATCTCAAGTGTTATGCTCCTTTCCAGCCACTGCACCACCAGGACATCTCTGGGGTTGGAGAGATCATTAAGCAGGTGGTCATTTTATGTGCCTTAAAGCTGGACAGTGCAGATACAGGACCTTCCCATCATTGCAGAAATGTGCTCTTACGTGGTGCTGAGCTGGGGGAAGATCACTCGGGGAGGAGGGGCCAGCAGGTGTGCAGAGGGCCCCAGGCAGGACCTGATTGATGGTTTGGAGAATCTGAAAGACGAGGTGTGGCTGCAGCGTGGAGGGAAGGCATTGGTGAGGTGGAGAAGCAGGTCAGAAAGGAAAAATCAGATGAGTTGTTGAATAGTGGATGTATTTCATGGAGCTGCCTCCTCAGAGTCCCCTCATTAAAGTGGTGGGGGAAGCCAATTCACACACACCCAGAGAGAGGGAGAGAGATCTTTCTGCCTGCTGCTTCTCTACCCCAAATAGCCACAATGGCTAGGCATAAATCAGATCGGAGCTGGGGCCCTGGAACTCTAACCTAGCCTCCCATGTGGGCAGAAGGGGCCCACATACTTGAGCCATCTTTAGTTGGGCTGCTTTCCCAGGCTCATGAGCAGGAAGCTGGATTGGAAATGGTGCAGCCAGAGCTTGAACTAGGGCTCATACTGGATGCTGGCATCACAGGTGAAGCTTAATGTACTATAATGACAGTGATCTTGATAGATAACAGAAAGCCTGTAAAAAGCAACAAAGACCTCCCTTGAGGGGTAAGATATGGATGCAGGAGGTCCTGAGCTGGAGGTACATGAAGGGGCAGCTGCAGTGGCCAGGGTGATATCACAGGGTTGAGCCTGGGCCTTGGGAGGAAAGAGGCCGTATCTTATTATGATGCCAACAGCATCATTCCCCCTGTCTACATCACACGTCTCTTCAAACTCAGCCACTGTAAGGCAATTCTTTTGCAGTACAGTTCTGGGTGGGATTTTGACTTGTGTCTAGGAGGCTGGAATTATGTGGTTGTCATCTCGTATCACTTTTCCCCAGATGCTGGTCTCTTTTGCACCTGCCACTTGGCCAAACAGGTTTTCTTCCTCTCTTGTAAAGGCGCCTTTGTTTGAACCAATAGGGTTACTTTTCTCAACTGTAAACACAGTGTCCAGTGACTCTTCCTTGTTGTAGAGGGTCAGCAGCTTTAAAGGAGGGGGAAACAAAGTATTAAAGGTCACTGGCTGGAATTTATGTTATAAAAGAAATCATTGTGGCCTTATAAAAATGCAAGAACTGACCAGGGCTTCCATCGGGCTTGTCATCCCATTACATTTGAATTCAAACAACAGCTAGCATTTGTTGAATCATAACTGATCTGATAAAATGTAATCTGATCATTACTAGCTGGGCAAAAAATAAGCACACTCGACTCTTGTTTCATTTGCCCTTGAGCGCTCTAACATGGTTCTAAACTGTTCCTTTGAATTGGAGAAGTCGGGCTGGTTCACATTGCAGCGTGTCTGCTTCCTGGGGCAGCGTCCACCAGGTACGAGCTCACAGGGACAGAATGCAAGCTCACTGCCACTTCACCTGAAACGCTGTGACCTGACTCGGGGCTGTGTCCCTCTCTTGGCTGTCCAGCGGAAGAAAGAGAAACCAGAGTGAGCTGCAGGAGCAGCTGGTTCTCAAGATCAGGTGTAACCGAGGCAGGGTGAGGTCATGATCGCCACCTGGATGCTGTTCTCGCTGTTCACGGTAGGTCTCTGTCCTGCGTTTACCATGGTGTTTGGCCCCTTGCGTCTGGGAAGACCTGCTCCTTTCATCCTCAAACTCTGGGAGGCACAATTCCTCTTCATTCTTTAGGAACTGCATTTACCTGTGAGCTCAAGATTTTGAAGTCGCCCTGAAAGGTAAAAAGTCACGTCCCTAATGATTCAGGCTCTGGAAGTGCTAAACAGCTAATGCTGTGCTCCTGGGCTAACATTTCATTGAGAAAGCCAAGTCAGAATAATATTTGTATGGCTGCATTCAATCCCAATTATAGAGGAGATGAGTTCTGTTTCCCTAGTTACTGAAATACCTTAGTACTCTGAATTTCTCTAGCACTTTTCCTTTCATGGAAGCCAGGTTTCTGTGGGATGTTTACCTATTGGTTTAATGTTGTAATGATTCCTAAACCAGCTAGATGCATTGTTGGGAAACTTACAGGCACACAGTTGGTAAGCTGAACCTGAGTGAGAGGTCCATATACTTGGCTTTAGGATCTGGACAAAGTATTTGCTCTTGACCTTGAGCATGCTGGCATGATGGGTAGGCATGGGGAAAGTCAGCCCATGTCCTTGTCAGGGTTTGAAAACACTTTGTTGACTTCCCTTTGTGACCCTGAAATGGCCAGGTATTCTGTCCCTTGGCAGGAGCCTGGGGACAGTTTTTGGGTTTGTTTTCTCTTAGCCCAAGTCCAGGGGTAGGAAAGGTAACTGCAGTGTGATCTGCGGCAGTCTTGTGACCAAGGGAGTGAAAGGCAGGGAACTATGCACATGAACTTGAATTCAAGTCCACAAAGACCAACTATTGTTCATGGTTAAACAGACTGTTTAAAAAACATCCTTTCAACTCTGCAGGGAATTTCTTCTTTAGAACTTGAATTCTTTTCAGATGTATACATGCCAGTTTGTAAAGTATGTAGTTCTTGTTGCCCTGATCCCACATGATTTTATGATGTGTGTTTATCTAAGGACTTTTAAAACTCCTGGTTAAGATATATTCATTTTTCATATACATTCAGTAAAAGTTGCTGCTTTTGCTCTATAGCCCTGTGAGTTTGGACAGATGCATACGGTTGAGGATACCTTTCCACAATCAAGATACAGCGTATACTTTGGTTTGAATCTCTCTTGGCATGTGTGGGCATCGATTTTGCTGTTACTTGTGAGGATACGGCCAAGCCATTTTGTTAGAAACAGCATGTCAGTGTCATTTTGTTAGAAACAGCTTTCATACACCTAGTTAAGTGTCACAAGCAAGATGTGCTTTGTTTGTTTCAAAATTTAAAGAGAGGAAAAAAATGCATTCTTTTATTAGCTTCATACTATTTTAATGAATGTAGAATGGTATAATGTAGTTTAACATATGTGAAAAAAATGAAAGAAATTTGTAATAAATACTACAATTAGTAAAAGAAATGTATAGAAAATGAAATATGTTCATTTTTCTGCAATTAAGATTTTAAAAGGTTTACAGTTGTGTGTGATTTTGAGGGAAATTAAATACAGCTAGAAGTAAGGACTGCATAACTGTGAGTGGTGTAGGAGGCAGGATCTAATGTCATCTGTGAGATGGACTCCAGGCGTGCAGAGAGCCAGAGCCAGAGCCAGAGCAGCATTGCCAGTGGGCCTCTTCCTCCGCTCAGTTGTTCTCTTCCATGTTGACTCTGTCGTCCAGTTGGCTTCTTGGTTTGTGTCCGGGTAGCCGATGGCAGCCCTAAGCTGTTACTGCATGTTCTCAGTTCCTCACAGTTCCAACAACAGGAGTCTCAGTGACCCTAATTGGTTCTGTTCCCACAGCTTCAAAGGTAGGAGAGTGATCATTCTTTTTTATTTATTTTAAAAGCTTTATTTTTCTTGGACAGGCCAATTTACAGAGAGAAGGAGACACAGAGAGAAGGATCTTCTATCCACTAGTTCACTTCCCAAGGGGCCACAATAGCCAGAGCTGAGTGGATCTGAAGCCAGGAGCCCAGAGCTTTTTCCAGGTCTCCCACATGGGTGCAAGGTCCCAAAGCTTTGGGTCATTCTCTGCTGCTTTCCCAGGCCACAGGCAGGGAGCTGGATGGAAATTGGAGCAGCCAGGACATGAATCAATGCCCATATGGGATGCTGGCATTTGCAAGGTGAGGATTTAGCCACCGAGCCATCACACTGGATCTGGGAGTGATTACCTTGATAGAGTTTAGCTCTTGAAGCCTCTGTAATAGGACTGTTTGGGGGATCTGTGTAGTTATGTAATGAGCTGGAGTATATTAAGTGCTGAACTTATAAAAATGGCTAAGATCTGGCCTCCTCTTAATTGTAATTTTTGTGGGAAATGTACACAATTTACCATTTTAATCATTTGTAGGTAGGATTAAGTATGCTGACAGTTTGTTACTGAAATTTTTCATCAGCCCAAACAGAATCATGCATAAATGGGCTCCTTTCACATAACATCATACTTTCATGATTTATCTGTGTTATAGGACATGTTTGTTATGGCTGAATAATATTGCACCACATTTTCTTTATCCATCCATCCATTGTTGGACATGTGGATTTTTTTCTCCACCTTTGGGCTTGTGAATAATACTGCTCTGTATGTTGGTGTATATGTGTTTGTTGTAATCCTCGCTTCCTGTTCTTTCTGGCATCCTCCTGCTGTCAGATCTCAGTTTGCATGGGCAACTGGGTGGGTTGGTCACATCTTTTTGCTGCTTCTGGCAAGGATTTCAACTATGTTTGCCATCACCTGTGACCATGATGCTTTTTTCAACCAATATGTGGAGATGTCAGTAAAAATTGAAATAATGGTTCTTGAGTCCTCTGGCTGCTGGACCCTTCTCCTGTACCAAGTGTCAGAGTAAGGCAGGAGTAGCTCCCTTGTGCCCTGGGGCTTTTGCCTGGGAAAAGCGACTGCTAGAAGACCTCAGAAGTATCCCCATGGAGAGATGACTCTGCAAGCCATGTGCCATGGAAGCACAGTGCAGCCTGGAGTCCTGTGTTACTCTGTATTTCAGATCTGTACAGGGTGTCTTGTTTGTACAGTCTTGCCAGCTCTACGTGCCATGGGGACAAATGCTGGGATTGGCCTGCTTTGGACATGAACAGCTTGTGTTTTGGCTACTGGGAAGCCTTAGAAACAGGAGGGGACAGCCCTCCCTGAAGTCACCCAGGCTTCTGGCTGAGATCTGACTTCCCTGCCCCCCCAAGCTGTGACAGCAGACCACATCTGGGCTGCTGTCAAGCCAGAGAATTGCCCTTTTGTTCTCAAGGAGCTGCACAAAGCCAGTGGGAGAGGGGCAAAACAAAAAAAAGACTTGGAATGGGCAAAGTACGTGACTGTAACTCTTCCTCCTCATGCTGTGCTATTTTGAGGGCACTAGAATCTTGCTTTTCTTTCTAGCCTGAGTCTGAATACTGGGCCCTAGTAGTAGGAAGGTTGTGATGGGAACTCAGAGCCTTAGAAGAACGGAATATTGAGCTCCTGTGGCAGGACCAGCTTGGGCAGGCCACTTCTTGTCTTCTGGGGCTGGGGCAGGTCATGACGTTAAAGTAGTCTGTCTCTTATGTCTTCCCCCTCTTCCCATGTGCTTCAGAGAATGATACCGTATGGCCAGGTCCCCAGATCAGGGAGCCTGTGATGTGAGCAGGCACACACAAGTGCCTAATTTCCAATTAGAGTATAGTAAACTACTGGGCAGTTAGTTCATTGCTACTTGTGTAGAGATTGTGATACGTTTTTCCTTAGTTTATCCTGGATGATCTCTTCTTACTGCTCCAAAAAGCGAACTAGCTTATCAGTACTAGTTTGTAAAGCTTGCCTCAAGCACCTTGGTTTTCTTCTGGTTAGCGATGACCTAGACAGGGACACACAGATGCTTCTCTGCTGTGTTACACAGAGCAGGCAGTGTCCAGATGGCTGGGTGTCTCGGGTGCCATGGACTCAGAAATGAGCCAGCTGCATCCTTTTACCTCCAGCAGTTTAAGGAAAGAAACATTTGGGGTGCAGGTCAGGACAGCAAGCTCAGCATTAGTCTGAATAGGAAGATGGTAGGTGTTTTATTTTTATTCATGGCATTGATGATATAATGAATAAGTAAATTCCCTATGTGAGTTTCTTTTTTAAGACTTATTTATTTCCATTGGACAGTCAGATCTACAGAGAGAAGGGGAGAAAGAAATCTTCTGTCCATTTGTTCACTCCCCAAGCGGCTACAACAGCTGGAGCTAAGGCATTCCAAAGCCAGGATCCAGGAGTTTCTTCCGGGTCTGCCACATGGGTGCAGGGTCGCAAGGCCCTGGGCAGTCCTCGACCATCCCCCCGCCCCCAGACCACAAGCCGGTAGCTGGAAGGGAAGTGGAGCAGCCGGGACACAAAACTGCACCCATATGGGATCCTGGTGCATGCAAGGCCCGGACCTCAGCCACAGGGTTACTGCACCAGCCCAATATGTGAGCTTTTCATAGAGTCACAGACTTTTCAAATTGGTTTTGAATGGTGGGTCTTTGGCTAACCTGCCTGAATCCAAATTGCAGTTGACTTAACTGTGGAATGAGATAATAGTAATACCATTTCATTGACGTGTGGGGGACGTCGCTGAATTAATTCAAAGAAGGGTTCAGAATATAGCCTGGCACTGGAAACCATGTTACTTTTCAACTTCTGATTCATTCAACAATAAAAACAAAAAATTGGCACCGGCGATGATGTTACCGAGTCTGTGGATACACTAAAATCCAGGGTATTGCATGCTTTAAGTGGGTGACTTTCATGCTCTGGGGTTACACCGCAAGGACAGTGTTGTGGCACTGCTCGTGTAAACTAAGGCAGATAAGTGACTTGCTCAAGGTGAGTGAATGACAGTGTGAGAACTCATGTTCTCTGGCACAGAGACCAAACTGTTGGTACGTTGTCAGGGGTGCACGTCACAGGCTGTGGTTAGTTTCTGGATTGGTGCAGAACCAAACCCAAGGAATGACAGAGCTGTGGCCTAGGAACCTCAGCATTTGACCTTCATTGCTCTTTTCCTGCAGTTGCCCTCCAACCAGCCTTGCTCCTCCTCCTCCGTGTTGTCCAAAACAAATAGCTAGACTGACAGCACTGGAGAACATGCCAGCATTTCCACCAGCTCTAGAAACAGAATAAGCTATTGCTTTCCATTCCCCGAATTTTGACTCTGAAATGTTACAGCTTCCTATTGCAACACAGAGGCAATCTTAAGAAATCACCACTACCAAAACCCAGCAACACATTTTGGCCACATAGTAAAGAAAAATCTGACTCATCTCGGCAACTTCCTCTTGAAGAGTAAAAACCTTGAATACTTCGGAAGACAGGATTACTGTGGATGGTGCGATGCGGCCATGTGTTCCCACCGAATCTGTTTATGTAGTAATGGAAACCCTGTGGGCTTCCAGAGTTGCCCCATAGGCTTCAGCTGCCAGCAGCCTTCTGAGCTGCTGTTTGGGGATTTCTTCCTTCTACTGACATCTGGTGCTTAGGATAAGGGCAACTGGCTTCCTTTGCACCAGTGAGATTACTATCAGTGAGAAATGGCTCCAGTTTCGAGGCAACTACGAGTGAGGTGTTTTCCTGAGAATCCTAAGCAATTATCTTTGGGAGGGTAACCCAAGGTGGTGCAAGCTATCGGCCGGTAGCATTTTGTGTCTCCCTTCCACGGTGTGGACAGCACGCAGTGGCTGTTCCTGGCAGATGGATGGCAGTGACCTCACTTGCAGTTAATGAATAGGTTTGCCTCCAGGGGCTGGAACTGTAGCAGAGTCTATTATGAAGTCTCATTTGCCTTGCATGGAGCTATTGCAGAGTCTGAAAAATGAGGAATGGGCCAGAGGAACTGTAACTTACAACCGTGTGTCCAAATCAAGCTTGTCCTGCAATAGCTGTGCTGGAGCAGGTGGAAAATAATGGGGGTTTTGTAGATTTGTGCTGCAGAAGGCTTTTAATTGATGTTCATTTCCTAGTGAGTAGGAACAAATTGGTCTAAATTACCTTTTGGTGTTCCCTTTGGTTTCCTCTCTTCTCTCCTCTTTCCAGCCAGGGAGCATCTGGGGCATATAATTTAGCTCTGGGAGCTGAGAGGGAAAAGAATAGGTGGAAGAGGAGCCTGGAGGAAAATCTTCAGTTCATGCAAGTAACACACTTAAGTCTGCAACTTGTAACCGAAGCAGCTCATGCAGTGGGGTGCTGAGACCCGGGCAGGAGATTTCTTCCAGCAAACAATGACTTGGCAGTGGTAAGAGATTTGCTCTTAGACTCAAGCTTGGACTTGGAAGGATGGGCCTGGAGTGTGTTCTGGGCCCAGAGAGACTAGGCTGTCCTGCTGCTGTATTGGGACATTGGCAAGGAAGGCCAGCCTCCTGCCCTTATAGAAAGCAGCTGGTACCTGTGTATTTCTGGACCTAGTTGCTTAGTCTAAGAGCTTAGCCTAACATTGCAGGCACTTGTAAGAAAGTGGGCTCAGGTTTTGGTTCAGATATCAAGAGGCTGTGTCTCAAGATTTGCCCTGAAACTAAAGACCTACGTCCAGTGAGCCCAGGGTGCCAACTGTGGAAACAAGTACTAGGAGCTAGAGTGAATGAGAGTGAGATTATGAAGAATATCTTATAGGCATTGTGGCTTGTAAGAGCTGGCCAGCTTCTGGTGTGACTGTCAGACCTTTGACCAGTGGTGTCTCCTTTGCAGGTGTTTCAAATCCTACTAAAATAAGGAATTTTCAAAAAGACATGCAGGTTGGGCTTTTGGCTTAGCAGTGAAGATGCTGCTTGGGACGCCTGCATCCCATGGTGGGGCACCTGGGTTTGAGCCCCCTGCATCCTATAGTGAGGCCCCAGCTCTGCTCCTGATGCCAAGTTCCTGCTAATGCACACCCTGGGAGACAGCAGGTGATGGCCCAAGTCAGTCGAGTCCCTAATGTGGGAGAGCTGAGCTCAGTTCTCAGCTCTTGACTTTGCCCTGCTTCAGCTCTACTTTTGTGGGCATTTGGACAGTGAGCCAGTAGACAGATTCGCTGTCTCTGCAATATTTCTCTCTCTCTCTCTCTCTCGCCCTGTCTTTATGCTTTTCAAGCAAATAAAATAAAATAATAAAATAAAATAAAATAAAAGATGAAGTTTGCAAAGTGCCCCTGGAAATTTTGCCCGTGAATGTTTTAAGTCTGGAACTCTCCCCCCTGAAAGCTCTTAGCAGCGGGGGAAGTTGTGCACACTGAGCCCTCTCTTGTCATTGTGCCTAAGGCATGTGCTGGGAGCTAATTCTCTCTCCTTGTCCTTTCTGGATCTGCTTGAAAGACAAACAGAAGGTTAGGAAAAGATGGCAGTGCCTCCTGGATGGGCCGGGATGGCAGACAAAGGCAGCCCCACGCTCACGCTTTTGGTCGCACACAGCTGCAGTCTTGGAGCAGCTGCTGCCTGGTCTTCCACCCACCTCCCCAGACAGTAAACGCAGCTGTCAGCCGTGCGTGGACCTGCCTGAAACCCTGTGCAGCTGCTGCCGGCGGTCCTTTTAACGTGCAAGGAAAGGGATTCAGCCGCGTTCATTCTGTGAAGTCCTCTGTGTGACAGGTTTTTCTCTTGTTCCTTGCCCTTTTGGATTTAACATATGACTCACTTATGAGAGCTCATGGAAGCAGTCCGCAATGAGCTGTGGAGCCTCCCGAGGCCTCCAGGAACCACCAACACCTCTGCCACCATGTGCACCTCTGCAGCCAGGCATGGCACTGTGTATGCTGCACATGCCATCTCCCGTAATGTGACACCCCACTGCCCATGCTCTCGACCCAGCTTTGCATAAGGGAACTGGGGCTCAGTGATGCCACTCAACCTGTCCCGTAGTGAGCAGGTACAGGATCAGGATCCGGAAACAGTTTTGGTCAGTGGTAAATCTCACCCTCTTTGTACTGTGTAGAACATTTTATCTGATCAGCACTTTTAGCCTCCGCTGCTCATCCAGGGCCATCTGAAAGCAGGAATATATCCTCATTAGCTAAAGGGTGCCTCATGGACCAGGCTTGACTTCTGTGTCCTGGGACTGCATTTACTATTGTGTATTAAATGTTAGAGGATAAGCTTTTTCATCCAGTGCTGCTGGCATCATAGTTTTGTGTGTGTGTTCCCCCACCAGGGCTAACTTTAAAATGATTAAGGAGAAAAAAATTAAAACAATAGGTGTTTAAAAGTAAAAAGATCATTTTTGGCTTGTCTTCATTCGTCCTGGGGCCACAGGGTTGTACCCCGCAAGTCCTTGGGCACTGCCTCTTGGCAATCCAGGGTGGCCTAAGATACCCTGAGTCCAGGGCAGTTGGTGATGCATGACTCCTGTCCTTGACCAGACTGCTGGCCTCGGAGAGGTTTATAAAGCCTGCCAGGCCACTGTTAGGACAGAAACTGAAGACTCTGTCATTGTCCACCCACCCCTAGGCTTTAATTGCTTCTATAGTGCTTAAAACAAAGACCCAAATCTGCATGGTCTGGCTCCATTCGACGCTTCAGACACCTGTTCACAGGTGTGCCCCACCTTCATTCGAGCTCAGGGCCGTTTGTGGTCCTTGCCCTGTCACTCCCACCATAGCACCTCTGTAGGCTGGTTCTCCTGCTCAGACCAGGTTCCTGTCACCTTCCCAGTCTGCTCAACTCCTCACCTTTCTAAGGACAGGCAACTTTGTCCAGGAAACTTCTGCCCACCTCCCCGCCGCCTCAGACCCCTTTAGTATGTTACCAGAATATTCATCACAGATGCCAGTTTGCGCTCACTGGTGGTTAATAAAGATTTTGTTTTCCCATCATGATCAACATCAAGAGGACAGCTCTGTACCTGGTCCTTGGCCTTGTGTCTTCAGAGAGCAGCAGAACGCCTAAAACTCACTAGAGAATTGGTTGTGTGGCTGAGTGAATCAATGAATGAACAAAGCAGAACCTTATATAATATTCAGATCTCACACCCATAGTCGCTGCAGCTTGTACGCACGCTACAGCAAGGAGACTCTAGGCCGGGAGTGACTGGCATTGCTTCGTGGTGGTATTAAGTTTAAAAGGAGAGTTTCACTTCTAGGTTCCAGACCTTTCTGCTGCATTGCTAGTGAAATGCCCTTGGGTAGACTCAGGGAATGGCAGGGGCTCAGCTTCTGATGTGCTTGTCTTTCCAGGGTTTGCTGCTGGGGGTTCGATCCTGGAATGCAGCTGATGTTGGAAATCATAGTTTTTCCACTGGCTCATTTTTCATCTTTTCATTGGATTTTACCTTGAAAGGAAATATTCTTTTATGAACCCATTAAGCACATGTAAGTCGCCCTGTCAGACCCATCTGTGCTATCTGTATAAGCACTGAGACCCAGATCTATGGAATTTGATGGATTCTAGTCCCCAAAGCTCCTTGAACGTATTGGAAGGAACTTAAGCCAATATACTTGTATATGGTCTTTATTATTTTATAGTTATGTATATGTTATTTTTTAAAGGATGTATTTATTTCTATTGGAAAGGCAGATATACAGAGAGAAGGAGATACACAGAGAAAGATCTACTGTCTGCTGATTCACTCTCCAAGTGGCCACAACAGTCAGAATGGAACTGATCCCCAAAGCAAGGAGCCAGGAGTTTCTTCCGGGTCTCCCACCAGTACAGGGTACCAAAGCTTTGGGCCATCCACAGTGCTTTCCAAGGCCACAAGCGGGGAGCTGGAAGGAAATGGAGCAAACAGGATACGAACCGGTGCCCATATGGATCCCAGCATGTGCAAGGCGAGGACTTTAGCCACTAGGCTATGACATCAGGCCCACATATGTTACTTTTGTTGGCACAGCTGTGAACTTGGAGCCAGATGCTTTCTTCTTTTGGGCATATATTGTGGTCCTTTGAATATCACACACTTGAGTGCCAGCTGTATCTTCACAGCATCTAGCAGGTTTACCCAAGGGTCTAATCCTGAAACAGTGGAGCCTTCTGAAGCTCCCCATATGGTGGCATATTTGTCATTTGGCCACACAATTCTAGTCCCCCACCTCTTTATTTTTTATTCAAAAGGTAGAGTTATGGAGAGAGAGGACACACACACACACACACGCGCACACACACCCTCTGATTTAATCCCCAGATGACACAGTAGCCAGTGCTGGGTGGTCAAGATGAAGTCTGACCTAGTCTCCCACATGAGTGGCACTGGCCCATGCACTTGGGTAATCTGCTGCTGCTTTCCCAGGCGCTGTAAGCAGGAAGCTGGATTGAAGGTAACCGGGACTCAAACCAGTTCCCAGAGGGGATACTGGCATCTCAGGTTGCAACTTGAGCCAATGTGTCACATACACACTGGGCCTTCGTCTGCACTGGAGTTTTTTTTTTTTTTTTTAGGGCCAGCTAACATATTTTGACTTCAGTCCAGTCAAAAACTGGAGTCTGTCCAGCTCTTTGTTGGGCTCAGATATTTAGCTCCAAACAAATTGAGATTGAGATTGAAATTGGCTTAAGTCATGTGTGCTATTCCTCCATGAGCACAGTGCCTGCTACCTGAAGCTGTAAGTGCTGTTCTCTGCATTCACATAAACACTTGTGGTAAAAACAGTTAAAGATTAATCTGCTTGTGCTCCAGTGGCTTGAAAAATAAGCACCCACACCTTAGAGGCGTCGGCTTATCAAGATCTGAAGGATGGCTTGTAGAGCTGGTATAAGCCCTTGGTTTATCAGCTCCGATGGCCTGGAAAACCCCTGAGACCTGAATATTTGGGATGAGTAGAATGGCCACGGCTTAGGAATTCCAAGAAGGCAAACTCAAGATAGAGAGTTGCCAAAGCTCACAGATGTGGAATGAAACCCATCTCAAGACCTAGTTCTTCTGTTCAGTTTGGAATGTGCTTTAAAACCTGGACTGGCTTGAGATTTTTCACCTGGTTATTACAGTTTTTCAAACCTTGAATTCTGCTTTGTTATGTATCTTTTGGGGAAGCATCATGTTCCAGGCTGTCTCTTGTCAGGTTGCCACTGAAGTCTCCATCTTCCTGGTACTGCAGAAATGCAAGATGGTAACAGGTGTAGTGAGTCAGTCCTCTGTGTACTTGCAAACTCTCAGAGACCTAATGAGCTTGCCCAGCTTGGTGATGTTGTCTCTCAGATGAGTAGATGCGGCATCATCCTATGAAGTATCCCCATTTTACAGGAGGAGAAATAAAGGTGGCAAAAGGAGCAAGCTTAGGACCCCTTCTGCACTGTGAATTCAGCCAGTTTTCTGAAAAGGTGCTGTGTCCTTGAGAAAGCCCTTGGTCAAGTATACCATAAAAGGGCACACTATTAATACTAGTGTTTCTTAAAATGTGGTTGCTTTGTAAATCGTACTTTGCAGTTGATCAACTTCAGTGCGCTTGGGAGAAACCATACTTCAGCATTTGGGGCAGTTTTGCCATTGACATTGGGTGGTTATTGTTTTGAAGGACTCCTGACACTTAGCCACATGTGCTTACATACTGTGTCTGTGTGATTAAGGAAATCATTAGGAGTTAATTTGCGATGAGGTCCTTTTGTTGGGTACAAATGAATGTGTTTAAAATCCTTCATCTTTGCCCTTACTTGGCACACCCTGCTGTTCACCTTTGTGAAACCACTGAATTAATGAGATGTGCCTAAGCATTGCTGTGTTTCACTGCTCCTAACTGTAGAGCAAATCTCCCCTCTTTGTTTAACGTGGGTGCACATGAAATTTATCAGCAGCTATATCCAGGAAGATCTAACTTCATTGCAAATATGCTCTTAGACATGCAGGCTCCTTCAGCTTGTTAATTTTAACAATTGTCTCTGTGGTTTTCATTCCAAAGCTTTTGGAATGAAATGTAATCCTGTAAGAAATAGCTGCCCAATAAGGCAAAACAGCCCAGAGGGTTTAGTATATGGTGTTTTTCTTTTTTTTTTATTTTCCCTTGGTGTCATGGGGGTCTGGGTCCAGGAATGCTCGAGTCCCTGATGTGAAATGGCAGAGTATCTGCATGGAGCCCATGCACATCCACCTGTGGTCTATAAATTATCTCTGGGTTATTTATGATATCTAATAGGAGGTAAGTGTGATATAAGCAGTTGTTACACTGCATTGCTTAGGGAATAATAGCAAGAAAAATTTATAGTTTTAATATAGATGCAGCTTCTTTTCCCGAGTATTTTTGACCTTCAGTTGGTGGGCTCCCTGGAAGCAGCCTCTGCAGGTACTGAGGGCCAGTTGTATCTGCTTTATATTCTCCCTAGATGAGCGTTCCTGTGGTCTTCAAATTCTTCCTGTTAAAGACATATTCCTTACTGTTGCTTTGCTTAATGTTAATACTCATTACTCATCACCAGCAGTGTTGCCTTAGAAATGATCGAGTGGCTCCACTTGCCTGCTTTTGCACTGATGGAGCTGCTTGCTTAGTCAAACGCGGTCTAATATCAGGTAGAGAACCTGGTGGAATGGCCCAGAGTCTCAGTGTCGTCAGTTATCCCCAGACAATGAGAGTTGGTGACCGTGGTCTTAAGAGAGCTCACTGCACATGCCAGAGACTGGAGAGCTGGGTGTGGAGATTGCTGGCAGGTAGAGAACCCAAGAGAGCAAGAAAAGCAGCTCGGCACAGTGAGGGCGGGAGCTTTACTTGTAACCAGCTCAGAGCTTGTCTGGGTCCTGAGTAAGGTCCTGGGGAGAAAAGGTGATTCCCTTGGAGGACTGTGCTCAGAGGAGAATGTGATTGATAATGGGTTCCCAAGCTGTTCTTTCCCTCTGCAGCTCCATGGCTGCCTTGCCTGGAGGATGCCTATACAGACCCCGAGTATAGCAAGGTAGGAGACCAGGGCAAGAGGAAAAAGCCATCCAGGAGTGGGTTTAACGGTTTGGAGCTCAAAGTCTGTGTTGCATTGTGTGTGAGCACAAGCATGCTTGTATGTAGACATCCACCAGCAGTCTGGAAATGGAAGGGCTATTGCAGTCCCCAAACAAATGGCTATGCGTTAAACTGAAAGCTGCTATCTCCATTAGGAAATATTCAATTCCAGCAATTAGCCCCAAAGGGTTAAAGAACCTCCATCTCTCCAATCTGTTTTTGCTGCTTTCCCAAACAATGCTTTGATGTGCAGGGCGCACCCTTAATGGAAGAGAAGTCATCAATTAACTCCATTGAAGGTTAAGCTGGAAGGCATTATCTGCAGTTGTTAACCACTGATTGATGTTATCTGGGCGGGATGTGTGCTCATACCAGAGACCAGGCAGAGGCTTACCCAGACAGGTGCAAATGCATTTGAGTTATTTGGTTTGTTGTAGAAGTGAGTTTAGAAAGAGGATCCCAGGTCAGCTGAGGTTGGGGTGAAGATAACCAGAGTTTTCTTTCAAAGCTGATTACCATTTTAATTCCCGCAAATATTGCTGGTCCTAATAGAATTATATTGGTAGATTTAAACAAAAAGCAATTAGAAAGGAGGGCCATCTCTGTATATGAGAGCAAATTGAAAATGTGGATTTTAGTGCAGAAAAGGTTAATTTATGTGCTTGAGGTTCATAAGTCAAACAAATAAGGTGACCTTTTTCTTTTTAAGTTTCAAATACCCTCAAATAATGATAGACAAGTGTTAATGAAATTCAGAAAGTAGGATAGGGTTGTTATTCTGCGGTCTTAATAAAATCAGTCATCATTTTCTTTCCTTCTAGGCTCTTTCCGCTTATGTTTTCTATGAAGATGTAATCCATTTATTTGGATTCTGTGTCCTGATTAGCCCCAAATAATGCTTCAAAAATCATGACTAGCATTGCTTAATTGGTACAGAATATGTTTGGGGTGATGAAGAAATTTTGGAAATAGTGGAAATGATTGCACAACATTGTGGATGTCAATAATCCTGCATTATATTCTTTAAAGGATTTAAATGGCCAATTATATATAGTGTTCCACAGTTTTTAAAAGATGGTGTGAAAACTGCCCCCCAATTGGTTTTTCTTTTTTGAGGAATGAAACATTGTCAGATAGCAATTTGCAATGCTAGGAGAAATTTTTAGTGTGGAGTTAATTTTTCAGGCGATTCAAAAACCCAAACCCCAAACCCAAATCCAAATTACTATGTAGTAATTGCGATGAATCATTCTGTCATTGGAAGGGAAAATTTCATTGACAGGGTGGCATGTTAACGAAACTTCAGAAACTTTGTTCAGAGTTCAGAGGTTGTGACTCAGACTTTGAGTCATTAAAACCCTAGAGGAGAGACACAGGCCTCCCTATGCTGGCTCCCTGCTGAGTCTCTGGGAAGGAGGGCTGGGAGAGTGGCCTAGGACTGACAGGGCTGACAAGTGGTTTCCCACATGCAAGCCCCATCCTCAGGCCCGTCCTACAATAGCCTGGAGAATCGCCTACAGCCGTGTGCCTACTAGGGTGTGCAGAGTCACCTGCCAGCTTCCAGGGGCTGCTGATTTGGTGTGGACATTGCTGAGAATCAGATTTGTCTGAACGTGAGCAGGAGAAAGGCTTGTCAAAGTGGAGGGACCTGGAGGGAGGCAGACTCAGGACTGTAGATCAGATTTGGAAGGGATGGACAGGCCTTTGGTTCCAGCTTCAAGAATGAGGGGCGGGAGGGGGGGAGTGCAGTGGAAGCTAAATAAATGAGAGCTAGAGCAATGGTATGATCCAGCAATCCTGCTCCTGTGTGTACACCCAGAGGGGATGGACTCAGTCTTGTCAAAGAGATGTCTGCACTGCCGTGCTCACTGTAGCGCAGTTCGCTATAGCCAACGGTCTGAAACGGGGCTGTCTGTAGAAGGCTTGCAGGATCACTTGGTCTGACCCTGCCATGGCAACCACCATAGGGATCCAGAATTCAATACATCTATAGCTGGCTAACTTTTAAGTTGATTTGATGTGGCTCATGAATGATGTTGTAAATATCCAAATGACCGTTGGAAGAAAAAAGGTTTCCTACACCAGATGCTGAAATCAACCTCAGTGGCCATTAGCTGCTAAGTGGCTCATCTACACAATGGGCTACAGTTTAGCCTTAGTAAAGGAGGAAATCATGCCCTGGCTGATGTAGAATGTAAAAGAGGTGAATCTCAAAGACAGAGAATAGGATGGTGGCTGCCAAGGGTTGACAGAGAGGTGAGTTCAGCATTCCAAGAATGGGCTCTGCTGCACTCCCACAGCTTTGGCGCCATCCTGACGTCAAACAATAGTTAAGGCCAGACTGTACAACAAAGCAGCATCTTGACATTCCAGCACCGCACAGCTGGAGATGTTGTGTTTCCGAGGCAAGGAATCCCACCTCCTCCCAGCCACTGTTATTTCCTGCTCTCAGATCTGGTCTTTGTTTGGGGACCGTCCATATCTGGAACTGAGGCTGAGCTGCCCTCCTTGCTATTGTACTTGAACCTGTGTACAAGACAAACAGGCATTCTTGGGAGTGGCAAGGCAATATCTAGAGAATTCCAGCCACTCAGCTGAAGAGAAAGTCATTCATCTGGAGTGTTAGAGAACCTAAGGCATCTAAAGTAGAGGCAGCATGCAAATGACTTTTTAAATTTTCTTGCCTGTGTGAAAGGCAGACAGAAAAAAATCTTTCATCTACTGGATGACACTGCAGAGCGTGCAAGGCTCAAGTTAGGAGCCTGGAATTCAATTCAGGTTTCCCACGTGGATGTCTGGTACGCCAGTACTTGAGCTATCATCTCTTCCCTCCCAGGACAGCATTAAGAGGTAGGTGGGTCAGAACCCAGATACTCTGCTATGGGATTCAGGGGTCCCAAGTGGAGTCTTAAGCACCGGCCACGGCACTTTGAGACTACCATGGAGACGCAGCCAGGAGCTCAGAGCACACCCCTGGAGTCGCTGAGCTGTGGTGCCTTGGGTTTTCCTGGCAGAGCAGAAAGGATGTGAGCCGCTTTCAAGTGCGCTTTCTCCGACTTCTTCCCTTGGGTCTTTGAGCAAATTTACTTCAGCTCCAAGCCCCCAAGTCTTCATCTGCTGAACAGGAATTGTTTCCCTTGCAGGGTTTCTGGGAGCATCTATTGAGATAATGTACCAGTGAGACATAGCAAGATTCCTGTATGTTGTAGGTCTTCAACGTTGCTACCCATCATCATCCATCTTTGTTGGTCTTCTCCTGGAAGTGGATCCGGTGTACCAGCTGGCCCAGAAAGCAAGGGAGCGAGCTTAGGGCGCGTGCAGAGCAGCTGTTAGTCCATCAGCCTTTCATCTAGATCATTTGTTTCTAGCTTTGCATCTGTGAGAGGCGCGATGTGGGTGATTAAAAGTTCTGAGACGGCCTCGGCCCAGCCCCAGCTTCACCGTTACTGCTGGTGTCCTTTGATTTAAAGACTGGGCTTCTATTTCTTAGGCTGTGAAGTAGAGATATATAGGAGTATTGGCCTGGTGAGCATGCTCTAAGGAGTAAATGGGATTGTGCAGGAATACCCTTTATTCTAATGTCTATCATATCATAAATGCTCAGTGCAGGTTGTGGTCACCCGACCATTACCCTCCATCAACATGTCACCTCTGAGCATGCTCGGCCCCTGTGTGCCTTCTGCCTGTTCCAGTTTAACCACTGCCCTCTGCAGCTGGACATCTTTGGCATCCACTGGCGTCTGTGCCCTTCAGTGTTTTGTGTACTCATTGTGATTTTTTTTTGACACTTATTTTATTTTAAAGGCAGAGTTATACACACACACACACACACACACACACACACACATATCTTTCCATCTACTGCTGTTTCACTCTCCAAATGGCTGTAACAGCCAGAGCTAGAAAGGCTGAACCAAGAGCCTGAGTTCCATCCAGGTCTCCCATGCAGGTGCAGGAGCCCAAGCACCAGGGCCATCGTCTACTGCCTTCCCAGGCACTTTAGTGGGAGCTGGATGAGAAGTAGAGTGGCCAGGACTTGAACTGGCTCCCGTGTGGGATGCTGGCATTGCAGGTGGTGGCTTCACTCACTGCACCACCGTGCTAACCTGCCTGTGTGTGCCTCTGCTCCCCTCTGTCAGATAGTGAGCCTGCCGTTTGCTTGCCTGGGTGCTGCCTCATGCCACAGGCTTTCTTTGCCTTTTTGTGTTTTGTCCACATGTTTTTAAAAGTACAAATACCAGTGGGCAGCCAGCCTTGACCAGACTGGAGCAGTCCTGTTCCTGGTCTGCTGCCAGAGCAGACAGAAGTCAGAAGTGGCTCCTGTCAGTAGCCTCGCTGGGTCTTTGCCCTGGAACCAGCCACCCCAAGGGTGTCCCTTAGGTCCTGTCCAGAACAACCTCTAAGCTGAGTGTGTCCATTTCCTACGGCTGGCTGGACTGGCTGACTCATCAAACAACCCCAAACCCCACAGCTTAACAACAATAGCAGTTGGTTCTTTCCCAATCCAGGTCAGACATCTGAAACCAGGGCTGTTAGAGTTGGCTCCTTTTGGAGGATATGAGGGATAAGGCGACCCATGATTTTTGTCCTCATTTCAGTCTCCTACCTCCATCTTCACCTATACTTCCCTCGCACCCCACGAGAATGTAACTGTAAGTCCCTCTCATAAACATTTCTGTCTGTTGAGTTGAGAGGTAGAGGAGGGAGGGATGAGAGAGAGACAGAGAGGGAGACAGAGATGGAGAGAGGTAGAGGGGGACAGAGCTCCCATCTACTAGTTCACTCCTCAAATCCCCACAACATCCGGGATGGGACCAGGCTGAAGCCCGGAGCTGTGAAATCATCCCAGGCCTTGCTCGTGGGTAGCAGGGCCACCATTGATGCTGCCCAGAATCAGCATTAGCAGGAAGCTGGAGCCAGTATTGAATCCAGACACTCCCACATGGGACATGGACCTTGTAACTGGTGTCTTAGCCAGGATGCTAATTGTCTGTCCCGTCTCTTCTTTTCATAAGGATGACATTCATTGCATTTAGGGTCCACTCTGCCGTCCTGCAACCTCATCTTAAGTTACTTCTGCTAAGACCACTTTTACAAATCACGTCCCATTCTGCAGTCCAGATAGGCATCTATTTTGGGAAGATGCTATCCAACTCACTGTGGTAATTGTCATTCCCATCTAGTGGATCCAAAACTGAGTCTCTGGGAGAAGAAAAGCCCTTTCACAAGCACCCCACAGTCAGTTTGGTGGGATACCAGAAAGTTCTTTCTTTCTCAAAGCTCGGACACTTCCCCCTGGGTCAGCTTGCTGCACATAAATAAACAGAGCACCAAGTAGGGAGCCTGAAGACCATGGCAGCAGTGCCGTCTGCAGCAGGCAGCCCCAGATCAAACAGGCCCCATAGAGGGTAAACAGGATGAGGCAGAGACTGTGTGCATGCAAAGGCAGCCCCTGGATGCAGCTGGGCCTGACTATCCTGCCTCCATCACCAGCGCTGCTTACTGGTTCTTGACCATGGTGTCCTGCTCCTAGGATCCTGTGGCCAGCCAGAGGGGCCTCATGCATGAGAGTGGAGAGTGGTTGGGTTCCATTGGCATGAAGCGCAGGGAAAGTACACTTCGCATGTGCCTCCCGTCGACTCTCCCACTGTTTCCCATGCCACTGCTGGTCTCTGCGTATCATGCATCCCCTGGGTGGCTGGAGGAATTCTGTGCTTCTGCTGAGGCTCCTTCCTGGCATTCAGAGCCTCCAAAGCAGTGGACGGATGCAGGTGACTGGCTCCCAGCTGGTCCCCCCTCCCCCGGCCCCTTTTCCTACAGTGTGGTCCCACGGAGCTGCGACTGAGAGAGCCAGCTGTGAGCCAGGGAGCTGTGACTCCATGGGCTGTCCCTGGTTCTGGCTGAAGCACACAGCTGGGGAAGAAGGGACAGGGGCCAGGTCGTCCACGTCAGGAACAAACGTCTTTTGGTTTAAACTTGAAGTATCCCTCTGGTGTCTGCCCCAGAGTCCCATGTGGACAGTGGCATCACTTGGCTGCATGAGATGGGATTTGGAAAGTTTGGGTGGACCCGGTTACAGTCATTGTTGTTCACAATGCCTGTCATGCATGACCCATCCTCCAACAGGCCAGGATCCCCTTCACTTATCCTGGCCCAAAGTCACTTCTGGGTCCTGGCAGGCAGGACTCTCGGAGAGAGTTTCTGAACTTCCCTGGAGCCCTGTGTTCCTGCCAGAGGCCCTCAGGGTGAACTGAATTGGAAGTTGCTGCATGAAACACGTGGTTTCATGCTTTTGTAGAAACTTGGAGTTAGGGCTGTTGGTGGTGGGACTGCTCTGAGAAAGGAGGGCTACATCTTCTAGAGCCTTCAGCAGTTTCCTTGCAATCAGAAGGAAGCTGTCTCAGTCAAATCGAACAGTCTTCAAAGTAGTAAATGTTATCAGGTGTTCTTCAAAGTCATTTGATATTTACTTTAAAAGGAATCACTGTCAGCAGTTCCATTTTCCTTGTTAGGAGTACTGTCTTGTCCTGTAGCCTCTCCTGTGTTTGGAGAAACAACCTGGAGGGTAAGTCTGTAAGAGAGTTGACTCTGCTCCTTGGCTTCAGCTTCAGTCTCTTTGCTGACCTCTAAGCCCTCCATCTGAGGGCTAGGAACTGGACAGGCTCCTCTGACTGACAGAATTGGTCCTTGCATCTAGGGTTTGGGATTACCTAGGTGCAATTTATCATCAGTCCCAATTCCCAGCATTGCTTTATTGTAACAGTTTGTTGATTTGAAATGGGAATGGGGTAGAGAGAGAATGAACGAGAGGTATCACATTGCTGGCTCATTCTGCCAAGCCCTGCTCAACCAGGACTAGGCCGGACAGAAGCCAGCAGCCTGGGCCTCTGTGCAGGTCTCCCCTGTGGGAGTCGGGGACCTCAGTGAAGAAGCTGCCACCTACTGCCTTCCAGAGTTCTCATCAGCAGGAAGCAGGGTCTAGAGAACCGGCACTTTGGTGTAGGATGCCAGCTTGCCCAGGGGTCTCTTCAATCACTTTCACCAAATCACTTGTCCCTCACTCTCAGTGTTCCTAAGTGATATAACACTTTTGCTTAAGGAAGAATGGATTTAGCAAACCCAATATATTATTTTCTAAAACTTGACTCAAAGCTTTGAAATACTTTACTAGAACAAAAAAATGGGCTCCAATTCGGCAAGCCCCAGTGTGTGTGTGGGTGTGTGTTATAGGGGCTGGAGAGGTTCCGAGACTGAGTCACGGGGCACTCAAGCGGAGCAGGAATGACTATTGTCTCGAGGAGTAAAGTCGCCCTCCAGCATTTTTTCTCCAAGCAGTCAGACTTCGGGAAAACTCTTCGGTGGGGTTTTCCTGTGACATCCGGTGTATGATACAGTTCATGGAATTCTATGACATTTAATTCCCAAGGAGGAATCTGGCTGCTTGCAGGGAGTTTCATAACCTTTCTGGGAATGAACTGGTCATGGAAGGAAATGTCTGGGTAGAGCAGTGAGCCAATCAGTGTATCTTCGATGGAAAAGGAAGATTATTTCGCCATACAGTTGTGTAACAAGGGAGAAGACCGAGCTGTGATACACCTTCGCTGACCTTGGCTGAGACCAGGCCTCACTGCTCAGCATGTGGATAGAGATTGGAGATCAGGAGGTGTTGCTAAGCCTGATAAGTAGATGAACCATGGCCTTTGTAAAAAAGAAAATCTCAGTATATCTGAAGCTCAAATTTCAGACTTGCTTTGCCTGCTTACTGTCAGTTACTATTTTATAGTAACAACAGTAAAGTTTTATAGTAACAACAGTAAAGTGTGTTCAGTAATGCTAACATGAGAAGCTCTACTTTGTTTTCCTCCCTCCCTTGCCCCCACAGTAATGAGCCTTCCCCGTTTCTGTCCCCCAGGGTTAAGGTGCTCTGTGATGTGATTCTTCCAAGCTTCCCATGTACAAATGATACCTTTGGCTTTTGGGACAGTGACATCATCTCCAGGGACCTCACTGCCCAGCATGGGTGCCATGTTTCTTTTTAGTTCTTGCCTCCTTCCTTAGTTCTCACAACTTGTTATTTTTATGCACTTCATTGTTTTTTTCCCCCCAGAGGCTACTATATGCAAATGTTTGAATATGCAGAATACCTAAGAACAAAGTGGGAAAAGAAAAGCTAACATGCCCCTGGTAATCCAGCTCCCTCTACCCATCCCGGAGAAAATCCTTGTTACTTTCTTATGTGTTCTTGTAGGGATAGTCTGCACATGTGCCTACATGTGTAAACAGGTACAAATCAGACAGTCACACGTGAGATTATTCATACTCTGTGGGCATCAGATATGGCCTGCTGATACAGTGATCCATGCTACTTGTTACTGAACAGTAGATCTTTGAGGATACATCCATGTATCAATAAGTACTCAAAGAGCTGGGAGCTATCTTAGTCTAAAGTTGTACAAGAATCTGTAGTGTGAATGTATCAGTGCCTCATTCACTCAAGGCACCAAGGGAGACTCAGCAGATCAGGATATTGCACCAGGAGGATTTAGCTGGCAGCAGAACTCATCCTCCCCTCCCCCTGTGCTCAGCGCTCGCGCCTGGTGGACGGAAGGAAGAGCAGCGACCAGGTGTTGCCTACTGGATCTGCTGCGACCTTTTGTGCCTGCAGACTCTGCTCTCATGACATGTGGCATGGCTCAGTTTATGTTTTTGCAACCCAACTCTGGATTTCTGGTTTAATTTCTCCCTCTGCCTCTGAATACAAATTATTTTTCTAGAGCACCTAGCCATGACTTTGCCACACTGGTTTTTTGAGCTCCGTGATGTGTCTGCACATGCACACACACTAATGTGGGTGCACGAGTGTGCGTGTTTACTTGTTTGCTGGCACTACTGTCACAAATGACCACCAGCTGGGTGGCTGGAACAGCAGGAACTTAGAGTCTCATGATTACGGAGCCCGTAAGCACAAAAGCAAGGGGTAAGGAGAGTTGGGCTTTCTGGGAAGCATCTGTCCCAGGCCCCTCTTCTTGGCTCCTAAGTGACTATCTTCTCTCCCTTGTCTTCCCTCTAGGCGTGTCTGTGCCTCTTACATTTTTCCTGCTTAAAAGGATGCTAGTCCTGTTGGGTGAGGGCACACCCTCATGATTTCACTTAACCTTGATGACCCTTGGAAAGATTCCTAACTCCAGATAAGGGTCCCACTGAGATTCTGGGTGTTAGGACTTCCACACAGGCATTAACGGCAGGAGGAGATGCCACGAGTCACGGCTGTGGGCAGGAGTGTGCATACCTGGGGGAGGTGGAGAGCATACTGTGGCATTTCTGAGATCCAAATTCACATGCGATTTGTTTTGCAAATCTCTTCTTGAGGAGCAGCCAGACAGGTGTGATGGGGGTCCCAGCTGTCACTCCAACCTCCTAGTGGAAGGTCCCAATGTGGCTCTGCATTCGCCAGCCCTCAGTGTTCTAGGCTCCCCCGATTTCCCTGCCTCACTCTCTTAGACTGCTCTGCGGCACCTGGACAGGACGGACATTGCCCGCACAGTGAAGTATCCCAGTTATTTTCCAGGGCGGTCCTAGTGCAGTCCCTGAGGATCCCCTAAGTTTTCTGAATAATTTCCACCCGTGAAAATTTTGGTGCGATCAGTAGTTGGGAAGCAGATTGAGCTTCCTTTTCAATAAAACGTGCCTGGACTTCATCTATTGTAATTATTCCCAAGTATTCTGGCGAGGTCTCAGGAGGCCGGTGGTATTGGCCAACCAACAGGCCACAAGGGAACCCCGTAGCTGGCTTTGGGCTGCCTGTTCCATCTTGCCAGGGCAGCCTTTGACCTCAAACCAGCAGGCTCCTGCTGGCCTCTGCATGCCATTTCTCATCCTTTCCCCTTTACACTTTACTGTAAATCTTGGTTGTGTTTATCTTCTCTAGAATCTTACTGCAGAGAACAAGTATTTCAGGGTGCTGGATTGACCTGGAATGCTGACCCTCGATTATGCCCCTAATTTTCCAAGCTCAGTTGGGTCCCTGGAGCCTGGAGGCAGGGCTGGGAGCTGGTGGATGTTCCCTGGCAGGGGTTACTGAGAAGCATGAGATTTGCAGTGGCAGTCGGGTCTGATTTTGTGTTGAGGGATGAGCTAGGGATGAGTTGCGTGATACTTTTGCCTGTACCAAGGAAAATGAGGACCGTTTTCTTTGTGCTGGAAGACTGTTGATCAGTATGCATGGGATGGTGGATTTACTTCTCTACATTGCTCGAAACCAGAGCCCTCATATCTGGCTTACCTATCCATTTGCGCATGGGTTTATGTAACCATGTACAGCTTATCCCACACATGCCAATAGAGTACAGGTGCTTACAAGGGAAGGTGGAGTAAGGCTACAGAATTCCATATGTTGTCAGGCCTTGTGAAGTATGGAAATAGAGTTTTCTGAAAAGAACAGAGAATGCAATACAGTTTTAACTGAGAGAAAGTATGGTATTTTTTGTTTTCCACATTTTCTACAGTGTCTGTGACTTAATTTGTTTTTAAAACGATTTTAATGTGCTTATTTGAAAAACAGAATTACAGACAGAAGGGGAGAGTCAGAGATCTCCCATCCTCTGGTTCACTCCTGCAGATGGCCAGGGCTGTGCCAGAATGAAGCCGAGAGCTTCATCCTGGTCTCCCATATGGGGGCAGGGGCCCATATGACCATATTCTGCTGCTTTTCCTGGCTTATTAGCAGGGAATGGGATCGGAAGTAGAGTAGCTGGGAATCGAATCAGTGCCCATATGAGATACTATGTTGCAGGCATTAGCTTAACCTGCTGCTGTGCCACACAACATTATCCTTAAGCACCTGTTATTATACATACACACACCAGCGTCCAGAAAAGTCCATTTAAGTGGCGATTTCTCCAGGATCATTCAGGTTTCTTGCTGTCTCAGACCCATTGGGATATTAATTCGCCGTCTGTCCCAAGGCCCACCTCGGAATTTCCAAGAAGCAGAGCCCATCAGCACAGCCAAGCACCACCCAGGTCAGCTGATGTTCTGCCCTTCAGGCTCCCCCAGGCCGCCAGGGAGGGGCCAGGCTTCCTTGAAGGGGGTTAAAGTCCTTCTTTGTGTGAATGGCCTTTTAGGGAGGACAGGGAGGGCTACAGTGACATCACAGGTCTGAGTCGGGGAGGCTCCGAAAGAAGGAATTTGTCTGGCTTCAGCCAGTGTGCACAGGAATCTGTCTGGAAGAAGGAATCTGTCTGACCAAGGAGGCTGGAGGCGCATGCTTGGGGCAGGGTAAGCCGAGTCTGCTGACCTCCTTGCCGTCCTTGTCTTGGTGAACTAACAGGAGAGGCTCCCTTCTGAGGCCAGAGTCATGCTGGAGAAAGGGGTCACTGCATGGGAACCCTGTGTGGTAGGGTCTTTTTCTGCTGGGGTGCAAAGTAGCAGGGCTCTGAGTGCTGATTTGCTATGGCAGCAGCAGCAGCTGTTGCTTTTGTTGTTATGTTTGCAAATCTTGTAAAACTCCCAGCTTTCATGCTAACAAGCAAAAAGCAAGCTGCATGGCATACATTCTGTGCCAGACTGTGCAAGTCCAGTGTGGCACATGGTGCGTTAAGATAATGTGGGAATGCCTGGGACAGTGGGCTGTGTGCCTCTTTCCAGAAACCTCTTTCCAAGGAGCCTGCTAATTCTGCTGATGAGTGGTCTCTCTCTCTCTCTCTCTCTCTCTCTCTCTCTCTTTCTTTCTCTCTCAAAGATTTATTTAATAATTTGAAAGGCAAGGAGAGAGAGGAGGGCGAGGGCCTTCTAACTGCTGGTTCATTCTGTAACTGGCCACAACAGCTGGGGCTGGACCAGGCTGAAGCCAGGAGTCTGGAACCCACTCCAGGTTTCACATGTGAGTGGGCAGGGACCCGAGTAGTTAGGATCATCCTCTACTGTCTACCCAGGTGAATTGGGAGGAAATTAGATGAAAAACGGAGCAGCTGAGACTAATGGTGCTTCAGTATGGGATGCCGGCACTGTGAACAGCTTCATTTGCTTCAGTGCTGCCCCCTGATTTTTCTCATTCCCAGCTTGATATTTGCTTCCTGTGTTGTGTAACTCATTGCATTCATAGGAGTACTTGGGGCTTTGGGAGTAACATAAGACCCTGTGGCCATGGCAAGGGGCATTGGCAGCTCTGTTCTGCCCAGAACAATCTTCTGTGGCTGTAGGGTTAACTTCAGGTGCATCTGGTGCTTTTCTCTGTTCTCTGAGCTCCGTCTCAACTTAGTGGATGCTCCCGGGTCCTCAGTGGTCTCGGCTTTTGTCTGCCAACACCGGTCGGCCAGGCGTGACCCCAAGATCCTGAACCCTGAAAAGAAGAGGACCATAACCAAGTTACGAAGCACTAGGGCTCGGCTTGCTTTTACTTTAAGCAGAGTTGATCACCCTAGAAACTCCAGGCTGTAGGAGCCAGAGTTCCTACTGCAG
Source organism: Ochotona princeps (assembly GCF_030435755.1). Taxonomy (NCBI): domain Eukaryota; kingdom Metazoa; phylum Chordata; class Mammalia; order Lagomorpha; family Ochotonidae; genus Ochotona; species Ochotona princeps. The sequence continues at coordinate 19,606,208 of NC_080845.1, read as the reverse complement.
CCTTGAACTTGGCTTCTTCTGAGGGTGGAGACTACATTGCAGGACAGTTTCACTGTGGAAGGGCCTTGGTGAGAACAGTAGCAGGCTGTCTTGCTACAGCCCTGAGTGCTATCCATGGAGGAAGGTATGAGATGGGTACCTCTCAGGGAAACCCCAAAGCTGCCAGGGTTCCCAGTCACCCCCTAAGGAGAGGGTCTCCCCTAGCCTTTCCCTGGTAGCCATGGAGGAGGCGTGGGCTTCTTTCCCTTCCTCCCCTCCTGGCCTCTTTCCCACCCCCCCATGCACAGAAATCCCTAGCCGTAAATGTGCTAATGAAAGAACACCTTAACATTTTCCAGATGTGTGGCTGACATGCGAGACTGCAGCCAGGCTACCGGTGCTGTGCTGTTGGGGAGACTACTACTTTAAACACTGGCCACCTTCCCCAGGAATGGGAGTGAGCCAGGACACAGGGGGACTTGTTCAAGATCATAGGGCCGGGGGTTTCGCAAGTGTTTTCATCTAAAGAGGCTGGGCTTGTAAGAGCAGGACTGGGACTCACCTGTCTCTTTTGAGTTTTGCTGTGGTCCACACGATGGCTTCTGGCTTCGTGGCTGGAGATTGGAGGCAAGAGGCATTGCTAATCTTAGTCCCCTTTGTAGGGGTCACAGCACTGACCCTATCCGGCAGGGCCCAAGGGCCCAATTCGGCTTGCAGCTGTCTGCCCAGTGCTTGGGGTCTGAAGTCTGGCTGGCTGCCTTCCATTTGTTGGTGGTGGGGGAGTCTGGGCCCCTTAGGAAGAGGCGTGGTAGCCAGTTTCCCACAATCAACATAGCTCCTAGCCTTGCAGGAAGTAGTCTTGCTGGGGCCTGGAAGAGGAAAGGCTGCTTGAGGCTGGAATGTGGACCAGGTTATCTCTGGGGCCTCTCCCTGAGAGGCCCAGCCCTAGCGCTTTCCCCAGCTTCCTTCTCTGCCAGAGGGGGCCGCGGAGCTGCAGGCCTGCTGGCTGGTCCTCCTGGGGCCTCTCCCTGGAAGGCCTGGGCCTGTGAGGAAGCCCTGTGCCTGAAGGAAGAGCCCGGGGAGTCCAGTCTTGGTCCTCCCAGGTTTCTTCACAGACGTTTTAGGATCTAGAGGAACTTTCTTTCCAGTGCCTAAAGCTCTGGGGATGCCCTGTGACTCTGGTCCTGAAGGGCATGTCACCACAGGATCTCAGCCAGCCAGAAAGAGCCCAGGAAGAGGCACCCCAGGGACTTGGCCGCGCAGGGAGTCAGGTCTCAGCCGGGAAAGTGATGTGCCAGGTGCACTGAGCACCTTACTTCTCAAAGAGAATGGAAAACAGCGAGGTTCTCTGGTTTCACAGCCACGGGGAAGTTTTATTTTATAGCCACGTCTCTGCTCCTAGGCTGAGAGCGAGTTTATATTTTTAGTGGAATTTAAAAATAACTGGATTAAAGGATCAGGTCACCTATTACCAGGGGAACAGCATTTTTAATTTAAATCTCATAGCTTCAGTAGGAAGTAAGCTGGGTTATTGAGAGCTAGAAACCTGGTTGAGCAGCGGGTGCCCAAAGCTGGAGTGATTTGGGTCATACTGTGAGTTGGGGGTGGGATCCTAGGAGGCCGAGGTAGGTGAGGGACGGGGTCGGGAGGCAGTGGGTGGTGAAAAGGAGGGAAGCTGTGAACAGAGCAGGCATTCAGGCGAGTAAAGCTTCACCTTCTCACTTGTCCCTGAGATGAAGGATGTTTCCGTCACAGTTTTTTTTTGCTCCTCAAGTGCCTGGCTGTAGGCTCCGACACCCTAGGCAGAAGCAGCACAGTTCTGGGCATTGGCCAGTCAAGCAAGGCTCAAGGCTCTGATGCAATGTTTGGAAGACAGAGTGACACCCACAGAAGAGAGAGATTGAGATTGAGGTCTTCTATCTGCTGGTTCACTTTTCAAATCCCTACAACATCTGGGGCTGGCAAGTTCAAAGCCAGGAAGCAGGAACTCTGTCCTGGTCCCCATGAGAGTGTCAGGGAACCACAGATTTAGACCATCTGCTGCTTTCCCAGGGATCTGGATTGGAGGTGGAACAGCCAGGGTTTGAACTGGCGCTCATACAGGATGCCAGTGCTGTGGGCAGTGGCTTAACTCGCTATGCCACAACGCCAGCCTCCAGCGTGATATTTGCTGTACAGACTGAACATGCATGTAGAATTTCCCAAGCACAGTGGTCTGTGGCATCGGTGGCAACGCTCAGGCTGTTAGCATTATGTCTGGTGCAATGACATGTACGTGAGGTCCTCATGTGCTTCCTGTGGGAAGAGGAAGAGAGGCTCCAGAAGATGAAGCCACTGTTTCTAACAGGATGTCCTGTGATAGGCACATCCAAAGTCTAGGAGCTGCTACAGTCTCCAGGGAGTCTGTCTGTGGTCCATTGAGAAGAAAGAGTGGGAAGGGGGCCATTAGTTTTCAAAGTCTCCTGTGGGAGATTCAAATGGACTCGACCAAAATGCCAAGCAAAAGACCATTTCATTCCACTTGCTCTGAACATCCTCTGTGTCCATTTGGAAGCTTGCTATTGCTGAGAATGTCTTTGATAGCTGAGGGATGGAATTGAGGAGAAGAATCAGAAATCAGATCCTAGCTGTGCCAGTTCCTAGCTGGTCCCTCTGGTCCTGTCATTTTTTTTTTAATCTTTTTTTTTTTTTAATCTTGAATTAACCTGAAGAGTCCTTGCCTCTCCCACCTATCTGAGAGCCCTGTTCTAGGTCTCAGGAGACCTCTTGCAAGCATATGTACTGTGAACATGTGTCCAGAATTAAATGGTGACACGACTTGCACAGTGTGTCCGTGCCCCAGGACTGCTGTGCGTCAGTTACCCTGCTGGCCAGTGCTGGGGCTGGACTGGGTTTTTCCGGTTCCATCCACTGTGTGAACCCACTCTGCTGCCACCTGGCCCGAGTCCAGTGCTTTTTGTTCTGTTCCTTCAGAAGTTGCATCTTTGGGTCTTGATTTTTAGCAGGATTTGATCTATAAAAGTCATTGTATGCTTCAGCAGCAAATGCATTACACTTGATCTTAGCCAAAAGGCCAAGAAGCGATAGCAAATGCATTACTTCATTGTGCTTAGCTTCCTCCAGAATGAACATTTCAGGATTTGTGGTAGATCAGAAAGGAAGATTCGAGAAATTAGAGAAGCCTTTGGGTCTGACATTTAGGCTGTTCCTGGCTTTTTCTATTGATCTCTTCATGTTTATTTTGCCTCTCTTGTTAAAGATTTATTTATTTATTGTGAAAGGCAGAGCTAGAGAGAGAGAGAGAGACCAAAAAAAGAGATCTTCCATTCTCTGGTTCTCTCCACCCGGCAGCAGACAGGGCTTGGCCAAGCTGTAGCCAGGAGCCAGAAGCTTCTTCCTGGTCTCCCACATGCGTGCAGGGACCCAAGCACTTGGACCATCTCTGCTGCTTTCTCGGAAACATTAGCAAGGAGCTGAATGGAAAGTGGAGCCACCAGGACTTGCATTGATGTCCGTATGGTGATACCGCCATTGTATGCGGTGGCTGGGTCCATGTGCCAAAATGCTAGTTAGTCCCCCTTGCACCTCTCACTCCCCTTTCAGAATCAAAACCTGACCATCTGCTGCGGTTTGTGCAAAAGAAACTCAGTCTGGTTCCGGAAAGAATTTACAGCTTAGTGTAAAATGACTAAATAATAATAATAAACATTCACATTAACTATTTGACAAACTGCCTAGTCCTTTGAAATATATGTTCTGTGCTGGGGCTCCACCTCGATGAAGGCATTTTGAGGCCATACATAAAAAGGCCCCAGAATAGTGGGTGTTAAGTAACTCAGATTCTCAACTCTAAGAGCTGCCGACAGGACTGTCTAGTTCTTACTTCCCAAACACCCTTCCAGCCAAAGGGTCCCCCGATCTGTGTGCTCTCTCCTTGAAAGGGTGGGAGATATCTCTGACCTGCACCACAGGCGGACTCCAATTTCACTGTCATTTATGCCCATAGGCAAACCACTAATGTCACCAGGAGAACCCAATCCTCACTTTAATTACACCAATTAGCAGAGCTTCAGGGGTGTTTGAGGGTTACCCCCCTGGAGCCGGGACTGTCTACTGAGATCCTGGTTAACAGATCCCTGAGTGTGTACCCCTGATGGGTATAGTTATCTGCTCCTGGAGTGATGAAAACTAATTTCAGCAACACACAACCATGTTTTACTGTCTCTGCCCCGGTGTTTTAAAGCAGATTGACCCCAATCTGGCTGTTAGCGAGTGAAAGGGCGGGTGTTAGGTGCGCTGTGAAGTTAGGGCTCCACCTGGAGGGTTTGCCCAGCCAACAACAAGGAGCCCAGGCCAGCTCCTTAGTAGCCTAGTTTTTCTCTGACCTTAGACAACCCAATTGATAATTCTCTCATGTCCTCCTGCCTCCTGTGTTTTAGGGATTGGAGCATAGCCTGTTCCAGGAAATACTTTCCAGGTGATTTAATGGATTTTACCTGAACCTGGAACTGGTTTTAACTGATGGAGGTGGAGGACAGAGAAAATTCTGGTCCTTCTTCTTATCTTCAAAGTGAACAGTAAGCATTGGTTGGCTTAAACCAGGCTTCATTTAATGATCCCAGGACCTGGCTCCTGCCAAATCTTTCACCTGCATAGTTAGGGCAGCCTTGATCACCTGGGGTCATCCTGCATGGAGTTAAAGTCTTCCTGCCAAGAGGAACACTCAGGAATTTGTTTATTTGTTGGAATTCTTCAGCTAAATCTACAAACACTCAGAACCTCTGGTGCACAGTTGTGAATGAGTCATGCAGAGTGGCTTATCTGCTCCCAACTAGGGGTTGGATCTGGGCTGTGAGGAAGAACTTTCTGGAATTTCATGGTGTCCTTCAGTATGAGCTTGCTGTATGTTCTGTGAATTGAGCAGTGAACACACCAATTATAGAATTCCTGATTCACCTTGCAGCTTCCTTAAATATTATACTGCCCTGTTCCTTTCCTCCCTGATTCTAAAGTGTTTGTTTTGGTATAGTAGTGATTGTTTTTTTAAAGATTAATTTTTATCGCAAAGTCAGATATACAGAAAGGAGGAGAGACAGAGAGGAAGATTCATCTGTTGATTCACTCCCCAAGCAGCCACAATGGCCAGAGCTGCACCAGTCTCCCTTGCGAGTGCAGGGTCCTAAGGCTTTGGGCCGTCCTTGACTACTTTCCTAGGCCACAAACGGGAAGCTGGATGGGAAGCGGGGCTCCTGGGGTTAGAACCGATTTCCATATGGGATCCCAACACGTGCAAGGCAAGCGCTTTAGCCACTAGGCTATCACGCTGGGCCCAGTAGTGATTTTTTTTAAGATGCATTTATTTAATGATTGGTAAGAAAGACTTGCAGAGAGCGTGAGTAATGAGGAAAGAAAAATTCTTCATGATCTGGTTTACTCCCCAAATAGCTGCAATGGCCCGGCTGGGCTGAAGCCAGGAGCCTGGAACTCCATGTCGGTCTCTCCCCTGGATGATAGAGACCCAAGGACTTGGGCCATCTCCCTCTGCTTTCCTAGACACATTCGCAGAGAGCCAGTTTGGGAGTGGAGCAGTTGGGACTCGAACTGGTGTTCATGTGGGGTGCCAACATTGGAGATAGCAACTTAACATGCTGTGCCACAAAACCAGCCCCCAGCAGTGATTTTTAAACATATATCAGTCCTGTTGGTGTTTGTTGTTTTCCAGTCCACTACTCAACCAAAGCCAAAGGGGATTGAAGGACATCTGTGGAAAATAATTAGCTGTGACTAGTTGACCAGTGGAAACCTGCACTGGGGAAAATCCGACTCCAACCCTAGCAGTACCGTACGTCTCTCTCTCTCTCTCTGTTTGGCTGTGTGTTCCAGGAGTAGCTGTATGTAGAATAGGCTCATGTTTACTTGAAATTGAATGGTAGCCAATAAGTCTTAGACGTTCACATTATCTGCAGTTCCTTGATGATATGTCTGTCAGTAGAAGATACTGACAGTGGTGTTGGCATAAACGCTTACTTGATAGTCACCCCACCCACCTAGGTCATAGGTAACACCCTGAAAATAATATACATAGGGCATATTCCTATTTTTTCTAGGTCTCATGAAGAAAACCATAATTTCCCTTTCCTCTTGTCAAAATTTTGGAATTAATTTCCTGAGAGGCATTCTAAGTTGGCATTCTAATATTTTATTCTAAGCCTTTAAAGTTGTTTAAAACTAAAACAAGTAGACATCCCATATTGCAGTCTAGTGTTGCACTGTGTCAGTAGCACCAGGCGGACTGTAAACACAAGACCAGGAAACAAAGCCGACTGAAGTGTAAATTAACTCCTTGAAAGAAACCCCAAATCAGTTCATGATGTGCTGATGAGATGACCTGAGATAATCAGGGCTGTTTGATTTGGGGACTGGGAGGGGCGACCTAGAATTTGAATATTAATCCTACTAATGACAAATAGCAAAATTAAATGGATTGATGGCCACTGTGGTTGGAAACTATGGTGCTTTTCAGAACGTTCGGTAGTAGTTTTCTGGGCTAACCACACATTGCACATGTCACATCTAAAGCATTTTAGAAGCTGGATGGGGGGCATTACTGGCCAGCAGCTTTTCAAGGCAGCGTGCACCCCGTAACTGCCATGCCACAGTTGTAGGGAACAGAACTGGGTAGCCAGCAGCTTTGTCGGTGGCGTTTCCATTGCCCGTGGCCAATGGCAGCCCTGGCAGCGGGGCACTGCGGCCTGGCAGGGGCCACTGAAGGGGTCTGCTGTTCTCCAGTCTTTTATGTTGGAAAGAAGTTTCTTGTCTCTGACTAATTGCACTGCAGTTGGCAGAGAGTCCTATGGTTTTCAAAAGAGTTTGTTCATGCTTGAGGACTCTCCCTTTTACAGTTGAGGGACATAAATAAACCTGTTCCCAAGCCTCAGTGGTTTGCTAGGAAATATCTTGGAAGATTATATAACAGCAACATAATTTCTTTCACTCTAGAAGATATTTCAACAGTTTGTTATGATTTGAGTCCTAGCTTACTTTCTTTTTCCCCGTAATTTGAGAGTGACACAGGATTGAGGGCTCCTGTCCACCGATGTGCTGCCCCAAATAACTGCAACAGCCAGAATGAGACCAGTCTGGTGCCAGGAAACAGAAACTGAACTGAGTCTAACTCATGGGTGGCCGGGACCCAACAACGGGCGCCAGGATTTGATCACGGCACTGTTGAGTTGGGATGGAATGGTCCTAGCCAGTGACAAAACAGTTGCCCTTTAAATTTAAAAAAGAGTTAGCATTTAGTCACCTCATTAAAAAAAAAAAAAAGACAAGGACGAATCTGGATTTAAGAAGGCCAGGTACCCATTGCCATAACAAAAATAGTTCTTTGATGATTATTAGGCGAGAAGTATGCCTCAGAAGGACTTGTTACTCTTGAAATATTCCTTCCTATTGGCTGTGGCTGAATTCCTTAGGATTCACATCTGTGACGGTGCAGCATTTAGACCTGACTTTGGTTTTTCCTTTGTTGCAGAAGCCTCCCCAGCTTTCCGAGGATGGCATCCGGCTAGAAAACGAGAGGGACGACAGTAGTGCCAAAGCCTTGCAGCCTGCTGCCAGCACCCTCCTGCCAGACCACAGCAACATGGAAATTGAGGTGTCTGTTGCAGAATGTAAAGGCGTTGCTGGCGTTACTTCCACTCCCCATTCTGCAGCTCACCCATCTCCCTTCTGCTCGCCCCCCCACAATGGTCTCCTCACCAACCATCACGAGTCCCTGGATAACGATGTGGCCAGAGAGATCCGCTATCTAGACGAGGTGCTGGAGGCCAACTGCTGCGAGTCTGCTGTGGATGGGGCATACAACGGGACGTCCTCCCCAGAGCCAGGTGCAGCGACCCCGCAGAGCCTCTTCAGTCCCCCAGGCCACGTGGCCAGCCAGCCAGAACCCATGCAGAGAGCAGCTGGCAGGCAGGTGCCGACACACGCTGCAGACACCATGGCAGAGGGAGAGAGAGCGAATGGCCACCACCCTGAGCAGCCCAGAGACTTGCCAGGGGACAGCCCACAGGCCCCTGTGAGCCCCAGCTCCTCCACTGGCTCCCAAGTTGCTCCCCGCAATGGGGAGCTGACGCTGACCACGCTGAAAAAGGAGGCCAAGTTTGAGTTACGTGCCTTCCACGAGGACAAGAAGCCCTCCAAGCTCTTTGAGGAGGATGAGCGTGAGAGGGAGCAGTTCTGCGTCCGGAAGGTGCGGCCGTCCGAGGAGATGCTCGAGCTGGAGAAGGAGAGGCGGGAGCTCATCCGGAGTCAGGCGGTGAAGAAGAATCCCGGCATTGCGGCCAAGTGGTGGAACCCGCCCCAAGAGAAGACCATTGAGGAGCAGCTGGACGAGGAACATCTGGAGTCGCACAAGAAGTACAAGGAGCGCAAGGAACGGCAGGCGCAGCAGCAGCAGCAGTTGCAACAGCAGCAGCAGCAACAGCAACAACAGCAACAACAGCAGCAACAGCAGCAGCTGCAAGCCCCATTGCAGGCCTCCCTGGCCCCCGCCGCCTCCCAGGACCCTTCCGGCCTGTCTGAAAATACAAAGGACATCGTCACCGAGCAGATAGATTTCTCGGCTGCGCGCAAGCAGTTCCAGCAAATGGAGAATTCCCGGCCCACCCTGGCCAAGGGCCAGAGCAACCCCAGGCTGTTCTCCATCAAGCCTTTTTACAGGCCCCTGGCATCCCTCCACTCAGAGAGGTCGCTGACCACTGTGAGACCTGTGGCCACCCGGGGTCCTCTGGAGGATGGTGGTTTAGTAGCCACCAAGGAGCAGAAATCCCCCAGTGTCCCTGAGAGCCAGCTGGTGGGTGGAAGCCAGGCAGGCACAGCGCCTCAAGGGAAGGATGGACCCTACAGTGAGCCCTCCAAGCGTGGGCCCTTGTCCAAACTGTGGGCAGAGGACGGTGAGTTCACCAGTGCCCGAGCCGTCCTCACCGTGGTCAAAGACGACGAGCCTGGCATTTTGGATCAGTTCTCACGCTCAGTCAATGTTTCTTTGACCCAAGAAGAGCTCGACTCTGGTTTGGATGAGTTGTCGGTGCGGTCACAGGACACCACGGTCCTGGAGACGCTGTCCAATGACTTCAGCATGGACAACATCAGTGACAGTGGAGCCTCCAACGAGACAACCAGCGCCCTCCAGGAAAACTCCCTGGCTGATTTCTCTCTGCCCCAGACCCCGCAGACTGACCCCACCTCCGAGGGCCGAGGTGAAGGGATCTCCAAGTCTTTTAGCGATCATGGGTTCTCCTCCCCTTCTTCCATGCTGGGGGACTCTCCGTCCGTGGAAGACCCCTTGGAATACCAGGCCGGCCTGCTGGTGCAAAGTGCCATTCAGCATGCCATCGCTGAGCAGGCAGAGAAGGCGGCGGGCAAAACCAGCCCCGGTGGAGCTGTCCCCCGGGGACCAGAGGTGACCCTGGAGGCAGCTGACAGGGAAGCTTCCAGCTCAGGGAAGCCTCGGGCCATGTTTGAGCCACCTCAGGTGTCCTCTCCCGTTCAAGAGAAGAGGGATGTATTACCAAAGATCCTGCCTGCAGAAGACAGGGTGCTCAGGGAACCGGGGCCGCCCCAGCCACTGCCCACTGTGCAGCCCAGTGGCCCTGTCAACATGGAGGAGACCAGGCCCGAAGGCAGCTATTTCAGCAAGTACTCAGAGGCGGCTGAGCTGCGAAGCACAGCTTCCCTCCTGGCCACACAAGAGTCTGATGTGATGGTGGGGCCCTTCAAGCTGAGGTCCCGGAAGCAGCGGACTTTGTCCATGATTGAAGAAGAGATCCGAGCAGCCCAGGAAAGGGAAGAGGAGCTGAAGCGGCAGAGGCAGGTCCTGCAGAGCACACAAAGCCCCAGGGCCAAGAATGCCCCCTCACTGCCCTCCCGAGCAACCAGCTGCAGAACCGCCCCAGGTAAGAGACAGCCAGACCCCCAGATCCAGGCCTGTGATTCCTGAGCCAGTTGATCCTAGCTGCTGGGTTTTGATGTGGAGCTGTGTGTGTGTGTGAGTGACACTGGCATGAGGAAGGATTTGGGCCTCTGGGACAACGGTGGAAGAGCCAGGAGCATGGGTGGAGTGTGCCACGTGAGAGCAGATCCAATCGCTTCCTGTCATGCTGCTGTGGCCTTGAGTTTTTAACACCGAATTGTCCTCTTTGGTTTGACAGGGCCGCCTCTTGCTGAGAGGCTGGGAGTAACACAGAACCAGGCAGTGTTTGAGTCAGTGGCATGACCCTACTTAACTGGGGTTAAATTGAATATTTCCAATTGCGGGGTTGTGTTCCAGCGACCCCTACAGAATCGTGGGTTCCGTGTTACAGATAGGTGTGGACAGGATGCTTTTGTCCACACCACCACGTGTGGTGTCCTCCGAGACACCACAAAGCATTTTCAGTCTTGTGCTGTGTAGTCGTGTTTGGGTCAACAGCTGATGTCTCCCGCGGTTGTTCCCGTGTTGTATCGCCCAGTGATGTCATAACTGTCTTGGTTTGTGTAAGACCACATTGTGATGTTTGCACAATGGTGAAATTGCCTGATGATGTTTGTCAGAATTTATCCCTTTGTACATTGAGGTGTTAGACTTGTTTTGGATTATAGTAACACGCCCCACTGTGGCCTGGGCAGCCCCTTGGTTGAGTAATTTGTGCAAGGTGATTGAGGTTAATTAGAGTGTGGTCCGGACCAGTCGGTGAGTCTTTGTCACCAGGCCCTGCTGAGCTAAGGACAGACTTTTGAGAGGAGGTATTTGAAAACTCTCTTAGCAGTTTGGTCTTGGCATGTAATCCAAGCATGGGATTTTTGTATTTTACAAAAGCGTTGATGTACACTGTCCTCGGAAGGCGGGGCCTGACTCTTCACCAGTGTCACCCCACGGTTTATGCTGCCAGCATCTAACTTGTTCCATCTAGAACTTCTCATCCTGGCACTCGGTTTCCATTGAGTCTACAATGACCTTTTTCTTACTAGCTTTTAAATTTTGAAATAATTTCAAATGTAAAGATGAGGACCCATGTATAGTACAAATATTTCTTTTCTGAGCCATTTGAGGGGAAAATTGCCATTAGCATTTGCCTTTATCCACCGTTTTGCTGGATATTCTTTAGTACATGTCTCTCTGATGCTTTCCCAGGATTCTGTCAAGGTCATGGGGCTAAGGTGGGAGCACTTGCACAATGGATGCTGTGTGCGCCCTGTACTTGTACCCAGGTGTCAGCTTGTCTTGATGAGGCCAACGGTTAACTCTGCTCACTTGATGGAGGGAGCGTCTGCTGGGCACACCTACTTTTTCCTTTATGTCAGAACATAAATGTCTAGTGGATTCCATTGTAGTCAATGGATACCGATCCATTTCTTGTATTTTTATCCTTGATTTGTTCTGATGCTTGATGGCCTTGATTTGTTCAGATTGATGATGTCCTTGATTTGATCTTGACTTGTTGCGGGAGCCCTTTTAAGTTAACCTCTATGTTCTTATGGAGATGTTCTCATTGTTTTTGGAGCATTTCCCCAGTTGCCTGACATCACAAGATTTTCCACTTTCACCTTATTCTCCATTTCTCCATTAGTTCCTTGGGATGGAGAATGGTGTTAGAAATCAAGTTGGCTTCCAGATAGGACTCTTTTTTTTTTTTTTTAAAGATTTATTCATTTTATTACAGCCAGATATACACAGAGGAGGAGAGACAGAGAGGAAGATCTTCCGTCCGATGTTTTCACTCCCCAAGTGAGCCGCAATGGGCCGGTGCTGTGCCGATCCGATGCCGGGAACCTGGAACCTCTTCCAGGTCTCCCACGCGGGTGCAGGAACCCAAGGCTTTGGGCCGTCCTCGACTGCTTTCCCAGGCCACAAGCAGGGAGCTGGATGGGAAGTGGAGCTGCCAGGATTAGAACCGGCGCCCATATGGGATCCCGGGGCTTTCAAGGTGAGGACTTCAGCCACTAGGCCACGCCGCCGAGCCCCAGATAGGGCTCTTGATGTTGGATTGATCAGCTGGTTTTTCCCGAAGGTGCCTAGTTGTCACTTCGCTTTAAATTCCTTGTTGTGGTCCAGCTTGGCACAGAGATACCAGAGAAGCTTCCTGTCCTGGAGAGAGGTCTTTGTACTACATGATGTCAGTGCCAGCTGGGGAACCCAGTTGACAACTCAGCATGCTCCTGGGAGCCTACAGTCTCACTACTAGAGGTGGGGAGCTCTGTGGGCTTCTCGACTCCTGCTGCTTGCATGAAAGGCAGGTCCTGGTTAGTGCCAGCTTCTCTCCCCTAGCCAACCCTCTGCACTGTCATTATAGAACCTGCCGTGAAGTACAAGGCTTAGTGGATCTCTTGGACACTTCAGGCTCCCAGACTGGGTGACTTACAGACAGGCTGAGAAGTCCAAGATCATGGCGTCAGCCAGTTGGTCTGGCGAGTGCCATATCCTGGTTCCCAGATGACCCCTGTGTGTGGTGGCCTCACCTGGGGAAGAAAGCCTCTCCCTTAGCTTTTATTTTGTAAGGGCACTGACCCCGTTCCCAAGGGGCAGCCTTCATACCCTAATCTACAAAGTGTGTTCCCCCCACATCCTAATATCAGTGATTAAGTTTCAACATTTGGGAGGATACATTCAGACCATAGAAGTGGATTTTTAATTTTTGTTCTGTGTTTTTCCACCCTCCCTGCCCCCGACTTTGTTTCTAGCACATTTGTCTAACGTAAAGACATATTGATCATTTCCTCTAGGTCTCTGTCCACTCAAAGTTACCTTAAACAAGTCTTGGTCCTAGTGTCTTCCCCTGAGGTCCGAGGAATCTGGTGCTAATTTTCCCAGAGCTTGCCTCTCAGTTAGTACTGGTCTCATCCCCCCCTTGGGGTTGCTATCTGTTCTTTTGGGGAGGTGGTAACTTATCCGCCTATATCTACTCTCTTGTTCTTGCATGGTTCATGTTGAATAGTCATGGTGGAAAGATGTGTGCATCTCATTCCTTCATATTTACCTCTAGAACACTTGAAGAATTACAACATGGATCAAAATACATTGGATGTTAAATAAAAAAGTTTGTTGTTGTTGTTGGCTGTCCATGCCTGAGAACGTTTGTAGCACCGTTTGACCAGCTGGCCTCTGAGTTCATGGTCAGGGAGCAGTTGGACACAGTTGTCTGAGCAGGCTAACTGGATGATTCACAACGAGGGTCAGGACTGCTGGCTCTAACATTGACTGTTGCTAAGTTCCTTCTTGCACTGCTTCACTTGTTATACCAGAAGTGACTCAGCCATGTGACTCTGATGATTTGTGATTAGATGATGAAAAATGTGGTTTGTAACTTCTGTGGTAGAAATCCATGTCGACATGCTAGAATCGTAAAAGCTTACAGCAAATAATACTCGTTGAGAACCTAGATGGAGTAAGAAAGAGGAAAGCTACTTCAGTGGCAATTCTTTCCATTGAAAATTTATTCAGACACAAGCCCCCTAAAGATATTTGGTTTTGCTGTTGGTTTCTTTGCCTTTAGAAGATATAGAATGATAGGGGTTCTGCTTTGAAAAGGATATAGTGACTTCTAAAGACATCTTATTTGGAAATTGTATCTTGTTGGTTCTTAACTTGACTTTTAACTGGAGAAGGTGCACTTACATAGAACCTGAGTGACATTTGTTCATACAGAGCAGACCAGGTGCTATCGGGCAGCTCCTGGCTTAGTGAGAGCAACAACAGTGCATGAACTTGGAGATTTCATGACAGAGCAGCCCTGAGGACTGCCGGACATCTTGCTTTCTTGGGAAGCTACCGTCCAAATTGAGAACTAAAGGAGCAGAAGTGGGACCAAGGAGATGGGCAAGATTGTTTTTCTCTGAAGGAATGGCACCGGAAAAGGCTCAACTGGAACAGAGAACTGGACACAGCTGAGGCCAGAGCCAAGAGCGCTGTCAATCTTATCAAGGGTTTTAGACTTTGGACTTTTCATCCTGCGGTCAGTGGGAAGCCACATTTCCCATGACGGACGGACTGGAAGCCTTCCTGCTTTAATAAGTCTGATGTGCAGGCTTGGATTAACTCCTTCCTGTCCGTACCAGTACTTCAGAAAGCATGCCACCATCTTGTCCAGTGTAGGGAGGCCCTGATGAGCAGGTTTGTGCCTCTGCGGATGGAGCCGAGAAGCAGGGCGTGAGGGACACACCTTGGCAGGTGCACAAACCTCATTTGAAGGACCGTAAAATATCCTAGAGAGGAAAATTTTGTGCTAATGGGGGTGCTTCCCAAACATCATAAGACCGCTTCAACCTTCTTTTCATGTCAGGGGAGGGGAAATGCAGTTCTCATTAACGCCTGTGCCTATTTTTAAATCCCTGGTTTCACTTCCAAGTTCTGAGCATGCCAGAGACACCCAAGGGATGAGTCTTTAGATTTTTGAAATAGTTTCTGTTTTTGTGCCAGATGTTGAGCTGATGCACTCACTCAGGGATGCATGATTCACTCAGGGGACTGAATATTCGGGAGAGTGGTACAAAAGATGGCATGAATATTGAATCCCACGAACTTGGAAATATCTATTCACAGCTTCTAAAAGTAGAAGGATGTGCCAGTTAAGCATCTTGTAAAAACAGAATATTGGTATGAGTGTTTGGAGTAGCAGTTGAAGAGGTCAGTTAAGGCACACGCTTCCGGCATTGGAGTGTTCGGGTTCGAATATGGGCTCCACTTGTGTTTCTGTTTCCTGCTAGTTAACACCCTGGGGAACAAGGCTGGCAGTTTAAGTAAGCTGGGTTCCTGCTTCCCATGTGGGAAACAGGAGTTGAGTTCCTGGCCATTGCTAGCTAGCATTTGGAGAGTGAACTGACAGGTGGGGCAAGCTCGCTCGTGCTCTCTCTCTCTCTCTCTCTCACTCTCTCTCAAGAGATATACATCTTTTTAAAGGAGTTCATGTAGGAGTATCAACTTCTATTGCTAGTTTGGATTAAGATTCCACACAGGGTGATCAGTGCAGCATAAATATATTTTTTAAAGATTTATTTTATTTTTATTGGAAAGTCAGATATACACAGAGGAGGAGAGACAGAGAGGAAGATCTTCGCTCTGCTGGTTCACTCCCCAAGTGGCTGCAACGGCCGGTGCTGCACTGACCCTAAGCTGGGAGCCTGGAGCCTCTTCCAGGTCCCCCACACGGGTGCAGGGTCCCAAGGCTTTGGGCCATCCTCGATTGCTTTCCCAGGCCACGAGGCCAGAGCTGGACGAGAAGCAGGGCTGCTGAGATTAGCACTGGTGCCCATATGGGTTCCCGGCGTGTGCAAGGCGAGGACTTTGGCTGTAGGCTACCACGCCAGGCCCCAACATAAAAATTTTGATGAGGTTCCTTTTGTTTTAAATCCCCTTCATGATCTCCAAGTATCACAAAGAAAGTCCCAGAAGGAACAGAGAGTGCAGCAGCAGGACTGTGTTCACGAAGCAGAGGCCGTGACTTGTCTCGGGCCGAGGTAGACAGCCGTGGCTGGGTTTGGCTTAAGGTGCTCGGCCGTGTATCAACAACTGACAGAAGGATTCTGCTGTGGGCTGGGCAGGAGAGGATCCTCTGCCAGACTGTTCGCTCTTCCCCCACATCACAGGCTCTGGATGAACAGCTCCCCATGGACCAGCTGGCGGTGGGAAACCTGCTGAAGCCCAATAGAGGGCATCCTACTGATGGTTACTGTCCAGTGCCATATTTCCAGACCATTCTCTGGTGATACAAGTCTATTCCTGATGGCTCTGACTTGTTATAAAACAAAAAAACAAAAGCTCAGTAGTATAGACAGCAATAGGTATTTCACACATCTCTTCATTTCTTGTTTTCTTGGGTCAGCCTCTCAAGCAGCCCTCTAAGACTTAGTACAAGTTTATTTGATCCCTTGAAACTGGATATATTTCTGGATTCAGACATTTTCTAATTTTAGAAGGTCCATAAAGTTTATAGATGTTATTCTTTTGGGGGAAAACGTTATTGAGCGCAGTTTGTGGGTCCTGGAGCTGCGCCTTGTCCTCTAATTACATTTCTGTGGTACAACTTTGTACAACATCGTATGGGAGCTACATCATGCGGGTTTAAGAGAGGACTGGGAGGAGTTGTGCCAGCTCATGTCATGTTTCACTGCCAAATAAATTAGGGAAAAGCCTGGTTTTCAGTGCTTTGTGGATGTTGGAATTATTCGTGAAGGATTGTGGACCTGTTCATCCTAGAGCCCAGCAAGTTGAAGCAAGTTGCTCCAGGCTGTTCAGTCAGCAGAGGGTAGGACATGGCTTCAAACCCAGGCTCGTTTGTCCCCCAGATCCGTACTCTTCCCCACCCTGTCCTGCAACACCCTTCTCTGCGACCTGTGGGGCGTAGGCTCAGTCTCTCCCTGTCCTCCCCTGGTCTCAGGCCTGACCCCTGTGCTGCCCAATCCTTCCTGTCCTTTATTTTTGGAGCTGCTGTAGCTAAGGAACCCGTTGCTTGCAGTATCCTAGGTGTATAAGGTTGACTGTTGGAAGCTGTGGAACCCAGTGGCCCAGGATGGTTTCTCGGTGCCTTTAGAACCAAGTCCCAGTACCCTCCTAGAGTACAGTTGCCAAAACTGCTGATGCTGTCCAGAGAGTTGAGCAGGTGCTGGGGGAGCTGTTACAGCCTGGTTCTTCTGGAAAGTTCTTCCTGACAGCTCATTTCCCAGGAAGAAATTCAGTCACTCATTCCAGGCTCACTGCCTGAAATCTCTGAAAGAGCCAAGCACTTGATGCGCAGAATCAGTTCCCCAAGATGAGGCTGAGCACGGCTGAGGGGTCATGCTACTGACTGAATATGGACCTGCTTATCTCAGTCAAAATCAGCCATCCCTATCTACTGTGTCACCAGGCCCCAGACCTGCTTGCTGCCGCTCCTCTTTCCTCTTTAAGATTTTGTTCCTGAGACCAGAACCTCTCTCTGCATTGTATTTTTTCCCCAGAACTCAAAAATGTCTGTTCATTTAAAAGAAACACACCATCTAAACAGGGCTTGCGGTCAGTACTTCCTAAACAGCAGAGTTCAGAATTCTTCTGGACACAACCCTCAAAGGTTTGGGCTGCTAGCCTCATTCTTGGCAAGATATAGACTCATAGTCCATCTTTGGCAAGTTTTAAGAGTTTGTACAGTAAGACAGGAATACAAACAGTCCTTGCCTGTTCCTTCTCTAGGCAGCTTCTACTGCTGCTGATTTTGCTGGTTCTTCCTAGAAATCCGGGGCGTCTGGTGTGGCCCCTGGGAGTGCTCATCGCTTGTGGGTGGGGAGCATTGCATGGTGCTCCTTGTTGCCCACACCTGCCCAGCTAAGTTCAGGGAGCACTTTGTAAGGAATCAGACTCAGCCATATAACCAAGACAGACAGACAGATCTAGATTCTATACCAAGTTGCACACTGGTAAGCAGTGTGAGCCCGTCAAAACTGGGCTGGGAGCAGGATGTCTCCTGTGATTGTTGGAGTTCAGAGCAGGAAGTGACTGCCTCTTGTTAGCCATGGTTACTGGCCATGCCTCAGCTGATTGGCATTTTGGATCCATTTGACCTTTGTGAATAAGCTACAGTTGCTTCTACCTAGGAAGTGGGAGACTCTTGAGAAAGGCAGGGCCAGGACAGAGTATGTGCGACAGTTCACAACACCACCCAACACGTTTGTAGTTCATGCAATAACATTTTGATTTCTCGTGAACTTGAAGGTGAACTCTCCCAGAACCTCAGAGCATATGATATTGTGGGCTTGACCCATCTCTCCTGATTTCCCATTCCCCAAACATAAACTCGTACCGAGGGTTTTGAAACGGCTGGTTGAGGAAAAGTATGCTTTCTTGTGAAAATCCCTGGCTCTACTGTTAGATGTGCCAACAGCTGACTTCACCTCTATAAACTGCAGTGTCTTTGTGAATCAAATGGTGCCCCCCCAAAGGAGGATTGGGCCAGTGCCTCAGGCGCATTAACATAGTGCCTGCTCCACGAAAGGCTGCCAGTCAGAGTGCCGACCTGTTAACTGCTGGACTCTAAGGAAAGGCTTCAAGAACAACTTTGGCAGCGGCCTTGAGCTGAGGTAAATGAC
Organism: Ochotona princeps; assembly: GCF_030435755.1. Classification (NCBI taxonomy): domain Eukaryota; kingdom Metazoa; phylum Chordata; class Mammalia; order Lagomorpha; family Ochotonidae; genus Ochotona; species Ochotona princeps. The sequence continues at coordinate 19,588,136 of NC_080845.1, read as the reverse complement.
GGGACATGCGTCACAAAATTGCTTTCTCTTCCTACTTGGAAATTTTTCCAGAGTTCTCCTTCCCAGATTTATTTCTCAGATGTCTTACTTTTTGTGAAATTTCTGAGTTCAGGAACAAGTGCCCAGTAATAAGCTGTGATCTTAAAACCAAAGAGTGGCATAGTCCATCGTTACGCGTATCGAGTGAAAATAAAATGACAGGTGTTATAGCAACATCTCCTCTCTTTCCTCTTCCCCCTGTGGGAGAGGGTGCTGGTGGTAGCCTTCGCCCAGCTAGGCCTGCTGTACTGGTGGAGAAGATGTGTTGAGCAGGAAGGTTCTGGAGGGGGAGCTGCTGTCTTTGGTGTCTTTGGTGTCTTTGCTGTCTTTCTTACTGCTGTGACCAACATCGCTGTTGCTGTCGTGTTTGACAGTTTTTCAGACTTAGTCATGAGACCCAGACATTTCTCATTTCTGGGCTAGGTTAAGGATGTGGAGGTTCTTATCATCATGTTCTCCCACCAAAGAGCAAGGGCCTGTGTGTGGGTCACAGCTGGAGCCGCATGCTTGTGTGCCCTGCGTCTGAGCAGGATGTGTGTTCGCTTTTATGGAGAGCACGGGAAATCCGGAGGCGCAAGTCTGAGCTCATTTCTGGGGACTCGAGTCCTTTGAGATACTTGCAACGTCAGCCCAGTGCCATGTGAAGAAAGGAGGTCATTGAGGAGACCTGGGCCAAGGCAGGCCAGCTGGTGGGTGTTTTGTGCCGTGTAGTTGGGTTTTTAAATGAGAGTGGGTGATGGCTCTTTCTTTTCTTCTGAGACAAGGCATCTGTGATTTAACACCTCAGACCCAGCACATGTGGAGTCATCTCCCCATCATCATATTCAGCCAAAGCGATTTTCTCAACTTTTGGAATCTACCTTCTTGGCTTGCTTAGACGTCAGGCCCGATCCCCAGGTGGAGGTTTGGTTTGTGGAGGGTGATGGAAGCTGTGCTAGGAGCTTGCACGGCCCAAGCCTAGGTCCCCTTGGTAGGAGGAGCTACAGACACATGCAGGCTCTGCCCCCTGCCAGCATGGCCTGCCAGATGCCCAGATGCCCGAGGGAATTTCAGCCAAGGCATGGCTGTCTTGCTCTGCACCAGAAGGTGGTTTAATGATCTGAAGTTAAATAAACAGGAAACACAGACTCATGTTCCCCAGGCTTTTTTTCCACTCACGCTGGGAGACAGCAACAGGCTAATTTGGAATGAAATGACTGTGCTCCCTCACCAGCTTCTTTCCAAGTACCCTTGTCACACAACAAGCAGTTCCCTTTCCCAGGCCTTAGGGAAGCTGGACTCATCAGTTCACTGGGTGTGTGCTGTCTGGAGAGATAAGACTTGCATATCTATGCAGGTTAAGCTCAGCATAGAAAAATTGGACCTTACTTTCTGGCTTTGTTTTTTTATTTGTGCTCAGGATTGAAATAAAAAGAATAAAAATCAAAGTGACTCATAACCCTGCGCTCTGAGGGACTGCTACTACCTCCCTGCTTGCTCTCCCAGGATGGCACATGATTCCAGGGAGTGGCGTGAGCCAGACTTGGAGGAGCACGGCTGTGCTTATAACCTTGACAGTAAGCAGGCAGGTGGCAGAAGTCCAGGAGGGAGCCCTGGAAGCTCCTTCTCTGAGGACTCTCACAGCTTCTCTGACATGGCGCTTAGCAGCCACCTTCCCTCCAGACCTGCTCAGCCAGCGTCTGTTTCCTGTTACTGTTGTGACCTCTAGTGGCTCTGGACAGTAAAACCTGTGAGAGTGGGCCTTGGTCTGTGGAAATAAAGAAACAAGACCCATCTTTCATGTTTGGAGGTTGACCATTTGTGTATCGTAATCCTCCACCCTTGTCGCAGCCCTCTCTCAGGATGCACCCCGGCTTGTGATTTTGCCATCACAGGTTCCAGTGCGTTGCTATCTTGGGCTGAGATTAGCATCAGAGTCTAAGCCATTTCTGGAAATCAGTGTATCTGCCCCATGTCACATTTATATGCTGTCATCATTGCTAACGGTCATGGAGTCTGTGTACTTAGAATGTTTTATTTCATGGGCTTTGGTGAAGTTATTTAAACGCCTCCTTTAGATTCTCTCTGGAGAGTTCCACCCATTCCACAAGCATTTACTCCATGGCTGTGTGGTATGTTTCATCATGGACTCTTTGCTCAACAGTCATTAACTCCTGCTTGGTACCCTATTCCACAGTCCCTCACTGGAGGAATACAGCAGTGAGCAGAGCAGGCAGGGCCTTGCTCAAGTGATGCATGTTCAGGTACATAAAGGGGCTTCCAGGTGACTAGTATGGTGCCTGTCCTCAGGTGACTTTGTAGCTGAATGGAGAAGACAAAAGCTTCAGTGAACAAATGTGAGCCAGGTCGGTCTGTGATGATTGCTCTCACGGAGTATGAACACGAGGTGATGCGGCAGGTTCCCCACTTCCCCCCAAGACATATGTGAAAAGGAGAAACTAGGGGTCATGAGTATGAACTGTGTTTTTTAGAAAAAACTGGAAGCATAGCGGATGGTGATGAGGACACGTGAGAGGTGAACTGGATAGTGGTGCCTCAGCCTGGCAATGTCGTGTCAGTTTCTGGTCCTATAAGGAAAAAATGGATGTGAAACAACGTGCAATTATTCATCCTTACCCAGGAATCGTTCTTCTGTAGAGAGACCAGCTAAGTAGTAGCTAGAGGTGCTGAGTGCTGGGTGTTCTCATCATTAGCTTGGTCCTTCAAAGAGGCCCTACAAGGTTGGGGCCCTGCCATCATCCCTGCTGTAGAGCTGTGGCATTCGTGAGCTCATGACCGTGTACTTTCTCAGAGGTGCCTTTGGGGCTCTGTGGCAGTTAAAACCCACCCTTTGATGAGCTAGGAGCTAAGACTGGACACATCACAGGGGTGGGATCATACAAGGCCTAGGAATTCATTTGGTCTGAGCCTACAAAGTTAGTCATAAGTGGCACTCGAACTTGCAGAAACCTGTAGCAGGGTAGTTATTAAGACAAAATGATCCAGTGTGGGGGAGGGATTGTAGATGGTATTAGCAAAAGGCCCAAGGGGCCCCCAGTCTGCCCTTGAGTGAAAGGCCAATGTTGCATCATCGTCCTGAGAGGCGCTGGAGCACAGGTGGAGACTCCCGAGATCTGGAGTGCACTCCTTCCATTTCTCCCAGAACGTTGTTGTTGGTGGTGGTGGTTGATGGGGGGAAAGAGCGCAGGGGACAGGTCTCAGTCCCACAGGCTTTCAGGACCCTACCAGGTAAGGTTGGTGAGTGAAGCTGGGCAATGCAAGACTGGGGTCACCTGGAAAGGACAGACCTGCCTCTTCTTCAAACGTATTGAGGTGCACCGTCATGCTTGCACATATCAACTTTCAGCCACCTTGACTAGAGGCCAGAACAGGGGAGGAAACCAATAAGGAATGGGAACTGTGGCTGGCACCTGCACACTTTACACAACCTTCCCTTTGCGGGGCCTCAGGTGTCCTCACCTCGGAGTGCTGAAGGTCCAGGACTCCAGGCACCACCAGCTCTGGTAACTCATGTTTCTTCATAGAGCACTCAGCTAGAGCCCATGTCTGTCTGTCTGTCTGTCTGTCTGACGAATGTTTGCCAAGTACCTGACAGGCCTTTTTGATCCAACTAACGTTTTAGACCTGGAGTCCTTGCGATCTTTTTTGGGTTTGTGTGTGATCTCCAAGTGTATTGCTCTCTGCAATAAAATGGCCTACACTTTACCCTCCCTCAGGTAACATGCTCTGTCAGAGGTTGCTATGCTTTTTGTTTTGTTTTTGCCACTCTGTCTTCTTTCTGAAAGCAGTAATGAGCAGAAGAGCTTAGAAGGGGTGTTCTCTTCGTATTGTTTCAGGGAAAATAGAGAAAGTCAGACCTCCTCCATCCCCCACAACCGAAGGCCCCAGCCTGCAGCCTGACTTAGCCCCTGAAGAGGCTGCCGGAAGCCAGCGGCCCAAGAATCTGATGCAGACCCTCATGGAAGACTATGAGACACACAAATCTAAAAGGCGCGAGAGAATGGATGATAGTAGTGTAAGTTTTTCCTACTTTCCTCTTTCGCTTCTCCGAGAGCATCCGTGTGTCAGTGTGTGGCGTGTGGTTTCCTGGCTCAGGCACCCTTGTGCACGCGGTCTGCTGGCCGGCTTCGCGGTTCCCAAACCAATGTTCAAATGTCTGGTTATCATGCCTAGAGTTGGGTTTGAGTCTTTCCCTCATTTCCCAAAAATGTTGATGATGCAAGGGACCAGCTGCCAAGTGTCGCTGGCACCCACCAGCAAGGCTGGGGCTTGTGATGATCAGCGTATATGATGTGCCAAGACAACGTGGGGAAGAACATCTCACACGCTGCAGTCACGCTGCGTGCCAGGGAGCTGATTTCTGCCACAGCTTTGCCTTCTCCATAGAGATTTCATTTCTTGAGGGAGCCACAAAAATGTTGCACCTTCTAAGCCTCTAGGAGTCAAGCCCACAGCGAGTACCCGGCGTTCAAGAGCGTGGCTGTGTTTGGAGGTGATACCAAGAACGGTGTGCTTAGCTTGGCAGGAAGGAGCCCTTCCAAATGAGACTTTAAAAACCACTGGTCGACCCTGCACCCCTCAGTAATCCAGAACCTAACACATGCTGCTCTTGTTGGCTCTGGTGGAAGGCCTCTGCCCTGTGGCCTCTTTCTCCTGGAAGAGACGTGGTCCACGAGAGCTCAGGCTCAGCCTCAGGTTTTTATGCTAACCTCCTGGGAGCCTTCTGGTATCGGTTACTTCACGTCAATTAAGGTGATCGCCTCTTCTGTCCCAGTTACATTAACTCTGGTTGATGGATGATGCCATCTACTTGTTTTATTCTGCCGGGCATAATTATTACCGCCAACCCCTTTCACGTTTAAGTGTCCCAGTTTGGATGATAAATGATTCGATCCCCCTAAACTTGAATATTAACAACATTCCCAGTAGGAATTCCATGGAACATTGCTGCCTTTCCTGGGGCTTGAGCCAGACACTGAAAGTTGCTTTCAAAGCGTGTAGTGTGGTAAAGAAAGAAGAACAAACACACAGAACACACAGCACATAGCATGCCCCTAAGCTGTACAGAGCACTTGCTGGATTGTCCTGTGAAGCTGAACAGTTTCTGTCTGCCCTGTCCTATACTTGGCTGCAGTGGCTGCTAGGGACATTTCCAATGTGGAGGAGTCTGCAGCTCCTTTGCTGAGCCTACGGGACTGTTCCTGTCCCTGGAGGCCCTTGCGCTAGCCCTCCTTGCAGCCCCAGTTGAGGTATGCATTTCACTATCGGGTACTTTATGGTAGCCCGTGACTATTTTGAAGGCTCATGCTGAGCGTCTTGGCTCTCTCCTCCTGGGGGTTCCACATCGTTCAGCAGCAGTGTGGGTGGACACAGCCAGCTGCTTCCCTCCCATTCTGGTTTAGATGGGAATGAGCAAGAACTACTCAGTAGTGACTATGTATCTGTGTGTCTCCTGTGTGTGGCTTTTGTGTTGGTGTGCCAAATCCAGAGGAACATGCTCCATGGAAAAGGCTAGAGCCAGCCGTCTCATGATTGATGGGCAAAGGGCTGGAAGCTTCCACTCCTTCCTTAGTGTGCGTTCGGACACCGGAGCAGCTGCCTGCTGGGTGAATGCCAGCCTGGTTGAGTTTCCCCTTTGGATTCAGGGAACTGCTTGGAGTAAACATTGTAAATGCTGTTTGCCTTTGGTTATACAGTCTGGGGAGCAGCCTCTTGTCTCTGATTTTTTTTCCCTGGATGAAATATTTTGGAGCAAGAAGCGCGCTAACTAATAAGGCTGTTTTTATCACTGGTTTTTGGACTTAAGGCGAAGTATTTTGCATTATTGACGAACACTGCAATAAAACAAAGCCTGTCAATGTTGAAAGTTTTTAGGAACAGGACTAAAAGTATATCCAAAATCTATCTTGTTGTAGAGCCCTAAGTCTTAACAAAAAACAAAAACAACCCAAAACAAAGAACCAACTCCGGTTGTTTCTAAGGCAGATACGCCAGGCTGATCACCAGCCAGACTTAATCTCAGAGCCATCTGCTAACTCATCTACCAGCCCTTCTAGTTCAGGGGGATCTTTTTCAGTTGATGGGTGTCAATCACTGTAGAAATGAGCAAATCTTCATTTTTTTCCCAAACCAGTATATGGCCCGCTCTTCATTTCTCTGTCATCTCTGGTACCAGGCAGAGGGAGAGCTTGGTGATTACTTTTTGTAACATACTTCCCTGTTCCTAGAAGGTAAAGGCAGTTCCATCAAAGATAAGACAGTTCTGTTTTCCTGCCTCTGTTCTCTTACAGGGGTATGGCAAAACGCTCCTAGAAAATGGATTTCTAAGATTATTTTGATCAAGAATTGTTTTTGATACCCACGTATGGTTTTTCTGTGATATGGACTTTTCATGGGTTTTGTGGGGCTCCCCCTGTATGCTAACCTTAGTTTTCTGCCCTCTAAGTATCCACCCCCAGTGTCAGACAGAAGCAGCACGCTGGCTACCCACTTGCTCCATGTTCCTTCCAGTAAGTGACTTGGCAGCGTCTGTGTCACTTCGGGAGATTGCAAAGAATGCCTGTGGGCCAGAGCTCCTGCACGCGTTTGCCCATAGAAAGAATCGTGTCTGTTGTGAATTCAAGGAAGTGAGTTCTGATCCATTACGCTTTCTCAGGAGAAGGCATACTTGTAAGGATGAAAATGGCTGATGATTGCCACGCATCTTTGGAGTGCTACATGAGGCCCAAGAATACTCATGTGCGAGAAGGGCAGAAGAAACATGAAAAGCCCAGTGAAGGCCCCTACCAAAGCCCCCCGTGCAGTGGTGGTGTCTAGAGACCCAGCCACAGCTCAGGGTCCAGGCACCAGGAAGCACTTTGTAGAAGACTTGATTCTTCAGCCCATTAGGAGTTGTATTGACTGTGTTGAGGTAAATAATGTTTTTCTGGCCAGTTTCCCCTACGTGACTTCAGCCTCACAAGGCAAAGACAGTGGGGTTCAATGCCACTCTTGAACATGTTGGTGGATTTGCCCTCCCTTTTTCAACTGAATAGGTGCTGGCCCGAGGCCACCTCACAGCCTCCTGGTGCTCAGCCTCACCTTCTTCTAGCATAGATCTACCGTTATTCCACCCATTGCTTTTAGATCCTACCCAGAGCTGCATGACTGCAGGATCTTGCATGCACCCATGCAAGAGAAAGCCTCTTAAATTCTCCTGGGCTTTGTCAAAAGTGGAGTCCGGGGGTTGCTGCTTTTCTCCAAGAGCTCCTGTCATAGAGCTCCCTCCAAACTGGGGCACACACTGAAGGTCATGACCGTGATCTCACCAGGGCAGGGACCAGGATTAACCATGCCCTGTGCTGCCCAGATCTCTCTAAGATTCTCTCTGACACCCTAACTAGGGAAGATACTAAAAAAATTCCAGACTCTCCAGCCCCTAGCCACTAACTAATGCAGTCGTGACAGGACTATACATGAGAAGCAGTTGATGATTACAGATGCATGTGACTATATTCCACCAAACACTGGTTCCAGTGCCTGGAGCCACCAAGTACCTCATATCTGCTAACCAGAATTTGCTCAAGGTTATCATGGTCCCATAGAGGGCTGCCCCAGCTGGGGGTTGCTTTCTCGTTTCAAGTAGTAGGGCCATGTGGGTTTTTTGTTTGTGTGTGTGTTTCCCTGTGCTTTTAATGCAAAACACTTTGGATCTCCTGTGAAAAGTAAAGGCTCATTTTAAGTCCTCAGTGCTCATACTAACCTGAAATTATGACCAAGAAAGCATTAGCATACTCCAGGTTCCCAAGGTCGCGATGAGGGAAGCTCTATTTACAATCTCCTTAGATCTGTGACAGTGGGCCTGCCCTCTACAAGCCTTGCATTCACACTAACTCTGGTCTATGCTTAAGATTTTTGCTTGAGACTGTGAGACAGCTCTGAGGTTCAGAGAAGTGTTCAAGAAGAGAAAAGGCCATTTGGCTGTTAAGTCTAGCAAAGCCAAAATGAACCTGAGGGATGTCACCGATAAGCAAGCAGCGGATTGCATAGCAGGGAGAAAAGAATCTTGTTGATTCAAAGTGTAGAAAATGAAAACTACACTTAGAATTAAGAAAGCATGTCTTCCCTGATATTTCTGTTCATGAATAGTAGGGTTTCTATTTGCTGCAGAAGATGCAGGCTTTCAATAAGCCACAGTCAGCTGAAGCAGATCTTGGTGTGGGTGTGCAATGGTCTGATGTCGCCTCTCTTCCCACCAGCCCCAGGCCTGGTGCCAGGTCCCGGCTGGGGGATGTTCTGTGAGTGTCTCTGCTGTGTACTAACCCTGGTCTCTCCCCTCTTTGCCAGTACACCTCTAAGTTACTGTCTTGCAAGGTCACTTCCGAGGTACTTTTCAACTTGTTTGTCTTGGTCTTCCTGCATGTTTGATTAAACGCATGCTGGTGTGGTTTGCCATTTCCTGTTGGGTTAAATGAGAATGGCAAGAAGAGTGGCTTGTCTGTGTCCTTCCTTCTGCCTTTTTTTCAATCGGGGACTACTTCAAATGTTAGTGTCCACGCTCCTGCAGTGAGAAACACTGCTGTGTCATGTTGTGCTGTGGGGTAGGCTGGTTCACATCCATTGATCTGAAAGACCTTTGGACTAGGGACCCAGCTCACGGGCTGGTGACAGCTGCTAAAGTTTCTTTAACTGTTGATAGCAGACGGAGCTGTGACTCTGATCACTTGGCCTTTTGTTACACAAACCTAAATCAGCTATGCCCATGAATCTAGGAGGTAGGCCTAACTGTGAGCATTCCTGACCCCACTCCCTCTAGTCTGGAAACCTGCATTTTCATTTTGAAAGTTCCTGTAAGCATTGATCTCCCCAAAAGTTCCCTTCTTTCTCCCAGTTTCCTTTTCACAAATACAAATGCTGTGAGAAAGCACAGCATTTTTCTTTTAAAAAAAATCCTTTTTTGTGTGTTTTTTCCGTGATTTGTTATTTTTGCTGTGGAAAAGCATACTATATTCCTATTTTTATCAGTATAATATTTTGCCTTTAAGATAATTATTTCAAATAAGCACAGTTGTAGAGAGAATCATTTTCTTCACTCAGGAGTTTAATGATTGTCTACTATGTGTCAGTTGCTATTCTAGATTCGAAAAACACAAATCAACAAAACAAGATACCTGAGATCACAGAACTGGCATTTTTTTAAAAAGACTTATTTATTTTTATTACAAAGTCAGATATACAGAGAGGAGAGACAGAGAGGAAGATCTTCCATCCCATGATTCACTCCCCAAGTGAGCGCAACGGCCGGTGCTGTGCCGATCCGGAGCCAAGAACCAGGAACCTCTTCCGGGTCTCCCACGCGGGTGCAGGATCCCAAGGCTTTGGGCCATCCTCGACTGCTTTCCCAGGCCACAAGCAGGGAGCTGGATGGGAAGTGGAGCTTCCGGGATTAGAACCAGCACCCATATGGGATCCCGGGGCGCATTCAAGGCGAGGACTTTTAGCCACTAGGCTGCCGTGCCAGGCCCCAGAACTGGCATTTTAAAAATTTCTAATAATAGAACATAAGATGATAAAACCTGCTTATCCAGCTTTGTCTTTTCTTATTATTTAAAAATATTTGTTGACAGTTTTAAAAAGAAGCTGGTACGGCAATAACAATCCAACCCCCCTTGTGAACTCCCTGGGTTCCCATCTCTGTGGCTGTCGCACACTGGTTTGCTCTTAAGAGTTCTCTATTCTTGACCTTGGCGTTCCTTTCCATGCATGCGTTTATACTACGTATGTAATATATACATAGGTAGCATCTCATTTCTGCATGTTTTTGAAACGCTCTGTGAACGGTCACTCATGTTGTAGTTATTCACCGTGCCTCACTTTATTGCATTTGTTCTGTTTTCATGTGTGGCTCTAGTTCTTCAGAACTGCGTAGCGTTCCTGTTGAATAAATAGAGCACTATTTATTCAATCTCCTACTGATGAAAATGTAGGTGGTTTCTAGTCTTGTCTTTTTCATCTCACAAAACAAGCACTTCCGTGAATGTTGTTATCCATGTTTCTTTGAGGATCTGTGGAAGGATTTCTCCACCCAGGGTGCCGGATATGGAGGTTAAACATTGTTCCTTTCATTAGATGTTGCAAATTATGGCTTTACTGGTTACACCAACCTACAACACAATGTATTAGGAATTGCACTATTTACCAAAATAATTATGTTAATTTATACATCTGAGCTGTTTTATCAACCTTTTTTGGTGAGGTATAAAAATGGATATTGAGAATATCACTCCTTAGGCTTTCCTCATTGTTAGATTATGTTTGTCATCTGTGAGAGCAATAGCTTGAGGGTTCTCTCCAAGCCCGTATCACCTTTGGAGTCAGTATAGTTTAGAATAATAAGAGAAAGTTGGATATATCCAAGGAAGATAGAATTCAGACTGATCTATGTCCAACCGGAGAGAAGAGAGGAAGATAAAATATAAGTATCAATATAAAAAAGGTAACTGATTCACATCTGTTTTTTGTTTCACTTCCCTAAAGGTAAAATGGCTTGTTTTGATCACTGTAGAACATTAAAACAATTTGCTTGAATACCTAAGCATTAATGGGGAAAAAAATAGTATGAAGTTTCCCAAGAGATTTGATATGCTCCCCCACTAGACCTGAATTGAATTGAATTTGTGAGAACCATAAAGCCTTACATCGGGTCTTGTCATTTTTATGCTCCTCTGATTTAATTTCTTTGGGGAGTGTTTGTGGTTGCCCTCTGATGTGTCTCCCTGTAGACACTGAGCAGAGGTATAGCTTGGTGACCAACAACATCCACTCTGCACCCAAACGCTAGGTTCAGACCTTGGCTCTTCCTCCTGCTGTTGGGTAACAGTAGACAAGTACTTGGCCAAGCTGTGGTGTGGTGTTTTTCATACAGCAGAGGAACCTGCTTAGTTTGCATCTCATCGAGTAACGCCGGCACTAGAACAGTGAATAGTTCAGGAATGGGCATTTGGCCTAACAGTCAGGAGGCCGCATCCCTCATGGCAGTGCCCAAGTCCACTTCCTACTCCAGCTTCCCCCCCAGTGCAGACCCTGGAGGATAACAGGGATGGCTCAGGTAAAAGGGACTGTTTCATCCCAGCCCCGCATGAAGCACTGTGACTGACATTTGGTAGGCACCTGGGCAGTACTTGAAAGGTGGATAGATAGGTGGGTTGTCACGTGAATTCCTGAAGAACCAAACAGGTAAAGTTGCCAAAGTTGACTGAGAATTAAAAACAGGGCTTCGATGAAGAAACAGCATTCCAAAAGGACCATTATTTCCACAACCTGAAGTTTATTTTTAGCTTTCCTGTTAACCTGTCAGTTGATAATCTGAACGGTGAATAGATAACCACTTAGCCTGTACAGTTTCTTATAAAAACTTACCTGGAGAAGTTGTTACTGTTCTTGGTGTAGTGGTTAGGTTATCCATATCCCATGCTGGAACACCTGGGTGCAAGTCCTAGTGCTGGCTCCTGTCCGCATCCTTCTGCCAGTGAAGACCCCGGGAGGCAGTAAGATGCTGTGATGCCTCCAGTACCTGGTTTCTTGCCACTGACTTGGGAGATCTGGAATGTAGAAGGCCAGCAATTGCAGGATTTGGGGAAGGAGCCAGCAGAGGAGAGCTATATCTCTCTTCATTTATCTCTTTTTTTTTCCTTTCAAATAAATGAATCAATAAACTTTCTAAATGCCTTGTATATGTGTGCCACTTTTAGCTTCAAAATCCCTTTCACGTGATGATAGAAATAATTACTGTGAGGGCCTTGCTGTGCGCTTGGAATCTGCTGAGTTCTTTCCCTGTGTCACCTCGGTGACCCCTCAGGCCAGCTCTATGCTGGGATTTTGTTCTGCTTTACATGGGGACCCCGAAGCACAGGGTAACTGACTTTCCCAAGGTCACACAGTCACCAGGATTTACACCTCAATGTATTTGGGCTTAAGAATTCATTCTGCTTCTGATGAAAAAGAAAAAAATCTGTTTGGTAGAGCAGGCATGGTCCCATCTTATTGGTAATAACATGTGTGATACAAGCTAAACAGTGAGGAGCCAAGCTGGAAAGAGGGTTCCAGTCTCCCAAGTCCCGACCAGCATTGTCTCTCAACACCTTCCTACTGCAGACTGGCCAGAAAAACTCTGAGTATATCCAGATTTGAAAGTATTCTTTCCTTCGACTAATGTGCTGTTTCTAAATGTTAAGTCAACCACATGGCATGCTTGGAAGAGACTTTAAGATATGGCTTATGTGCTTTACGGTTCACATAGCAAACATGACTGAACACATCCTGCATGGCAGGCCCATTCCTGCTGGGAGGCAAGGGCCAGCCTTCGGCAGAAAGCGCCTCTCACGTCGGGACAGTCCATTTGTTTGGCAGCGGTGCGGAGAAGCAGGAGGAGTTGGATCCCATACCCAGACCCTACATATGCCCTTGCGGGGTGCCACTTCCACCCACAGCCTGCATCTCCTTGATTCTCTGGTGTTGCCAATGTCACTGTCCTCTGTCTGATTGCTGATACGTAGAGTAAGTCCATCACAGCTCAGACAATAAACCAGTGTTGGCACTTTTAGACCTTTCTTCCATCAGAAACTCCACATCCTAAGCCGATGCAGAGTTTTTGGCTGGCGTGCATGGTCTTGCTCTTACGGCAGTGTCACGGTGTGGAACCATTTCTCCAGCGTCAGCCACCTACCTGTATGTCGTTCATCCAGACCTCATCTTGATCAGACTAAAGCTGGAACAGAAAACCTGAAGTCTGCCAGGAGCCCACAGATGATTTAGTGGGGGAGACGGGGAGGCCCCACTCGATGGTGGTGGTTCTGCTTGTCACCTCAGTTGTTGGTACCCACAGCCCTGAAATTGCATGAAATGCTGAGATTGTTCTTCATTGACCTGAAAGGCTGTTTTTCTCACTTTGTGACAATGTATCCCAAGTCAACTTTGGGGACACTGGTATGATCGTAACTTAGGTTGATCCGCAAAGTTTGATAGGATGGATCCATGCTGATCCAGTAATTTGGCATGGCTCTCTGTTTATGAAGGGATGAAGACAGTAAGTCTTAACGTGTTGTTCAATCTAATGGTCCTTAGCCATATGGGGCTAATAAGACAGTTAAAATCAGCTAAAATCCAGCATCTAGCTTCTTAGCCAAACTAACTGTTTCTAGAGCCCCATAACCCCTTGTGGCTAGTGACTATTAAATTAGACAACGCAGAAGAAAATGTTCCATCATTGGGTGAAGATCTGTTGGAAAGATCGGTGCATGTAAAAATGCACTTTCTCGAAGTGCTTGGTGTAGAGCACAGCATAGTCTGTTGGAATTTGTAGAACATTCTGTAAAGTCCAATCTCTGTGTTGAAGACTTTGGCTTACAGAAACAAATGGATTTTGGTTATGAGGTGAACGCATACCTAGAATCTCCCCTCTTCTTCTCCAATGTCTCCTGCTGCTCAACCATTGCTTGTGTTCCGCTTTGGATCAGATGCTATTGAGAGGGAGAGGAGGGAAGAAGCAGACGCTGGGCTGTGTACGTACTTCACATCATGGGCTCCACCTAAGTTTGCTTTCCTCTCTCTTCAGGTCCTTGAGGCCACAAGGGTTAACCGAAGAAAGAGTGCGCTGGCGTTGCGCTGGGAAGCCGGCATCTATGCCAACCAGGAGGAAGAAGACAACGAGTGAATCTCCAGAGTGCTTCTTTGGTACTTGGGATACCAAGAAACCAAGAAAACAATGAATCAAAGCATTTTAACAGACTATGGATTAAAGTGCACACCAACTCAGCAATCCCATGTAGACCAGAAGCCGCAATACACAATGATGAAAAATAAAGCAAAAAGAAAAGTCCACCCATCACACTCTTGACGCCCAGGAGTGAAAAGAGAAAGGTTATTTTTGTGACTCAAAGAATCTACAGTTGATCCAAAGGGACAAAAACATGACAGACAAATCAAGAGCAGGCCAAACCGAGACTGGCCTTGCTGGGTGATGTGAATGGACAAGGCCCTAGGGGCGCTCAGCAAGGATGGGATCCAGACAGGTGCAGTCTGGGCTGAGCGGCTCTTTCCATGCACTGGCTTCCCACCCGCTTCTGGGAGCGTCAGGGGTGTTGGGTTAACTCCATTTTCTCCAGCAGCCATCTAGTCAAGAGTGTTTCTCTCCATATTTGCCCCAAAGAGGCAATTATTCCATTTTGCCTACATTTAGTTGTTTTTCGTTGGGAATGACTAATGGTTACAATGCATACAATCCATATTTTAAAAGACACTATTTCTTCATCTTGCAAACACAATCTCTTCTACATTAGGAGGTTGAGAAGGGGGGAGAAAGCCAAACCAAATGGATTGTTCTAGCTTTAGAATCTTGTCTGCTTATCATAATGACTGATGTGTAGTTAATGAAAACTCATTTTCACAATTATGTTTCTTCATATGAAAACTATATTTAGTGGACAACGTCTATTTTTACGATGGGATAGGGGATATGTTTAAAATCTACACGTTGAAAAGCTGGGTTCAATAATTAAAAGGGCAAACTCTGCCACAGAGAAGTAGATAAGAAGTAAAAGGGTGTTTATAACTATTTTGTAATATAAAGTGAGCCTTAGAGGTAGCAGGGACAAAGGATTGTTTTGACTCAATCAGAAAGGAAACATGAGAAAAGGCACAGGGGGAGAGAAGAAAGGTAGGGAAGCGAGCAAGTAAGAGATACTATTTTTGCTGAGCAACCAGTGTTTTTCAGGATGATGCGGAGGAAAAAATGTAGAATAGAAACTTTAAGTGCAGGCTTGGAATTGGCTACAAATCCTAAAGCTGTTGTGTGTGTGTGTGTGTGTGTGTGTGTGTGTGTGTGTGTGTGTGTGTACACCTTTGTGTGTTTGTGTAAGGGGTGTATGTTTATGAGTAAGGGTGTGTGCATGTGTGGGTGTATGTGTTTTAAAATTCCAGAATGATCAGGGCCCCTGAGTGTACAGTGGTTTCCTCAAAAGCTACTTACCAGCTTCAGGAGCGGGTGAGAATTTCTTTTTTATGAAAAGGGATGTAAAGGCACCGAGCTGACAGTGTTTGTAACATGAAATTGACCTAACATGGTATTTGCATGAGTTATAATCGCGGAGTTTTGAGCAGTTTTGTAATTTGACATTTAGGAAAGTACTCTATTTATTCTCATGCTTTGTATTCATGCTTAGTATACTATACAAAGATGCCAGCGTACTCTTTTTGTCACTTAAAGCAATATGATGAGGGTATTCAATAACTGAATACCCTAAACTTCTGGATGAAAAAAATTTGAGTTCTGATGGTGAGGAAAAAAAAAAAACTAACCAGCCTTTCTTTTTCTTTAAAATTATTATTTTTAAAGGAGCAATAATTATGTCAGACTTCACTAAGACTCATTTTTGTTTTCATATTGTTATGTCATAAGCCCTAATATGTTATTCTAACAAGTAGAAATTCCACAATTTGTATGTAGATGTTATGCACGTTATCTTTGCTTCTTTTATTAGGACTAGTGCCGACTTATGAGGGGAAGTTTATTCACAGACAAATGTTGGGCACAGAGTGAAAATGGAACTATCCAGTAACTTGCAAGGAACTTTTAGAACTGCCAAGGAAAGATGCAGTTTGAAGCCACATTCTGCAGATGGGAGCCAAAATAGCACATGCTCTGTTGGCATCATCTGTGTGTGGTGCGTTCTGAGTAGTCAGCAAATGTGCTGGCCACTAGGGGGCACCAAACAGTTAAGACTGGCCTGGGAGATTGGAAAATTAGGTCCACATTGGATTAGAGGTCCTTGCGGATGGTAGGGGCGTCCCCAGAAAGGGGGACCGTCTATGCCAGAAGATCTCCAGCCAGATGTTCCCCAGGTGCTTAGGCCAAGGACCCAGTAATAAGGGAATGCTCCCAAGGCAGATACATGGCTAACAGAGGCAACGGGGCGGTGGGTGTAGCGACGTTTAGGATGGCTGGACAGCAGGAGAGCTCTATGGGCTGTGTGAAAAACATGCTTCGTGTCTCCTAGACTTGGGTTGATCTGATGGAGACCACACACATGGTGCAGACCAACTCCCCCATTTTTCACAAGAAGAAACCATCCTCATCTCTTCTTCTTCTTCTTTTTTTTTTTTTTTTCCCTGCTTGGAAGGAAAAAACATACCCACACAAAACTGACTTTTGGGAAGAGAATTGGCAGCTGAAAGGAAAGCTCAGGAGGCTACAGACTTTGTGGAATTGCTTTAGAGGCAGATCCAGTGATCTTGGACCATAGCTGACGGACCCAGAAAGCACTTACTGCTTAAGGAATAGCAGGGTTATAGAGCTGGCGCCTTTTGGGGTCATGCTCCCTGTGCAAAAAAGGGAACGTGCAGTCTCTCTGGACCCCCCCACCCCACGTCACAAAGCTGTCTTTACTGGGTCCTTTGGGCCCTTACATCCCCCACATTTTCCTAGTCCCTTCCCCCCATCCCCCCAGCCCTTGCTGTTCCCTGGTTCCCATCATGGGTGATACCATGATAATCCTTTTAAATTGTAAATTGCAGTTCCCTTAGGAGAGCCAGATTTTATTCTGTGCTCTTAAGTTTTTTACTCATTCAAGATACATTGGGTCATTGCTTTGTACATAGCACTGTAATGGGCATTGGACATCCATGAGACTCTGGAACATTCTGTTGACGGGACAGACACCAAGAGAAAGAGGCAAGGGAAAAGCTGCGTCTGCCACTCGGCCTTCTCTCCGAAGAGATCCCCGTGTGTTCAGCTCGGCTGCAGGCAGTGCTGCGATCCCTCAGCTGCTCGGGGCCTCCTCACTGGCCCGTTGTGCAGTGCCTAGGGATGCTCACTTTTCCCGGAGCTGAGAAGCAGCTTCCCTGCCTTGGCCGTCTTACTCAGAACCTATGGAAACATGATCTGTCTGGGTAGGAGGCCGGGCTGTGTTCTACTTGGAGGATGCCATGCAATTTCCTTGCCTCCAGCCCCGTGCATGCTGCCCACCCCAGGCAACGACCCATAAGCGGTGTCCACCTATATATTACACACACACAGGCGAAACAAGGAACGCTGAAACAGTGTTGACTCTTGTCTCTAAAGACGAACTTTTTTTCCAACTAAAAATAGATTTCATTAAACTATGTATTGAAAAAAAATAGCCTAAGTGTTAGAGATAGTGACTATACCTTAGTTACAGAACCAATTTGCTGAATCTTGAGCATTCAGTGAGCTGCCAATTTGAATTCTTGTGTTGCTCTTTACCCAAATGACTTTTTTTTCTTTCTTTCTTTTTTTTTTTTCCTTGAGGAGGGGAAAAAAAAGCAATACTGTGTTTGGAAGTTATACTCTGTATCTGGCTTTCCTGTGTATGTTAGCCACTTCAATGTTATCCTGCTTCGGTTTTATAGTGATTGTGAGGCGTTCGATGCAAGTATACAGTTATTTTCTCATTAAATCCCAACATGTGCTGCGTTTTTATAAAGGATGGCTACTGGATTGACTGTTGGGGTGGGGGAGGGGGAGGCCAGGCGGGGCAGCCAGCCAGCGCCCTCGGCTTCTGCCGCTTTGTGCCGTTTAACCTTGACCTCTGCTTCTTCACGCTGGGGACACGCACGGCCATCCCAGGAGAAAACGCTGCCACTATAGACTTCTCCCCCCAGCCTTCTTCAAGGCCGCTTCCAGCTGCCGTGGCCGGGCCTCCGAAGCCTTAGGCGAGTCCCTTAGAAGCCACCCAGGTGCCTCTTGATGACGAAGCCTGAGGAAATGAATGGCCCAGTAACAGGACAAACCCTGAAAGCAAGGCTTGCAGGTGGCTTTCTGGATTTGGTTCTTACTTGATTCTCTTGTTCTGAAAGAGTATTTCAGTATTTGAAGGAGCTTGCCAAGGTCACCGTTTGGCCAGGAATCTTGCTCTGCCTCTGGCTGCTCCCCTCCCTGCTCTCCTGGGCCTCCCTTCCCTCCCTCCCCACCCTGTCCTCCCTGCCCTCCCTCCCTCCCCAACCTCCTCTCCCTGCTCTCCTGGGCCTCCCTGTCCTCCCTCCCCTCCCTGTCCCCCCTGCTCTCCTGGGCCTCCCTGTCCTCCCTCCCCACCCTGTCCTCCCTGCCTTCCCTCCCCACCCTCCCCTCCCTGCTCTCCTGGGCCTCTGCAGGTCAGGGCCCTGCTCTTTCTCACCCACTCTTTTCCTGGCACTTCATTTCCAGCTGCCTCTTTTTCTCTCCCCACTGGTGAATCTTGTCATGTTGTCCCTCCACCCTCAATTCCCATCTGGCTCTTTCTGCTCTGAGCATTTGAGGGTTCCCAGGACACCCTCGGTGACATCTTCCAACCTCTGTGTTCTGAATCTGGGGTGGGGGGAAGCTAACAGTCTCCTTGGAAAAGGGGGCCAGACTGAGCGGCAGCAGGTAGCATTTGTTAAAGGCTGAGAATGTGTTCACTACTCACTGGGATTCCCATCAATGGGTTCTGTCACTACAACAATTTGCAGCAAGTACAGCTTTGATTTCCACTTGGCATGGAAGGAAACAAGCTTCAGGAGGTTGGTGTGTTTTGAAAACGGCATGAAATTGCAACCTGGGCATCCTGGCCTTTACCACACTGTTCTCACAGGAATGCCTGCGCGCTAGTTCACGTCCAGGGTCAGGAGACTGCTGATGCAGGGCAGAGCTGGGTGAGCTGGCAACCCCTCCTGCCACACAGCCTTCAGAGATCACAAAACCACCACTGGGAAAGATGCCCAGATCTAGGGTTGGGGAGAGATCGGCAACACAGCAGCTCCTCTTTGTGGGGCCCTTCCTCCCAGGAGATGATGAGAGAAGCTGGCCCATGCACCCTCATTGCCAAAAAGGAACCAGACATGACCGCAAAGAAGGTGAAAGTGTATTCAAAATGAATTGTGATGATTGCTGCACAGTTCTACATTTTCTGTCACTGAAAAGTCAACATACTCCTGGACTGGATAAGTTATATATATAGTTTTTAGAGATGTATTTATTTTTGTTGGAAAGGCAGATTTACACAAAGAAGGAGAGACAGAAAGATCTCTGATCCGCTGGTTCACTCCCCAAGTGGCCACAACAGCTGGAGCCAAGAATGTCTTCTGCATCTCCCACATGGGTGCAGGGTCCTAAAGCTTTGGGGCATCCTCTACTACATTCCCAGGCCACAAGCAGGGAGCTGGATGGGAAGCGGAGCAGCTGGGACATGAACTGGTGCCTGTATAGGAATCCCAGTGCTTGCAAGGTGAGGATTGAGCAACTGAGCCATTGTACCAGGCCCAAAATTTACATTAATCATACCAAAATAAAGCTAGCAAAAAAAAAACCTCACTTGAGAGTTTGGGAATAAAGGTCATGTGGCCTTATGCTTGCAAAAAATGAAAGGGCCAGGATTAGTGTTTTGGCACAGTGGGGTAACTACCTGTTACGGGAGCTCCTAGCACTGAGCCCTGCCTCAGCTTCTCATCCTACTTCCTGCTGTTGGACCTCCTAAAAGGCAGCAGGTGATGAGTTGGATGTTTAAATGTCTGCAATCCATGAGCCCACAAGGGAGGCCTAGCTTCTGGCTTGAGCTGGCCCAGCTTTGGCTGTCGTAGGCATTTGGGAGTTGAACCAGGAAATTAAAGATTCTCTCTGTCAAGCCCGACACAATAGCCTAGCAGTCAAAGTCTTTGCATATGCCGGGATCCTATATGGATGCCAGTTCTAATCCCAGCAGCCCTGCTTCTCATCCAGCTCCCTGATTTAGGCCTGGGAAAGCAGTTGAAGACAGCCCAAAGCCTTGGGACCCCGTACCCGCGTGGGAGAACCGGATGAAGCTCCATGCTCCTGGCTTTGGATCGGCTCAGCTCCAGCCATTGTGGCCACTTGAGGAGTGAATCAGTGGACAGAAGATCTTCCTCTCTGTCTCCCCTCCTCGGTATATCTGACTTCGCAATTAAAATAAATGTGTCTTTTAAAAAAAAGATTCTTTGTGTGTGTTTGATTCTGCCTTTCAAACAAACTTTAAGAAATAAACAAAGGAATTCTTCAAGTTGACAGGTAGCCACCCAACGGCTCGCTAGTAGGGAAGAAATCTTGTGTCTGCCTTGCCCCCCACCAGGAAGCTTTCCATGCATCACTGCTAGCGTCATGGGCCACTGGCCGCAGCTGGGTGAGTCAGGACACATAGGGCCTGGGTTGGCCAGCAGGGTACCCTGTCACAGGCTGCAAAAAGCGGGAGGCTGGAGTTGGTGGGATGTGCAGTTCTCTGTTAGACTAGAAGTCACATTTAGCTGGAATAAAGACATAAATCACGTTTCTTTTGGTTCATCTCTATCTCCATTCACAAAACTTTGTGTTTGCAGTGGGATGTCCAGCTGATTACATCAACATCATCCTGGAGGGCACAGCATCTCAAACTCGGGTGGGCTCTGTACCCCCTTGGAGGGCCTTGCCCCAGGCTTCTCGCTTGGTGGGCCTGCCACGCAGCCCGGGGCTTTCCTGGCTGCTTCCGTGGAGATGCCACTGCAACGAGCACTGGTTTACAGTGAAGCCACAGCAGTTCTGGACATGTGACTGCTGCTGGAACCTTGGGGAATTGGTTGTTCATCAGCTGCGGATAGGGCCACGTGGTTCTGGGAAACTTGAGGCGGGGGGGCTTGTGTGTGTTCACCAACACGCCAACTCACCATGCTGTTGGTCTGGGTGTGGCACCCCTGCGCTCCTTGTACGTGCTCCAGCAAGGCCCTTCTGGCAAGGGCCAGAGTAAGAACGTTGGGAAGAGGGGGGTGTGCTGGTATGTCCAGGCAGCCTCAGATAGGATCTAGGAATTCATTCCCTGCCACCCACAAGGGCAGTTGGGTTGAGTTCGAGGCTGCTGGCTTTAGCCTGCCGCAGCTTTTGTCGGCACCTGAGAGGGGAAGCAGCGAAGAGAACTGTATCGTGCGGGTCTCTCATTCTCTCCCTTTCAAATAAAAGGGAAACAGAACAAAATCCAGCCTGCCCTATCCCCGCCTGTGATGACAGTATCACAGAGAAAGGTGGACAGAGTGAGGATGGAAAATCACAGTGTGAAGATAGAAGGGCCTCCGTCTTAAAAGCAGGAAGGCCTCTTGGCAGATAGTTTTCCATTATCTGTGGAGACGGGTGCTCCACCTGTAGCACTAGCATCCCATATGAACACCTGCTTGCGTCTTGGCAGTTGCACATCCCATCCAGCTCATGCTCTGGCCTGGGAAAGCAGCAGAGGATGGCTCCTATAACTGTATGGAAGAGCCAGAAGGTGGCCTTGGCTCCTGACTTCAGATCGGCTCAGCACTGGCTGTTTTGGCCACTTAGGGAGTCAACCAGTAGATGGATCTCTCTCTCTTCTGTCTCTCCTGCTCTGTAACTCTGACTTTCAAGTAAAGTAAATGAATCTTTTTAAAAATTCTCAATGCTGGGCTCAGTGTGGTAGCCCGGTGGCTAAAGTCCTCGCTGTGAACATGCCGGGATCCCATATGGTGCCGATTTATGTCCCAGTGGCCCCACTTCCCACCCAACTTCCTGCTTGTGGCCTAGGAAAGCATTCAAAAACAGCCCAAAGCCTTGGGATCCTGTACCTATGTGACAGTCTGGGAAGAAGCTCCTGGCTCCTGGCTTCGGATTGGCTCAGCTCCTGCCATGGCGGTCACTTGGGCAGGGAATCAGCGGCCGGAAGAGCTTCCTCTCTGTCTCTGTTTCTCTCTATATATCTGACTTTCAAATAAAAAAAAAAAAATCTTGAAAAAAATTCTCTGTGGTATCTTTTTTTTTCTTGTGGAAATAACTGAAAAAGTCCAGAAAATAGCTGCTCAAGAATATTTTTCAGAAAGTCATACCAAAAAGTTGGAAAGGAACTGAATGGTGGCTCCCTGTTATGGTCTGATCATAAAATGGGATATTATGAACTGGGGTGATAGAGATCTCTATTATCTGACAATGAATATAAATGACTAGTCGTTTTAATTTTAGTAAGAAACAATTTATCATCAAATTATGGTGGATACTATTTTACATTTATGGTAGCAATAAAAAGTTTGCACATATCTAAGACTTAACTGCTGTCTGGGGAGTATGTGATGGGCAGAATTGCAGACCTGGTACAGAAATGGTGCACACGTGTGTAGTTCTAACAGGACTGCCCAACTGCTGCACCTCTCGGCCCGTCAGTTTCAGCTCGGTCTTCCTGGGCAGTTATTTGTCTCTGCCTCAGTTTCCCAATCTGTGCCATGGGAATAACTGTGCTCACCCTATCAGGAACAATAAGCCCAGGCATCTCCTATAGGGTGGCTAATGATAGGGCTGTTGCCACCAAGGTAAGAGTTAAAAGACTAAACAAACGCCATACAACACAGGTAAGATGACTCATGACACCTCACAGACTAAGAAGGATGAAAAAGTTTAAAGGACAAACATGGAGAACTTGAAGGGAAAAAACAGGTGGTACGTAGGATCTGAATAAAAGAAGAAACAGCTTGTCAGGATACAGTGGATCATCTGGAAGATTCTCTCTACTGTAACAGAGGTTACAGGGATGTTAATGGCAGCATAAATCAAACTATTTAAACAAGAACAACAGATAAAAGCCAAACTAACAAAGGTATGCTTAAAGCAAAAGGCCTCATCTGATTCCTTCATGGAAGGCTCCTGATGCAACTTGACTTCACCAATGGCTGCCCACCCCCAAACCCAAGGGAAGGAAGTGGGGTTTCCGGAGGAGGTGTCCTGCATCGGCCAGCGGTTAACGATGCTTCTGCCTCCTCCTGCACCTGAGGACGCCGGGCATGGAGACGGGTACGGGACAGGCTGGTCTTTGGTGTTTGCCTGAAGCTCAGCACAGCAGGTCAACCTGCCATATTCAGAAGCACTCCTTGGGTGGCGTGTGGATTTCTGTGGAACCATTGAAGCTTTTTCTTTGGAATCTTGGTGCCACCATCATCTTGCTCATTGCTTTGTTCCTGACTGTTCTGAGTTAGGGTGGAACTGTGAAAGCAGCAAGGATAGGAGAAGGGACTGGCGCTGTGACACAGCAGGTTAAGCCGTCACCTGCAAGGCCATCATTCCATATGGGCACCAGTTTGAGTCCAGACTGTTCCACTTCTGTCCAGTTCCCTGCTAATGCACCTGGGAAAGTAGATGAATATGACCCAAGTGCTTGGGTCCCTGCATCCCATATAGGACACCCAGATGGAGTTCCAGGCTCCTGGTTTTGGTCTAGCACAACCCTGACTGTTGCAACCATTTGAATAGAAAATGAGCTGATGGAAGATCTCTTTCTCTCTCTTTCTTTCTTCTCTCTTTTCTGTAACTCTGCCTTTCAAATAAATAAATAAACCTTGAGAGAGAGAAGGAACTTATCTTCTATGGAACATATGGCTCAATTTAAGAAAAAAAAAATGGAGCCTGGTGCGATGGCTCAATTAGCTGATCTTCTCTTAGAGGTGCCAGGATCCCATATGGCCATCAGTTCATGTCCTGACTGCTTCACTTCCCAGCCAGCTCCTGGTTTATGGTCTGGGAAAGCCATGGAGGATGGCCGGGGGTCTTGGGACTCTGTATCTACATGGGAGACCAAGAAGAAGTTCCTGGCTTTGGGTCAGCCCAGCTTGAGTTGTTTTGGGGAAGTAGATGGAAGATCATCCTTCTCTCCTTCTCTTTGCAAATCTGCCTTTCCAATTAAAAACAAACAAAAAAACCTCTGTCCACTGATTCACTCCCCAAATAGCTGCAATGGCCAGATATGAGCCCATCCAAAGCCAAGAACCAGGAGCTTCTTCCAGGTCTCCTGTGTTGGCCTTGGTCCATCTTCCACTGCTTTTCCAGGCCACAAGCAGAGAGCTGGATGGGAAGTGGAGAAGCCAGGACACAAACAGGTGCCCATATGGGATCCCAGCACATGCAAGGTGAGGACTGTAGCCGGACTACTGTGCCGGGCCCAAAATAAATAAATCTTAAACAAACAAACAAACAAAATGAAAGTGAGCCCTGTCCAACAGGATGATACAAACCAGATTTACCGAATGGGAATGGATGCCTTCAAAGACATTTCCAAGCTCAATAACAGAGCATCCCTTTGAGAAATACTGCACCAACGTGAATGATGCCAGGAGGACTACAGTGTGCACAAAGCCATGGAGGAGAGAGCAGGTGAGTCCGGCTTTAAACAGGAAGATGCTTTAGGAATACCTTGGCCAAAATGCTTTGCTAACACATTTCCTTTTAGTATGCACAAGAGTGACACATTTTTTAACTCTACATTTAAGTAAGTCCAAAGGAGCCAATTATGGACATAGACTAAGACTCAGCGATTAGGAGGCAGTGGGTGTGGTTCGGGTGCTGGTGCATTCTTCCTCATGACATAGTTAAAAATTCAAACCCAGTACGGCAGCCCAGTGGCTAAAGCTCTCACCTTGCATATGTCAGGATCCCATATGGGCGCCGGTTCTAATCCTGGCTGCTCCACTTCCCATCCAGCTCCCTGTTTGTGGCCTGGGAAAGCAGTCAAAGACGGCCTAAGGCCGTGGGACTGTGCACCTGCATGGGAGACCCAGAGGAAGCTCCTGGCTTCTGGCTTCAGGTCAGCTCAGCTCTGACCATTGCAGTCACTTGGGGAGTGAACCAGCAGATGGAAGATCTTTATATATCTCCTTCTCTGTGTAAATCTGACTTTACAATAAAAATAAATAAATCTTTTAAAAATTTCAAATCCAACTGATAACATCAGAGATTTGACCACATTTGGAAATCATTATTTATTGTTATTATATTTAATTTAATTAACTCCATACAAGTGTCCCATAAGGGTAGCAAGGGCCCAGATATTGGGCCATCATCTGCCGCGTTCCAAGGTCCATCAGCAGGGAACTGCATGAGGTGGAGCAGCCAGAAGAACAGGAGGAGGCTTAACCTACTATGCCACGGTGTCAACCTCAAAAAGAAATTTCTTGAGGGACGATTTCAGTTGGTATTGGGGACGCGTTCTAAGCTCTTAGCAGTGGGAGTTCGGGGACACAGCTGTCGCGCTCAGCTGCCTTCCTTACCTATTCCGTAGTGACCACCTGTTTCGTCTCACAGGGCTTTTGCCTCTCACTGCTGACCCCGTCGATTTGCGTATTCTTTTGGACACAAGAAAAACAGCGAAGTGACAAGCTGTTTAGTGGAAACCAGAAAGATTTAAGTACCCGGGGCGGGGGTGGGGGAATGCAGGCAGTAGCTTCCTGAGATGGACAGGGAGGCTTCCGCAGTAAGCAGACGCGTGGAGACCTCAGGCCGTTTTCACAGTGGTTTCAATATTGCACAGTTTTTGCCTGTGACTGTAATGTCTGGCCACGAGGTGGCGGTGTTCTCCAGGGTGAAAACAAAAGCCTGTCTGGATTGGAGGAACCTTCCCCATCCTTCACAACAGCAGAGAACCCACTGGGACCTACAGAGAATTCTACTTAAAACTCCATGAAGAAAACCACCACACGGGCCCGGCACGATAGCATAGTGGTTAAGGTCCTCGCCTCTGGTTACCTGGTCCCTGTTTCCTGAGGACTGGCTCTGGGCTAGTCACAGAGCTGAGGTTTTACAGGGGTTATGTCATGCTGTCTGTCTATCTATCTATCTATCTATCTATCTATCTATCTATCTGTCATCTGTCTATCGACAGACAAAGTGACAGCCAAAAAGAGAAAATCTTCCTTCCATTGATTTGCTTTCCAAATGGTTTCAACAGCCAGCTCTGGGTCAGGCCAACGTCAGGAGCCAGGGATTCCATCTGGATTCCCAAGCAGGCTATAGGGTCCCAACACTTGAGCTATCTCCCACCACTTTTCCAGGCAGGACACTGGAGCAGAAGCCAAGCACCTGGGACTTGAACATGCACTCGATACGGATGCTGTCACAACTGGCAGCTTACCCCACCATGCCACCCTGCAGGCCCCTATTTCACTCAGTTTTTACAGCCTTCCCTCAAGGTGTGTGCTATGTGTATTAGCTCCATTTTGCAAATGAAGGTGCTCACGCTCACAGTTCAAGCAGCCCACCCCCCAGACCACATAAACAGTCACGAGAGGTTCAGCCAGGCCGTTTGAGCCAAAGCCTGGCTCCCACCTCCTCATGAATGCCTCTCAACTTGGTTCAGTGGCCGACAGACTTTCAGTCTTGGCCAACTTGGCTTTCTCCAGACCACAGGAGCCTGGCCTCTGCACAGACTGGAGCTGGGGAGGGCGCTGGTTGGAGACTGGAAATGCGGCTGAGTTTGCTGTAATGACTGAGGCATGAGAGATAAGTGCCTGCTGAGGGCACCCACTCAAAGAAGCCACCGTCCCCAGCAGCCTGCACACACTCGCATTCTAGCTCTTTCCCATTCTCTGAGAGCTGAGAGCATGGCAATCTGCCTGCTGAGTTATCACAAATGCCTACCGGGTTATGTAAAGGTTCTGGCTGCCATAAAGATAGTCCCCAGCTCTCCAACCTACAATATTTGTTTTCTTTCCCTCCAACTGTTCACATACACACTTGGGTGTGCATACACATGAATATACAAGGTCACATGCAGGCTCACAAATTTTCCGGAATTACCCTGGTGGCAGGTGTCCGTTTCTGTACTGGGTTAAACTACAGAGTTCACAGAGATCCAATAAATAATTCAGTGGCTAAAAAAAAAAAAATGGACGTTTCTCGTGTTACAGCGCAAGGAGGGCACCTGAGGACTGAAGGCAGGTCTGCTCCAAGCAGTCATTCACAGACTCAAGCTCGCCCCATCCTGTTGCCCTGTCATGCCCGGGATCTTGTTGTTGGGGTGGGCACAGGTGGCTGCCTTCCTTGGGTCCCAGCAGCAGTGCCTTCGCTGCACTGACTCAGTTAGACAGCAGATCTAACTCAAGACCTGCTCCAGACATGGGAACAGTCACGCTAGGATTTCTGCTCACTTTGAGCCCAAAGGCTGTCTGCTAAGACTGACCTGAGAATGCGCACCCTTCATCATCGCATATCTGTACCTAGTGTGTTCCTTCCCAGGATGAGTAGCACGAGGTGTGATGAGGATGGATGGGAAGACACGGAGGAGCTGCCTGGCAGGGCTGGAAAGTCCCCTGGCCTGACCAGGATGTCCTGTTTCTATGCTTCCTTGTCCAACAGCAAAGCCGCAGGCTCTCAGGGACAACCACACGTGGGCACACAGAAGCTGACAATGTTTAGATGTGCCTTGGTCAAGTCACTTGTGTCCAATCCAGGGCAGCTGAAGAGGGCTTGTCAGAGCCTCTCTGGATCATCCTGGTACTTGAAACTGCTCATTGCCGAGTTCATTTCTCTAACTCTCAGTTGCAAGTTTGGCAGACTGGCCTGAAGACGGTTTCTGTGGCTGCTGAATTGGCTCTCCTGGTTGTCCAATTTGGATTCAGCTCAGCTAGTCTGAGTTGGCAGTGCATTTTAGCTTACCTGCAAAGTTCAAGAAGAACAGTTGCATACATGCCTGGTTTTGGTGGAGCCTGGGGCTGGGCGTTTGACATTTAAGGCTGGTGGTGTGTGGCTGGAAGGGGCCTGGAAGACCAGCTCGATACTGGAGATGCGCATCAGAGGGAGGCTCCGGATGCACCTGCGGTGGAGGTTTGCAGCCAGGCAACAGGGCATTTCCTATGTGACTCACCGGAGGGAAGACAAGGAAGCTGATGTCTGAGCTCCCCTACACCTACCAACGCACACCTGTCTGTTCCATGGCTTTAAGGATGCCTAAGCTTGAACTGTTTGAGTCCTGGGAGTCCATTCAGCAACAGCACACTTAAGGGATGCATGTGTAATTGCTACACATATCTTGTTGGTACAACTTCCTACTCATGATCTTGCAATCGCCCAAACCATTGGGTAGTACACTTACACCTTGCTCATTAGTCTGGTGAGTTAGAAAGGTAGACAGGCTGTGTGGGGGAATGATGTGGAATCCCCTGACTCTCAGGACGGTGTAATGGCACAAAAGGGACTTCAGGTTCTCTTCTCCATGGCGTGTGAAAGCATCGGATACCCTCTTGGTTGCCAGAAGGAAGTGGGGACTGGGCAGATGGAGGCATGCAGGAGCCATCCTCTGACATCAGACCCTTCCTTCCAGATGTCATTATCCGGAGACTTGACACAGCTCCATCTGAGCCTACATGTAGAGGAGAGCGGTGGGCGTTTGGTGAGGCAGCTGTGATGCCATTTGTATGCCTGCACACTGTAGCAGAATGCCCGAGCTTGAGACCTGGATCCAGTTCCAATTCTAGCTTCTTGATAATGCACTCCCTGGGAGGCCGCAGGTGCCGGCACAGGTGCACAGGGTCCTGCTACCATGTGGGACACCCAGATTGTGCGCCAAACTCTTGGCTTTGGGGGGGGGGCAAAAGAACATAGAGAAAGAACCCCTCTCTCTTTCTGCCTTTCAAGTAAAATAGAAATAAATGAACATGTTTCGTAAAAGTGAGGATGAATAATGTTGGGGATCAGGCTTCCCACCCTCTGTCAATGCCAGCATTCAAGCCAGGGTTGAAGGAGATTTGCCTGTGGAAAAAATCAGAAACTGTGCTGGGTTTTTAAATTACAGCTGGGACAGGATGTATCACATTCGGAACTAAAGTTGTATTTTATGACGTAGAATGCCCAGGGGGTGGTTTCATCACCATGAATGATCAGAAAACTGATAGGCCCTGCCATGAATGTCATTGATAGCTGGGGAAGACAAGAATAATTCTCTCCAGTCAGAGACCTGAAAGTTGGTAACTCGACCCCTTCCTTCTCAGCTGCAGGTCATATGGGATGGTGTTAGGATGTGGGGTCTCTGGGGTGAGTAGGTCTTGAGTGTGGAGCCCTAAAGAATGGGAACAGCGCCCTCATAAGATCCATAGATCCCCCACCTCTGCAGATCAGGAAGGAAGCCTCTATCAGACACTGGATTTCGTAGAGCATTGAGTTGGGACCTGCTAGGCTCCAGGACCAAGGAAAAATACATCTGTGGTTTATGATATCTGATGACAGCAGCTCAAACAGACAAGGACATATCCTGTGAGTTGTACCTGCATCCCATGGTCTAGTTTTCAAGCAGGGGAACTTCGGTTTGTCTGTTCCTTCTATTCCACCTCAGCCTCGAATTGGCAGGACTGGCTCAGCATCCAGAAGTCATCTTCCTGGCACATGGATTAACTCCTACCCCAATTCAGTGAGCAAACCGCCCCTGCCCTGGGCAACCAAAGCAATGAGGAGGATGCCTGGGACCTTCCTAAGGGGAATGGCATAGAGGGTCTTTTTCTTTTTTTTTAGTATTTATTTTTATTTGAAAGGCAGTTTTACAGAAAGAAGGAAATATGGAGAGAGAAAGATCTCTCAGCTGCTGGTTCACTACCCAAATGGCAACAATGGCCAGGGCTGAGCAAATGCTAATACAGGAACCAGAATCATCTTCCAGGTTTCCCACATGGGTGCAGAGTTGCAAGGCTCTGAGCCATCCTCCACTGCTTTCCCAGGCCGCAAGCAGGGATCTGGATGGGAAATGAAGCAGCCAGGACGCGAGCTGGAATGCAATGGAATCCCAATGGAATGCTTTCTGGTGGACAGTTAGCCTGTTGAACCATGATGCCAACCTTACGTTGTCTTTTTCTTTTCTGTCACCTCCCGGCCCCTCAGCAGAGACTGATAGGACTGTCGTATTGGACAGAAAAGTGGGGCTGAGCTTGCTTAAAACAGTGTCGCCTCTCCCAGATGGGTGCAGGGTCCCAAGGCTTTGGACCATCCTTGACAGCTTTCTCAGGCCACAAGCAGAGAGCTGGATGGGAATCGGGGCTGCTGAGATTAGAACTAGTACCCATATGGGATCTCGGTGCATTCAAGGCAAGGACTTTACCTGCTAGACTACTGCAGTGGGCCCATGATGAAAAACTTCAAAGTGACATAAGCTTCCTATTAGCCTACTCAGGCTGTGAGTGAAGAGAGGATAGGAACATTGTGCCATGAGAAATGATAACTGTTCACATGGGCCTAAGGCCGGCAGTGATTTCCTGAGCCAGCTCAGGCTTTCCTGGAAAACACTGGGCATTTGGGTTGGCAGAAGATCCACTTTTCCCACGATCAGCATCTTATTTCTTCGTTGATTTCTCACACAGCACCGAGGGGTTGGCTTGCTATCAAGTCTTGATTATGATCCTGGATTGAGGGAATTCAGGGGGTGGAATCATCAGGCAGTCACCTAAAGGGGAGATGAAAGGATGGATAATGCGCAGAGGGTGGGTCATCCTTCTGGAAGGCTGTAGACAGGAGCTCATGTAATTGCCACCAGCTCAAGGTTAAGTTCAACCCCTTCTAGGAAGCATGGTATTTATTAGCTATGGAAGAGGTAGTCACAGCACATGAAAAGTTTACAGGAATTCATGATTACACAGAAAATTCTGGAGCTGGCTGAGTCAATAGTAGGTGTGTTGTACCTCAACTAGAAGGAGGTGACTAAGAGAGATGATATTGAAGAACATAGAGGGTTAACCAAGGCCTCAAAAGCTGAGAGACAAAAGGCTGGGTTTTAGGAAGATGTATGTTGAAAAATTCCTGTGGTTCTTTCTGGCCTCCAGAGAGTATAAATTTCACCAGTAGCAATTTCATTTAAAAACAACGTTTGAGGGGGTGGGTGTTTGGCACAGTTGCTAAGCTTGCTGGTTGAGATTTCACACCCTGCAGTGGGGTGCCTGAGTCTGAGTCCCAGCTCTACCCTTTAACTTCTTGAGGCTTTGTCATTTCCCAACCAGCACCCCTACCTTCCAAATAAATTTAAAAATACCAAAAAAAAAAACCCACACCACATTTAATAATGCCTTTAAGATTTATTTATTTTATTTGAAAGGCAGAGTGACAAAGAGAGATCCCATCTGCTGGGTCACTCCCCAAATGCCTGCGACAGCTAGGACTGGGGCAGGCTATAGCCAGGAGCCAAGATCTGTAACTGGGTCTCCCACAGGCATGGCAGGGGCCCAAGCACATGAACCATCTACTGCTGCCTTCCCAGGTGCATTAGCAAGGAGCTGGATGGGAAGCACAGAGCAGCCAGGAAAAGATGCAGGCACTGTGGTATGGAATGCAGGAATCCCAAGTGGTAGTTTAACCCACTGGGCCACAACTCATGTCCTTTAAAAATGTTTAAGTAGGATTTTTCCAGAAATGATATTACAAGGGTATAACAACAAGTTTGTGGACAAGGGAATCAAAATCAAGCTTATTCCAGTTCAAAAAAGTCCATATTTTTTTTCAAGCATTTCTCAAGACTTTTTTGAAGATCACTGATATAGAGGTAAGAGGAGGAGTCAGGAAGAAATTGTCTAACATAATGAAGAACGGAGACTCTGGAATGTGGCCACTGGAATGGATTATTCCTTTGCAGTGTGCTAGATGTCAACATTGTCGGGAACAGTTGCCTTACACACGGGGTATCCTACTCATATGCTGGAGTGCAGAAATTTTAAACAAAGAGGATGGCCACTCAAGAGAAAGATCCCTGGACCTGATGTGATGGCTTAACTGGCTAATCCTCCACCTCCAGGCATTGGCATCCCATATAGGTGACAATTCATGGCCCAAGTGTTCCACTTCACATCCAGCTCCCTGCTTGTGACCTGGGAAAGCAGCAGAGGATGGCCCAAAGCCTTTGGACCCTACACCCCTGTGGGAGACCCAGAAGAGACTCCTAGCTTTGAATTGACTTAATTCTGGCTGTTGCAGCCATTTGGAGAGTAAACCAATGGTTAGAAGATTCTCTCTCTCTCTCTCTCTCTCTCTCTCTCTTTCTCTTTCTCTCTTTTTGTAAATCTGCCTTTTCAATAAGAAAGAAACTCTTTCAAAAGAGAGAGCAAAAAATTCTTGCAAAAAGATCCTCCTCCTCCTAGTCAAGGCTGATGCTGCTGGACCCCCAGCTCTGAGCACAGGAGAGTCAAGGAAGGGCCAGAGCCCTGACCCGCATGGCATGAACAGATTTGTAGAGGGAGGCAGTGCCTGATTGAGAAATGAGAGGATAGAGACACAAGATAAAGATTAAAGCAGGTGGCCAGAGGGAAGTCTCTTTCTATCATTAGGAGGGAGAAACAGCACTGCAAGCTGAGTGCATCAACTTTTTAGTGAACTGCTTAGGGAATCAAATCACAGGAACTGACAGGCATGAGCTTTAACAGCCACGCTCCATGTTCATGGTAGGCAGCTTGAGAGCTGGAAAACAACAGGCATCCAAGTGCAGAAGGAGTACGTGACTGTCTCAGGTTATCCTCAAAGCACAGCATTCTGTGGCCGAGGACCTTTGTCCACCTGCGAACTATTGCCCTTGAACTTGAACTTGGACGTGGTCTCTGGCACCATCGTCTGTGAACTCGAGGCACTAGGCACAATCACTCTACTCTTTATCAGCTCAAGCTTCTTTTTTTTTTTTTTTTTTGGAAATTGTCTGCAGTATCTTTCCCTTTTCTGGTTTTTGTATAAGTTGCAATAACTTTGCTGTACAACATATAAACAGCATGCTTTTGTACTAGTCATTGTCCTCCTTCTCAGCCTATGAAAAAGAAAATGAAAATTGTGAATGTACATGTAACAATCTCACATCCCAGTAAAAATTGAAGATTAACCCAAGGGAAAGGGCTGGGAAATGCAGAAGTCTTTTTCATGGTGCTGCAACCTTCTAAAGCTGAAATGTCTTGATGAGCATTTTGGACACGTAAGATTTCCTTCTGTAATTTTAAATTATCCAGGATTCATTATGAGTATGCCATACTCCTTCCAAATCAGCACATATTTGTTCCCAAGGGTGATCAGAGGAATTGTGCCCCACATCCATTACACACACGGTAGAATAAGCGAAATGACATCCAAATTGCATCTATAAGTCTAAAGTGTCTGTTTGCTCTCCAAGCCACATAACTGCATCTTTTAAAGCCTGGAGCTTAATATTAAATGTTCTATCAATGTTTCTGAGGGCTGCGGTTACATTATGCTGTAAATGATTTACAGCCCTGTTTGGGCAGTCTGAGACAAGGACATAGCTGCAGCAGACACATAGGCTGTGACACCTGCTAGGGCTACTAACCCAGCTGCTAACAGACCTGAGGATGCTTACCTCAGGCATGGAAAATGTGTGGTAATTCTGTTAAGAATGAAATTGAACTCCATGATTAATGAAATCAATGGGTACAACAGATCATAACTTGATCACGTATTTCATAACCTTTGGAAAGGCATTGAGTTAAGCAGCTGATACTCAAGGTTCATGAAGAGATACAGATAATATCAATAGACCCTGGCAAGGCAAATTTGAACGGTTTCAAGTCTGGAGAAGACAAACAAATGGGCTTTAAAAGCAGGGATACCTAAAAAAAAAATTGGACAATCAAAAAATTTAAAAAATGAGCAAGTCCAAGACAGAGACACTGTGAATGGCACCTGTTTTCACACCCTGAAAGAAGCTTGGCAATGAAGCTGTTACATTGACTAGGCTAGACTTTCGCTGTGACTTCCGGAGAACTTCTGTCCTCGTCCTGTCATATCTGAGAAATCCTTAACTTGGCAAGGTAATTCAGCGAATGCCCCTGTGTCTGCCGATGGCAGCACTGTGACCAGAGGTTGACCCTTCTGTTTCTGTGTGCCAGGGAAGACGAAAGCCCAGGTGTGACAGCCCCTAGGGGCAGAGAGGCCGAGGGTACTTCGGTGAAGGTCACCTGCCGAGGCAGCAGTGGCCATTCTTCACCCTTGGAAGGAAATGGATGGACGCCAAGCTCAGCCCTTCCCCCATACCCCCTTCTTTCAAGCTCTGCTGAAGGAACACTCGGGGTGACCCAGCTGCCCCTGGTGGAAGGCTGGGCTCTGAGCCAGAGGCACCCTTAAGCCCACTCCAGTGGCCCTCAGGCAGTGCTAGCCTGGACTGGCTGTTGCTGTGTTGACCTGCCCTGGGATGAAGAGTTGTAACACAATCAGACCTGCTCTTGGACTTGGGCCTGTTGAGCTCTCATGCTCAGAGCACAGCAATTCCGGGTGGGAGAAGCTGGACTCCTGGGGACTTGCAGGAGCTTTCCGAGGAGAGGATCAACCTGCACAATGTCTTGCACTAACTCTTTCTTTAAAAAAGTCATTATTATTATTTTCCATGGTACCAGTCTTGTAAGTATAGGGATTTCTCCTTTCCCTCCTCACCCCTTTTCCCTCCACCATTTCCCTCCCATATTATTAGAATAGTATAGTCCATTAGTAATAGTTACACATTTAACATTCTGCTGTTTAAGTGAATCATCACATTGTAGGTATAGGCAAAGGTAGAAAACCTAGTATCAGACAGTTTCATTCAGAGTCTTCCTTTTATTCTGGAGTAGAAATGGCTACTGCAATGGATTTTCACTTCCTGGTAGTATAATGACAGTTTTTCAGGAGTTGGGGGGAACATATATTTGGGGCCAACATTGTGGTGCAGTGGGTTAAGCCACTTCTTGCAATTCCAGAATCCCATATCAGAGTTTCAGGTGGAATCTTGGTTAAACCACTTCCCATCCAATTTCCTGTTAATGCTTCTGGGCAGCTGATGGATGCTAGCCCAAAACTATGGATTCCTGCTGCCCACATGGCAGACATGGATGGAGTTCCTGACTCCCGGTTTCAATCTCTCTCTCTCTCGCTCATTTCATCTTTAAATAAATACACACATAAAATCAATTAAGCAATTACTTTGAGAGGGAGAAGGAAAATGAAATTAAGAGAGACAGAGAAATCTTCCATCTGTTCACTTGCAAAGCCCACAACAGCCAGGGCTGGTCCAGGCTGAAGTTAGGGGCAGGAAACTCATCCAGATATTCCACATGGATGGCAGAAAAGACCTTGGTTTACTGCCACCCAGGCACAATACAAGAAGTTTGATTGGAAGCAGAGTAGTTGAGACTTGACCCAGCACTTCCCTATGGGTGTAGGCGTCCCCCATGTATCACAAGACCAGCCCTAAGTGTCGTCATTTCAGTGCTGTGCCTTCACATTATTCTGGCTAACCTCCTTTCTCCCTCGTTACCCTTCTCAGGATTCGTTGTGCCTGCTCCTCCCTCAACTCCATTTCTGCCAAGTAAGGATTGTCCTAAGCAAAGTTTGGAATTTGGAAATGCATTCTAGACTTGTCTTCTTCCCACATGCTGCATACTCAAGTTCAAACTTTTGCATTCTTTTAAGCACCTCTACAGCCTGCTGATCCTAACCTTCATTTGCGTCTCACCAGCATCTCAAACATCAAATCCTTAAACCTAATGCATAATTCTTATGTCAATAAGTCATATTGATGCTATTTCCAAAACACATCTCAACTATTATCTATTTGTTCCCTGTAATTTCCACTCTTGTTCTTGTTTGAGCTAACAGCTTCTTTCCTACTGAGCTTACCTGACCATTTCTTTCCCGATGTTGCCTGTTAACTAGACTCTTAACTCACTCTATTTTGAACAACCACAATAAACTGTGTAAACAGCAAATCAAACCATTTGGGTCCGCCTCAGAGGTCCCTCTCTGGCTAGGTGGTGTATTCAGGATGAAATCTAATGTTGTCCTGCACCTGCTCAGTTCCCTATGACCTGGCCCTCATCTATCTGTGCTGGTTGGAAGTGCTGCTAAGGTGTATTTTCAGTTCTTCTTCCAGGAACATGGGATGATTGCGCTTCCTTATAGCTTGATAATGTGACTTGTTTTAGATGATGAATTGCGAGCAAAGGTGGTATAAGAACCAGCTCATGATGATAATGCATATTCTCCTGTGACACATACTGGGGAAACTAGTATTGATATGGTAAAGCTGGGGATCCTAAACTGATGATAATACCTCACAGGAAGGACAGCTGCCCTGGAAGTACATCCTAAACTCAAGTGGGCTAGTGGACTTTCATGTCAGAAAAAATATACTTCCGTGGGCCAATGTTACGGCATGGCAGGTGAAGCTGCCCCGTGCCATGGCAGCATCACTCAGCCAAGCACCCGTTTGATTTTCAGCTGCTTTGCTTCCCATCCAGCTCCCTACGAATGCAGCAGTGAAGACAGTGGAAGAGAAGTTAGTACATGAGCCCTTGCCAGCTGTGTTGGAGGCCCAGGTGGAGTTCCAGCTCTCAGCTTCGGCCAGGCCTAGACCCTGTAACTGTGGCCATTTAGAGGGAGGGAAACAAGAAGGTGGATCTCTGTGATCTCTCTCTTGCTCTCTGTCCAACTCTACCTTTCAAATAAATGAGTGAATTAAAAAAAAATTGGGCTTCTGGTGTGAAACGTGGGGCTTGTTTGTTACTGACTCAGAACACGGTGTATCCTGATTGATACAGTGCCTTTGCAGGTGCTGTCCGTTTGGTCACTGGGCTGCATCTCACAGCATTCTGACAGGCCCTGGAGCACATCAGGGATACTTCCCTTCGAGTTGTGCAGCCTGTCCTCTGTGCTTGCAATGCTCTCACGTCTGCTTGCCATTCTGATTCCATCTCTCATAGGGAACATCTTAAAGGAAAACTAAATTTCCATGTCTGAACCTGGAAGGTTTATACATTCAGAAGCTTAGGGGCAGAGTTGAATTGCTACATGTTCATTGTTTTTTCTAATT
This sequence comes from Ochotona princeps, assembly GCF_030435755.1. Classification (NCBI taxonomy): domain Eukaryota; kingdom Metazoa; phylum Chordata; class Mammalia; order Lagomorpha; family Ochotonidae; genus Ochotona; species Ochotona princeps. The sequence continues at coordinate 19,551,534 of NC_080845.1, read as the reverse complement.
TGACCACTGCTTACTGAGCAGTAATTAGATGTTCTCCTGACATGAAGGAGCTCATAGACTGGCAGTGAGGAACCCAGTGCTTAAGGAGGAAAGAGAAAGGAAAGCCAGGAAGTTGGTGATAACCAACTTAGGCAAAGACAAAGCCACTGACTCTGGAGACAAGTGGAGCCCCAAAGCTCATGGGCTCCCCAGCCTGGTCTTCCAGTTAGGGTGGCATGCTGGTCCAGAGCCCTGCGTACCCACTGGGACTCAAGTGCGTGTATAGGTCCTCAGACTCAATCTTCTGGCATGCATGCCAGCCTGGGACCCTCCCCCTCCACCTGCTCAGGGCCCAAGTATGTGTGCAAGTCCCAGGCCTGACCCACCAGCACACCATGCTAGCCTGGCAACCTGGGGTCTTACCCCTCCTCCCCCACCCACTTGGGATTCAAGTATGTGCATTTGCTGGCCCCCCTGAGTGAGTTCCCAGGCCCCAGAGCCCACCAGCTACTGGTGGAAGCAGTAAACCACTCCTTCCATGTACCTTAAAGACTCTCTAAATGACTTATAAAACCCAATACAATGATAATACCAAATATATATTTGTTATGCTGTATTGTTTGAGGAATACTGACAAGAAAAGATTATCTGTTTAGTACAGATGCAACTTTCTGTTTTTCTTTCTGATAGTTTCAATCAGAAATAGTTGCAATTGCTTGACTCTTTGGATCTGAAACCAATAATAGAAATAATTGACTTTGAAACCCAAACTGAGATGCTCAGTGACTTGGCCTGCATCACATGCCAAGAATGGCTAGATTAAAACCCAGATATGTGCAGGTTTGGCGCAACAGTTAAGATACTGCCTGAGATCACATGTCAAAGAATCTGGTTTGAATTGTGGTTCTGCTTCTGATCTAGCTTCCTGCAAGTTTGCCGCCTCGGAGATAGCAAATGAAGACTCAGGTACTTGTGTGCCTGCCACTCAAATGGGAGACCCAAACTGACGAGTTTGAGGCTCTTAGCCCAACCTCAGCTGCTGCAGGTTTTTGGGGAATGACCCAATGGATGGAAGATCTGTGTCTGTCTCTGTTTTTCAAATAAAATGAAAGTAAATATATAAACTAATATAATATAAAATGATAATATAATATGCAAAAGTAATACTATATAAACTAAAATTTTAAACTAATAGTCGCCATCACTTTGTATGGAGGATCTAGGCATTCTGCAAGTGCTGCTGACATACAGAATCCATTGGAACAGTGAAGACAGAACGATTCAAAAGACTGTTCAAAGAGGGCTCACTTGTGCCAGGTCTCTTCAAAGCAAGAACAAAGGACAATGTCTTTTCAGAAAATGTCCTTGATTTTCATTATAGAAGAAAATAGTGAAGATATTAGTTACTCCTGAAGGAATGATGATAGATCAACCTGCAGGTTGGAGTGCACTGGGTGGTTCTGTGCAGCCATATACATTTTTTGAGCACTCCTGGTTGACAACTGTGGATATGAATGGGTTAAGACTGGGTCACTATGGGACCAAGGGAAGATGTGGGTGAAACTTCACAGAGGGTGAAAACTGACAAGGAACCAAAGGCTTAGGTGTGTTTCAGTATTACTGCTGAAATGCAACGTTAGCCATGAAAGATGCTTTTCTTTCTTATCCCCCAAGTAACACCTGTTTCACTTTGTCCTGGGTTAAAAAAAAATGTCTTTGATTTCAAGAAGTTTCTGAGTGATGCAAGTGAAGCTGAAAAGGGGCAAGCTTGTGGGAAACACGTATTTTCCAAGCAGATGTATTTCCTTGTACTTTTTGCTCCTGTCATAGCCTCACTGATTGGCAATTTATAATAAGATGCTAATTTGCAGAGACGGAAAGAGGGATGAAGGAAGGGAAAAGGCATCTGTGATGAGAATGGAATATTCAGCCTCAGGAAGAAGGGACAGACGATGTTTCTCAAAGAAGCGTCAAGCACAAAGGTTTATTAAACATGTAAATAGTGGTAGGTGGCATAGATCTGATCCTCTTTCTTCAGGGTGACCACATTTTAGGAAGCTCTAGACAAAATGATGTGATCACTGACAATTTAGGGACCTTTGAGCAAAAGGTCCCCCAGCAAATGGTGACCACAAAAAGGTTGGGAATTCTCAGAGTTCACTTTCTCTTGAATGTGTGAGAAATCAGACGATACTGGAAACAAGATTGTCCATGCCCACCGGTCCCTGGGGATCACTAAGGCAGTGCCTTGGTTAGATGTCCTGCTTGGCGATTGGAGTTCTCCAGGTCAAGGGGCAAGCAGGTGTTCTACTAGCTTCCCCATGGAGTGGACATCCAGGGCTCTTTAACAAACGCTTCATTTTAAGCAGAAAAGGCTGCGTCGAGCAGCCAATGCTACTTCATCGTACATGGTGAGCAGTCTGACTTCCGCAATCTGTCTCTCTTTTTAAGACGAGACCATGTTGCCAATTCAATTAATTTCTCAGAATTCCTATCATTGAAGTAGATTAGTTCTGTGATGAGTCCCAAGCTAGAACATCTGGGTAGGTAGGAAGTGTCAGGCAGGGCCATACAAGCCCAGGTTCCGAGCTGCTTGGGAGATCCTGGGAGTTTTCCTCTGGGGAAATGGGTAGTGAGCTGGTTTGCCAGGCCGGTGTGAGTTCTTTAAAGAAGGAAGACCCTGGATGCTGGTTTTAAAGTTGCATCCCGCTGCCTTTGTTTGGGTACCGCCCAGCTGACATTGACATGGGGCTTCCTCTGGAGCTTTGGTTCTTTGCTGGTTGTTTTCCAGCAAGCACAGGTCTCCTTCTGGAGGGAGCCTATGCTGAGACCCTAGGAACTGGCCCTTGGTCTTCATTTCAGGATCATACTCCTGGTAGGAAGTTTGGGCCAAGCGATATATCTCTAGGTGTGTGTGCCATGCTGACTCAGAGGCCTGGTGATGGCCTCGGGCTGCCTCCTCCAGCATCCTCTCCACCTCAGGATCTCCGTCCTCCAGCAACATCGAGTTCCTTCTCTCCTTGTTGATCCAGACGGCACTGGTCATGGATTCAGCGGGAGTAGGCGTGTTCCCTCCTAAAGAGAAGAGAAGGCACAAACAGGACTGTCACCATGGACATGCGCAGCTCTTGATTGGAAGGCAGGTCTAAATTTGCAAGCTGGAGGGAGGTAATGCTCCAAATACTCTGGCAGGAATACTCAGTGTGTTATTGCATGTGCTTATACACACATGACAGCATGCATGATCTCTTCAGGAATTTGCGTGTCATCCTTGCACAGGGGCCATACTAATCTTCTCTGTATCATTCCAATTTTAGTAGATGTGCTGCCGAAGCGAGCAGAATGCATGATCTCGTCGGCATGTGTTCACACACGATTGTTCATTCATTGGATGATTATTTATTAAACAGTTAACATATGCCAGGACTAATTTACTCTAGGTATCAAGAATTCAGCAGTGAAGATGGAGCCAAAACCCACATTGTCATGGAGGTATTCTAGTAGGGCAGGGATAACATAAGCATCAGAAAAGATTACTTTTCACATGTAGGGTTTTGTGCCCTGGAGTCTGATAATGAGTTTATAACCAAAGCAGAGGAGTGAGGAGCTATGTTTTTCCTTCCCTCCCTCCCTTCTTTTGTAAAGGTTTATTTATTTTCATTAGAAAGGCAGATCTATAGGGAAAAGGGGAGAGAGAGATTTTCATGCTGGTTTACTCCCCAAATGTATGAAGTGGATGGAGCTGAGCTGATCCAAAGCCAGGAACCAAGAACTTCTTCCGAGTCCCCCATGTGGGCTAGCCTCTGCTGCTTTCCCAGGTGATAAGCAGTGAGCTGATTGGGAAGTGGAGCAGCTGGGACACAAACCAGCACCCATATGGGATGTGTCTGTGGGAGGTGGAGAATTACCCAGTTAAGCTATTACACCACTCCCTTCCTCCCTCCCTCCCTCCCTCCCTCTCTCCCTTCCTTCCTCCCTCCCTCCCTCCCTCCCTCCCTTCCTTCCTTCCTTCCTTCCTCCCTCCCTTCCTTCCTATCCCCTTCCTTTCCCTCTCTCTTCTTCTTCTCTCTTCCTTCCCTCTTTTCCAGAAACAAAGACAACACAGACATTCAGTCAGACAGGTAGATAGACAGAGAGAGAGAGAGAGAGAGAAATGCTTCCAGGCTAAGGCAGAAATCAGGAACTCAGAGTTTTCCACAAGGGTGACAAGGACCTAATCATCGCCACTGCTTCCCAGGATCTGAAACAGCAGGAAGAGGGAGGCGGTGACTGGAGGCGGTGACTGGAGGCGGCGGGGCATGGGTCCCGATGTTTAGCCTAAATGTCTGCCCCATGACTGTGTTTTAGAGAATTGGCCATTAACCTTCTATGCCAGAGATGCTGTTGTGGGAAGACATTTACAGCATCTTAACTGACTATAGAAACAGGGCTATAGACTGACAGCTCTGCTCTTTCTCTGGGACACTGTATTAAAAACACTTTATGAAATATGATACTTCGCTGGCAACTCTGAGTGGCATTAGGAATTGTGGCAGTGGCTGGAAAGTGCTTTCCTGTAGAAGGCAGGACTGTGACCAGCACGGAGTCCCTCTGAGATGTCAGATAAAGTGCACTTGAGTGTTCTGGCATCTGTTGCCATGGGAGGTCCGGAAGGTGGTCAAGCAGAGTAAGAGTAGGGAAATAATACAGGAGAAATAAGGTCAAAAGGGAGAACTGAGCTCCATGGCAGACACCCAAAAGAAAATGGAAGAGCAGGGGCAACCACCATCTCTGCAAACAGTGTGATCCTGGAAACACCACTCCAGTGCTGAGTCTCAGAAGCCGTGCTCCGGTGTTGAAAGCACACTATTGTCTTAGCCTGACAAGTATGTAAACCTTTACAGATACCCAAAATGCCATGCGCTTGTGCAAGAATGAGGAAGGAGAGGGGCTCCGAGGGAGAACATAGGCACGGTGTCCCCTCCCATCAGGAATCTGGGCGGAAAGACTTAGTGAACAGACGAAGTGCCAGCTTGTGGTACCCAGAGGACAGGCAGGAGGAGCTCCTGGATGCTTTTCTCCTTCCAAACAATGTTGTGCCTCTTGAACTCCCCATCTCCCCATGCTCCCAGCAATCTCTGTTCTACTTCCTGTTTCCAAGCGCAGGAGGAAGGCCCAGCACAGAGGCCTGGGGGCAGAGGATGGTGAGTTCCTTGGGGCAAGGTTGAGTGTCCAAAAGCCTTTGATATGTTAAGCATAATGCTTCCATCTGCTGAATGACTGAATGAATAAAGACCCTTGATGATAGGGTAGGGCTTTAGGGACCTTTCAGCTTATGCCCTGGAGACCAATTCAGGTCACAAGCATCCCAGTGGTTGGTAACAACTTCGAAGCAATGCGCAGCTCAGAGAGGCTACTTTTCTGGAGGAGGCAGCACAGTTGCTGCGCTGAACAGCGAGGTCCCTCTATCTCCCAAAGCCTTTCCACTCTGGCCTGCAAAGGGAAGACCATCAAGAGTCCATGGAACTGTACAGTTAACCACAGTTTGGACCTTACTGGGGACCGTCTCTCCTTCTTTAACTGGCTTCTCTCTGCTGGAGGATGAAGGGCTGGAATTCACAATCACTTACTTTCTGAGCCCTTCTCCTTACCTCCTCCTGGAATGAAGTCTTCATTGCCTTATCCTCCTGGAGAGGGGGTTTCCCTGTCTGCTGCCTGAGGCCAGATGAGCCTGGGGTGCATTACGCTCCATGAGCCCTGCAGTGGGCTCCCGGGATATTACTGCTTGTCTTCAGTCCCCAGAGGCAGGAGGCAGAGCTCCCATCCCCCTTACATAGCTAAGCAGGGAAGCCAAGCTTGGCTTACCAGGCTGACCAGTCTAGCAAGATCAGAAGACAGGAGCAGAGGCCAGGAACAACTGCTGGCCAGATACCTGATTGCGGCCCCTGGCTTACTTGACCTTGGGACAGACTGGTTTGTGTTATTTTGATTCAGTGCCCCCTACTCTGGCTCTAGTTGTGACTGTGACCCTGCTGTGGCAACCTTACTCTTCCCTTGCCTCTTCCCTCCTTCCCCTCCCACACCATGAGAGCTGGCAAGAACCCTGGCCTTGCCTTCCTTGCAGCTCGCCAGGCCCTCCACCCCTGCACCTGTGCAGTCCTACCTCTTGGGAGCACCATGCGGTGGGTCTGGGTCCTCTGTAGCCTCCTCAAGCCTTCATACTGGGCTTGCAGCACCTGAATGTTGAGAGGGGCTGCTTGCCCATGAGCCTGAGTCCGGGAGCCTTCAGCCATGAAGTCAGGCCCCAGCTGCCAGAACTGGGGCAGGGCAGGGCATGGGCAGGCCAGCCCCTTCATCCGGATCCGGGAGAAAAGCAAACACTGGTGGGGTGAGTTGGGAGTGGGGAGAGAGGGGGCCAGAATGGGAGGAGTAAGGAGGGAGAGGAGGTGTGGGGCAAAGGGAGGGCGTGAAGAGAAGTGGGAAGTGAGAAAGGAGGTGTCAAGGTGAGGGGTGGGAGAAAGTGAAAGGAAGGACCAGGAAGAGAGAGAAAGTAGGGGGAGGAGAGTGAGTGTGGTAGCGGGTAAGAGGAAGACTGGGAGGAGGAAAGTCAGGGTGGTAGAGGGGGAAGGGAAGAGCAGAGGAAGAACAGCAAGAGGGATGGGGGGATTTACGGGGTGAGAGAAGAGCGAATGAGGGAGATGGGGCTTAAGAGCGAGTGGGGAAGGAGCTGGGGAGCAGGATGTTAAGGGGTGAAGGGAGATAAAGAGAAGGCACGCACAGCTGTTCAGGGTCCTGGGAGCCCAGGGAAGAGTCTTATTCCAAATGCTTCATTGCTTGATCTTAAAGTTTAGACTCCAATTCCAAGAGTTTTGGCGAAGTCCCCTGTTTGCTGGAAGAGCTGAAGCTGGGGCTAAGCAATGTCAAGCACCTCCTCAGCTCACACCTCCTGGACTGCAATGGGGCTGCTCACCCACCAACCTGCTGGCTAGGCTTGCAATTGTCTAAAGCAACTGTCTTGGAGCCCGCACACAGCAAGTGCCCCCAACGCACAGCCCAGACAAAAGCCCAGTCGGAGAGTCTGCCCTGGTGAAGGAGGTCAGAGGCGTCCTGGTCTCCAGCCAGCCCCGCCCCCTTGGCATTTGAGGCAGCCTCTGTGGTCTCAGAGTTTTCCAACAAGCTCCAAGTTGGTGTTAGTCTCACCCACAGCCAGGCACACCCTCATCTTCTGCCCGCCACTCCACCATTTCTGCACACTCTCAGATCCCAGACCCTCTGTTGTGCTGGCTTTGATCCAACCTCTCTTCATTTGGTCAGCTACATCCCTGTTTCCTCCTAATGCAGTGTTCACGAATTACCCAGTGAACTTACAAAGCCAAGAGAAGCAGCAGTCGCTGAACACAGATGTATAAGAGGCGATGCAGAGAGGATCTAGTCATTGGCTGTGGGCACTAGAGACAGTGTAGATCTTCAGTGTGCAGCATGTTGGTTTGCTGGGCTGTCATAAGCAAGCCCCACAACCACAGGCAGAAACCACAACAGCTATTGTCTCTGTTCTGGAAGCTATGGTGGTCCACCATCAAGGTGTCTGTAGGGTTGGCTCTTTTTGAGAATGCTGAGAGAAAATCTGCCTCACGGCTCTCCCCTTCTGGGAGTCTGTTGGCATGCTTGGTCCCCCGCTTGTAAAACAATCACCCGATCTCCTTCATCTTCACATGATGTTCTCCTTTGTTTGTGTGCTTTTCTGCTTTGCTTTTTATTAGGACACCAGTGACTTTGGATCAGGGCCCAACTGGATGAGCTCATCATACTCTAAGGACATCTGCACGGCAGAAGCTGCAGAGAGCGATTTAAGCTGGAAGTGCAGGTGTCATTGTTTTGAATATGATACAGTTCACTGGAAAAATTTTGTCATTAGACAGTCAGGGATATATAGAATTATGAGATGGGTGCCAACACTGTGGTGGAGCAGGCTAAAGCTTGAGGCACTGGCATCCTGTAAGGGCACCAACTCAAGTCCCGGCTGCTCCATTTCCAATCCAGCTCACTGCTTATGGCCTGAGAAAGCAGCACAGGGTGATTCAAGTCCTTGGGCCTTTGCACCCGAGTGGGAGACCTGAGAGAGGCTCCTGGTTTCTGGCTTCGGATCAGCTCAGCTCTGGCCATTGTGGCCATTGGGGGGAGTGAACCAGTGGGTGGAAGATATCTCTCTTTCTCTCTCTTTTTGTCTCCCTCTCTCTGTAACTCTGCATTTCAAATAAAAAGAAAAATAAATCTTAAAAATACATTAAAATTTTTTTTGAAAAGTCACATATACAGAGAGGAGAGGCAGAGAGAAAGATCTTCCATCCGCTAATTCACTCACCAAGTGACTAGAATAGCTGGAGCTGAATCAATCCAAAACTAGGAATCAGGAGCCTCTTCCGGGTCTCCCATGTGGCTACAGGGTCCCAAGGCTTTGGGCCATCCTTGACTGCTTGCCCAGGCCACAAATGGGAACTGGATGGGAAGTAGGGCCATCAGGTTAGAACTGGTGCCCATATGGAATCCTGGTGCATGCAAGGCGAGGACTTTAGCCACTAGGCTGCCACGGTGGGCCCCCAAAATACATGTTTTTAAAAACACCACAGGGCAGACTTTTTAAAAATAGGCAATAAGCCACAATAGCCCTTTTAAGCCATGTGCATTTATTTATTTCCAGCTACTTGAAGGTCAGAGCAACAGTTAAGAGGGAAAAAAAAATCTTTCATTCTTCCGTCCTCTGGTGCATTCCCCAACAGCTGGGCCAACAGCTAGAACTCACTGTGGATCTCCCACATGGGTGGCAGAGACCCACGCATTTGGGCCATCATTCTTAGGGAGCTGATAGGATGCAGGAATTCCGAGTGGCGACTTGACCCACTGCTCCGCAATGCCTCTGTTGCTCCCCATCCGTGTTGAGTGGGCAGTGGAGAGATATCCTCTGTGTCCTCATTCTTCACTCCTGTGTCCTGGATCTACCTTCTTGCTGTTGGCCCCTGGACTGTCACTATCTCTTAACTATTGGAGTAGGGAATGAATGGTCCTGCCTGGGTAGAGCTACAAAATGACTTAACATTCAAGAAAACATTCACCCTGTCTTCCCAACCTCACGTAGGCCTCTTCCTGTAACCTGGCTCATCCCATTAGGGATGATGGGGAAGAGAACACCTACCATACCTCATAGGAATTGAAGGCCTCAGCTCCTAGGTGTCAGAGGAAAGCTTGGAATAATTGTGTGATAGATTCAGTTAAGCAGAATATCAGCATTTCAGGGGCATACAGAAGTAGGAAAATCATAGCCACAATAGGAAAAGAAAGCCCAGTGGGACATCTCAGATGTCGTATTCCTAACTGAATATCACCTGAGTGATGTGTGGCATACAGAAGACTTGCTCTTGATCTTCCTTAACACTCAGAGCATCACTGCTCCAATGCTTCTCGTAATTGCGTTTGGAGACTGGTGTGCTTCTAAAGCTCCTCACTGCTGCTGTGAGCCATCTGCCCAAGTGCCTGGATCACTGGGTCACCAGGGCTATATCATGAGCTAAAGACAAGAGGGCCTACTCCATGCTGGTGCAGCTTCCCTTGCCCTAACATTTGGCTCAGTTTCTACCTTAGTCTCTGGTATTGACAGTTTTTGTCTGTTTTGGTGTGCGCATCTTTGTGGATATTTCAGTGAGAGATGGGTAGTTACATCCTGCTGATGCTGTGCCTTTTAGACCCTTGAGTTCTTTCTTCCAGCTTATCTGGTTCCTTTTTTTTTTTTAAACATTCTGTTCTATAATACATTTGGAATTGATTTTAGTGTTAGAATTTCAGCTGTGAGAGGAAGACCTATTTTTTTCTTCAAACAACTTCCCAGTTTCCACAATACCACTTAATAAACTTTTCTTTCCTTATGATATATGATGATAAGAGTGTAAGGGGAAAATGGGAACTATATCCCATCCTAGGGAGTCATTAGAAATAAATAGAAAAGATGTCTGAGTCAGGAGTCTTTCTTGGAAAATGACAGCTGCTGCCACTGAAAGGTGTCCTTTGTTAGCCAGGTAGAGCAAGAAATAAGCTCCAAAGTTGCTGAGGATTCAAGACTTCAGAGTGAAGATGAGCTGACCTATTTGAATAGGTCTTTCCTTTCAACTCCATTGAACCTGAGACGTAATATCTGTTGTCGTGACAGAAGCCTGTCACTAAAGGAGTCACATCACTGCAGTTGTTCCTGGGGCATACAGTAAGGACCAAGGGCCACTCTGTGCAGAGAACCAGCCCATGGGGAGAGTTGGGTGGCGACAGCTGCCGTTCATTTCTGGGGAGCTATTCCAGGCAATGGCTCAGATTGTAGGCACTGTGATGGGAGGGCCAGCCATTGTTGGGTGGAGCCTGGGAGCCTCAAGATTATTCAGGTGCCACAGTACTGCCCATGTGATGGCCCACCCAATCTCATGTTATAGTCATCACTGCTGCTTTCCAGGTGGGGAACTTAAAATTGAAAAAGGAAAACTGGCTTAGCTAAAACCAAGACCTTCAAAAGCTTCAATGCTGTCTAGCAGTAACATGCAAAGTAATGTCTTAGAAACCCATTTGCCTGAGAACAGTGATGTCCTGGCCTTGAGCATGGATCAGGATCCAGCCATGATTGATAGATGCTTCCTATGGAGAATTGAGTGTTGATAAAATTATTAGGAAAGCAGAAAACACATTGGCTTTCCAGATCACTCTGCCTCTTCCCTTGCATGGCATGGTGATGATCTTCCATTCCATGCAGTCTTTTGCAACTGAGCTTGTGACTCCCTAGTCAAGAGGAACTTGAACCAGGGTTACTTGGGTGGCATCACTTGACCAATAGAGCAAGGTAGAAATGACTCTGTGCCCATTTCTGGTATAATCGTTGGCTGTGGCTTCCCTAGTTCCTTGGAAGGTTTGTTCTCAGCAGGTGGCTTCTCTGAGCCTGGATAGCATGCTGTGAACAGCAGGTACAGCATAGAATGGCTACAAGGATTTGCTTCAGTTAACAGCCTTGGGAGACCATCCAGCCAATAGCCAGCAGCAATTGCAGTAACACCCAGGCCAGTCCAGCTGTCAGATGACTACAGCCCAGCTAACATCTGAAGGTAACTTCTTGACAGATGCCTGTCCTCCCCAAAAGCAGAACTGCTTAAGCCGAGTCAAAACACAAATCATGAAAAAAACAGTGATAGTTGTTTTAAGCCACTGATTTTGGGGATTCACAGTAATAGTCAACTGGAACATTCTTGACTATGAATTTCCCACTCCTGTTGCTGAAACCAATGAACAGGGGAAACACCTGTTAAAGTAGGGAACTTCCTAGTCCCCAATTCAATCCCAACTCACTCTGCTGTGAACCCCACATAACATGAAAGCCTGCATCCTGTCTCTTGGGCTCCCGAAGCTCAGGAAAATGCACGTGATGAGTTAGCCCAGATCATGGTTAGGATCCCAGCTGCAAGGAAGTCTGGGAAATGCTGCTTTGAAAAAGCTTGCAAGTTTGTAAGACAAAAGTAGGTTGAAATGGATGCTGGATAAAGCATTCCATAACCACCCATTCTAATTCCTAAAGACCAAACAATCTGGACACAAGAAAATATGGAAAATGTTGGAAAGAGTATCCTGCACACTTCAGACTTCAGCGGAACATGGTATTCGTGACTCTTTACATCTGTCGGACACAGTTCATCACACTCAATTACTTTAATGCTTTGTTGAGTACTGATCTCTTCCGAGAGCTCTTTGATCTTTACTATCTTTAGCAACCACACAGAGCAATTTAAACAATTGATAACACTTGGGTGATTGGTTACATTTTAACCGAAAGAATGCAGATGTCTTCATAGGTTGGACTCATTGTACATAAAAAGAGAATAGTTCACAGTGTGAGAATACGGGCAAGATTTACTTTCCTAAATTCACTGTGTTACAGGTTTGCTTTTGAGGTGAAACTTACATAATATGCACCATTTAAGTAAACCTTTAGGTCTGAGACTTGTCACCACCCCAGCCAGAAACCCTGTATCCGTGAAGACACTCTGTCCTCGTTCCTCCGTTCCCAGGTCCTGGCATCCTTGATCTTTTTTCCGTCATTAGCGACTCTGAATAATAGGCTTTAGTGCAACCACATGGTGTGCGACCTTTGATACCTGTCTTCCTTTCCATAGCATAATGCGATCAAGGTTCACCTGCTGTACTATTCTTTTTACAGAGGAACAATACTCCATTGTGCGGCTAGCTCTCCTTTTGTTTATACACTCATTCTCTGGCGAATGTTTTGGTTTGTTTCCACCTTTCGGCTGTTACGAATACTGTTCACTATAATGACCAGTGCTTACTGTAATATATTATTTTTAGGTTTTTACTTGAATACCTGTTTCCAATTCTTTGCTTTGCATATCAATGAGTGGAATAGCTGGGTCATATGATTGTTGCATTAATTTTCTTTGCAAAATTTCCTTGGCTGAAATATGTCGCATTCGATGACATTAAAGGATGCTTGCAGGGGCAGGCAGCTGTGGGATAGCACATTAAACCTCAGCCTATAGTGCCAGCATCCTATGTGGGCACTGGTTGAAGTCTCAGCTGCTCCACTGCCCATCCAACTCTTCTCTCTCTGATAACATCTTTGGAAAGGCAGTAGAAAATGCTCCAAGTCCTTGGGACCCTGCATCCATGTGGGAGACCCAGAAAAAGTTCCAGGATTCTGGCTTGGGACTAGCTCAGGTCTGGCCACTGCAGACTTTTGGGGAGTGAGCCAGCTGTGTCTCCTTCTCTCTCTGTAAATCTGTTTTGCAAACTGAAAAACAAAAAACCAAAAGACTCTTTTTTAAAAAAGATGCTGGCCTTGTATGCATTGGCTTCTCAGTTGGCTGCTCTACAGCAGGCTGGCTTCTGTGTGCTAGTTGGTATGTTGTTTAGAGGGGGAGGTTATACTTTTTCACCCTATGATGACAAAATAATCCCTGGATACAAATTAGATTTTGAGAGAAACTGACAACTTTGGACTTTCACTTTTTGCCCTATGCTTTCAAGCTGATTGTAAACAATGCAAAAATCGCTATCCAATGTGTTTTCCTGTGTCCTATCAGACTCCTTTCTTGTGCAACTATTATTCCGTGTAGTAGTTGCATATACAAACCCATAAGTAACTTTTGTAGGCCTTACAGTGATCATGGATCTCAAGTTGGCAGCCAGAGCAGCTGGGCTGGAATTCTGGCTGTTCTGCTTACTATGTTCAATAATCTTGGGCAGACTACTTACTCTCCCTGTGACCCAGTTTCCTCATCTGTAAAATGGGACTGATAAGAGTATCTCTGTAAGTTTGCAAAGTCCTTAGAACATATGGCGTAAGATCCACATTTGCTGAGCATGCATTCACAAATGCATTCTGAAGAGTATAGCAACAACAACAGCAACAAAAAGTATAGTAACAAACCCAAGATGATAATCGCACAGTGCAACTTCTTCTGGATGTGGTCCGTATTGACTTTGTTCTGATAATGCCTAACACATTTTACAAAAGGGCAGTCTTTTCCTCCTAAAATAAAGCTTGTAAAAGATATTGAGGGAATAGGGCCTGGCACGCCAGCCCAGTGGCTGGGGTTCTTACCTTGGATATGCCAGGGTCCCACGTGGGCATCGGTTCTGGTCCCGGTGGCCCCGCTTCCCATCCAGCTCTCTGCTTGTGGCTTGGACAGGCGGTTGAGGACGGCCCAAGGCCTGGGGACCCTGTACCCACGTGGAAGACCCCGGAGGGGGTTCCTGGCTCCTGGCTGCAGATTGGTGCAGCTCGGGCCGTTGCCGTCACTTGGGGAGTGAATCATTGGACGGAAGATCTTCCTCTCTTTCTCTCCTCTCTGTATATCTGACTTTGCAATGGAAATAAATCTTAGGAAAAAAAATATATTGAGGGAAATCTATGACACAGTCATACCTAGTTATTCATCTCAAATACTTAAAAAGAGATCATTCAAAATTTGAAAACAGTTTCATCAACAGCAACATACTGTAATAACAGCTACCCCCTCTTGGGTTTGAAGTCAAGATTCTCTCATACATCAGAAGGTATTCAGATGTAATAATGTTCCAGTCACAACTGAGGATGGAACAGGGGCTGAGACAAAGACCCCCCCTTCTGAGCTTGCAACCTGGAGTTAACTGAAAACAGTAGAATTACAATTGGTCATAAAACCAGCATGTGCATAAGTTGATTGGGGCGATGGACTGTGCCGGACCCAATACCGGCAAGCACACACCAGAATCAGATCTGGGATCATCTCAGATGAAGTTTCTTTGGAGATCCCTCAAACTGAACTGCTGATCTCAGAACCCCAACCATGAAGAGACTATGTCAGCCAGTGGACTCTGAATAGATTTCATCGCGATTGGAACGCTGAGATTGGCAGCAATAAAGAACTGTTGAACTATCAAAACAGCTTGAGCAGGACCCTCAGAGCGCGCCTCACATTGGGGACCTGGGATGGGTGGGAGGCTTGGTGGGGCTGCTTCTTCTGTTTCTCCCCTGACTCCAGAGACAGGGAAACAAATGAAAAAAACAAACAAACAAACAAACAAAAACCCACAATTGGTCATAAGAACTAACTGACAAGAATGCAATAGATATGTAACAGATGAGAAATGATTAGGGAAGTGCGTTGTCCTTAAAAATGCAATAAGGGCCACCCATGACTATTATTCAAAAAGTTATTGTCTATCTAATTTATTCTATTAAAAAGCACCTTAAGACCTGGGCCAGGCAAACCTAACCCCGCTGGATCTTCCATCACCATGGCTCTTGACACCAGAATCCACTGCACAGGTGGGTCCCAGGTCCGGGGAGAGGTGACCTTTGAGATGGGTGCCAGGTTCGTGAGCCCCGGGGCTGGAGAATCGGTGGGGTTCGGGTTGCCTGGCCCTAGTCTCTTGACCCGCCTGAGCGGTGGGTGCTGGGTTCGTGAGCCCTAGGGGTGGGGAATCTGGCGGGGCGTGGGTCGCCTGGCCCTGGTCCTTCAACCTGCCCACGAGTGAAATGGTGGAGCAGGGGACGCAGACCCTGACGCACATGGAGACTATGGCAGCCCATTTAGTACCAAAGCAGAGGAAGGAGAACAGAGCAAATTGGACAACTACCCCAGCAAACAATGATGGCAAAAATCTGGGTGAATGGAGACCTGAGGTCGACTCTGGCAGCCAGTGGGCACCGGGAGGACTGCCTCACCCTTGAACCTGTGAAATCGACAGCATTTCAGAACTATCCAGCCACGCACTAGAGCGGGACCCTGGGTTGATACCCGGTGGCGGTTCCCCATCCCTGCGTACTGAGGCTGGATGTGGTTTCCCCCTTTATCTCTCCCCTATTCCAGAGACAAGAAGAAATAAAAATGTTGGAAACAATGACTTCACCCGCTTTTCCCTAACCTTCAAACCTTCCCAATTCAGTCAATCATGTAATCGTCTTCAAAACAAAACAAAACACCCTGACGTTTCGGTTTGCTGCCCTCTGGTGGGGACTTGGGGTCAGAACCACACAAGGGGCATGGAAAGATCTAATTTTTGAGTTTCACCTGCTTTACTGACATTCTGCCAGGGATTGTGGCCCAGCACAGCACTGGACAGGCCTTGGTAGATGTGTTTGCTTAAGGTCCCAGCCAGGGAATCTCTGAGGTCTTTGCTGTGCGTGCTCAGGGCTCTGTGAGCCCCTCCCCAACTCCCCTTGGGCAGCCATCTACATCGGATCAGGGTAGAGGGTGCCAGACCCAGCTGCGCAGGCTTGAAAAATGGAGCAAGAAAGAGCCACTTGATTAACAGTCAAGAAAAGAAGCATGGTGAGTGTGTGGACATCATGCTGGCAAAACGCCTGATGCCCGGGCTGTCTCCCATCCCCCAAGATACTGCAGTAGCCTTGGGAAGTCCAGGTGGGGCTGGAACTGCTGCCTTGTACATCTTCCGCACCACTCCAAATGACTGCCAAGGTTCTTTAAATCTGCCACCCCTGTCCAACACTTGGGATATCATCCCTGTCCTGCAGCTGAGGCGCTCAATTCTTAGACTGTTTGACCCAGCTGGGGCCTGCTGCCAACCCCTGGCAGTGCAGTAAGCATGCCCACTTCCTTCTGTCCACTACTCCACACCATGTGGTATGGAAAATGGCTTTACAGGAGTTAGGAGATCAGATGCGCTCTTGTATTGTACCAATATGTGCTTTTAAAAATTGCTATGTTCTGGGCCCGGCAGCGTGGCCTAGTGGCTAAAGTCCTCGCCTTGAACACGCTGGGATCCCATATGGGCGCTGGTTCTAATCCCGGCAGCTCCACTTCCCATCCAGCTCCCTGCTTGTGGCCTGGGAAAGCAGTCAAGGATGGCCCAAAGCCTTGGGACCCTGCACCTGCGTGGGAGACCCGGAAGAGGTTCCTGGTTCCCGGCATCGGATTGGCACGCACCGGCCCGTTGCGGCTCACTTGGGGAGTGAAAACATCGGATGGAAGATCTTCCTCTCTGTCTCTCCTCCTCTCTGTATATCCGGCTTTCCAATAATAATAATAAAATCTTTTAAAAAAAAAATTGCTATGTTGGGCCCGACGTGATAGCCTAGTGGCTAAAGTCCTCCCCTTGCGTGCACTAGGATCCCATATGGGCACTGGTTCATTTCCCAGCTGCTCCACTTCCCTTCCAGCTCCCTGCTTCCCTTCCAGCTCTCTGCTCTTCCTGCGGTCTGGGAAAGCAGGTAGAGGATAGCCCGAAACCTTGGGACCCTGCACTCACATGGGAGACCTAGAAGAAGCTCCTGGGTCTAGGCTTCGGATTGGTTCTGCTCCAGCTGTTGTGACCACTTGGGAAGTGAACCAGCAGACTGAAGATCTTTCTGTATCTCCTTCTTTCTGTAAATCTGACTTTCCAACTACAATACATCTTTTTAAAAAGTTGTCATGTTAAATGACTATGGTTTTTAGCTGATGCTTTGTACTAAGCTTTAAATGCAAATTGACACTTGAGAGACACTTGATCCTGTGTTGTGTAATCATTTTTTTTCTTTTAAAAATGTCAACTTAGTTATATTTATTTGCAAGGTGGAGTGAAAGAGAGACTAGGTTAGGGAGAAGGAACATTCCACCCTGTGTTTCATGAAGCCAGGAGTCTGTAACTTCATCAGGGCTTACCCACATTGTGTGGCCGGGATGCAAGGACTGGAACCAGATGTTAACTAGCAGGAAGTGTTGCTGAGCCTTGAGCCAGGCTCTCTCATATGGGATGTGGGTCGGCATTCCAAGCAACAGCTTAACCTGCCATGCCCTAATGCCTGTCCTTAAACCTAGGCACTGGGATATGGGTGTGTTTGTCCCAAACAGCACCCAACTGCTGCATCAGATGCCCACTTCTTATTTTACTTAAACGTCTTATGTATTTGACAGGCAGAGACAAACCCAGAAGGGGCTTTCACTTTTACACACACACACACACGCACACACACACACACGACTGCAGTGGATGAGGAAGGCGTAGATTGAAGCCAGGAGCCGGTAACTCAAGCCAGGTCTCTCATACAGGTGGTAAAAACCCGATGAATGGAACCGTTAGTACTGCTTCCCAAGGGCTGCTTTCGCAGAAAAGTAGACTCAGGAGCCAGAGCTAAGGATTGAACTCACATTCTCTGAAATGGAAAGCGTGAGTCCCAATGAGTATGTTAACTTCTAGGGCAAATGCCCACCCCAGATTTTGAGTGCTGTAATTGAACTTGTTAGAACCTGTCACTGCTATTCTTAAGATTTATTTATTTATTTATTTATTTTATTTGAAAGGCTGATATTACAGAGAGAGAAGAAGAGGCAAGAGAGGTTTTCCATCCTCTGGGTCACTCCCCAAGTGGCCGTACCAGCCAGAGCTAAGCCGATCAGAAGCCAGGAGGCTCTTTCTGGGTACCCCACGTGGGTGCAGGAGCCCAAAGACTTGAGTCATCCTCTGCTGCTTTCCCAGGCCATAAGTAGGAAACTGGATCAGAAATGGAGCAGGTAGGGCCCAGCGGCATGGCCTAGTGGCTAAAGTCCTTGCCTTGAATGCGCCGGGATCCCATATGGGCGCCGGTTCTAATCCCGGCAGCTCCACTTCCCATCCAGCTCCCTGCTTGTGGCCTGGGAAAGCAGTCAAGGACAACCCAATGTTTTGGGAACCTGCACCTGTGTGGGAGACCCGGAAGAGGAAGTTCCTGGTTCCCGGCTTCGGATCGGCGCAGTACCGGCCGTTGCGGCTCACTTGGGGAGTGAATCATCGGACGGAAGATCTTCCTCTCTCTCTCTCCTCCTCTTTGTATATCTGACTTTGTAGTAAAAATAAATAAATCTTTAAAAAAAAAAAGAAAAAGAAATGGAGCAGCTGGAACATGAACTGTTGGGTGGGGAGGATTAATTTGAATGGCCACCATGCTGGTCTCATTGATACTCTTTTTAAAGCTCAAGTTGTCAAAAGTATGCCAAGTGAATTCTTTTCCAAACCAGCAGTTATGTACTTTTACCTGCTGTCACCAGTCTTGGAGAACCTTCTTGCCTGAAAACACGCAGGATGTTCTATCATCGACTCCTTTGTTGCCTCAGCCAGACCTTTCTGTTGCTCTTGGTTCTTCCTCGAGACTCCCACAGACCTGTTTTTTTTTTTTTCTGTCTGAAGAACACTCCGGAATATTCTTTTTTTCTAAAGAAATTTGTTTTATTTTTGATGATGTTTGTGTAGTTCAGAAGGATGCGTACTCATGTGGACCACCGACCAGGGTGGGGTGGGGCAGTTGAGGAATCGCTCTAGAACAGTCTTTCCAGCTCAAGTCTGTTGCTGATTGACTTCTAGTGTTCAAGTCTCTGAAGATGTCTTTAAAAATTATTTATTTGTTTGAAAGGCAGAGTCATGGGGTGGAGAAGGATAGAAAGGGAGAGAGGGAAAGAGAGATTCTTTTTTCCTTTGGTTCCTTTCCTTCAAATGGCCTGGATGAAGCCAAGAGTGTGATCTGGGTCGCCTGCATTGGTGCACAGACCTAAGCAATTAGGTCATAATAGGCTTCTAAAATTCATTCACAAAGAATCACTTGAATAACTTAAGAGTTACTTATTGCAACCTGTAAAATGTGTGAAATGTTGCACTTTTTAAAAAATTGGTTTTATTTTATTCAAAAGGCAGATTTACAGAGAGAAGTAGAGACAGAATGATCTTTCATCTACTGAATCACTCCCCAAACGACTGCAATGGCCATGGCTAAGTTGATCCAAAGCCAGGAGCCGGAAGCCCCTTCCAGTTCTCTCGTGCAGGTTTCACTAGCAGGGAGCTGGATGGGAAGTGGAGCAGCTGGCACATGAACTGGAGTCCATATGGCATGCCAGCACTTACAGGTGGAGGATTATGCTATTGAGCCATAATTGTTGCTCTTCAGGATCGATCAAGAAGAGGAGGAGATGGAGTGAGGCTGTGAAGAGGGACCAGCATGCCACCCAGCTCAGAGGACCCAGTGTCAGCATCTGATGAACAAAGGGGCGGAAAAGGCTCCTGTCCTCTGGAAGCCGGCCCTGCTGTAGCCCCAGGCTCCCTCCCCAATCCACAGAATGGCTCCTTAGACTTTGGGGAAAAGGGACGTGGGAGGCAGGGCCTGTAGAACCCAAATCCTTGTCCTACGCTCCCTGCCTCAGACATGCAGCCATTTCTCGTCCTGTTCCATCCAGCTGTGCTGAGCGATCGTGTGAAGTCATGCCCCAAACTTCTCACTGGGGCCAAGTTCTACTTTTATTTTGCATTTCCAGTCTGTGAAAATCAGCAGTTCATAAAGAAAACTGGCTTTGGGGGGGGGGCGGTGGTACGGGCAGTGAATGACTTACTTTGGTTTCCTTCCACATCTGTGGAATCTCCATCAGAGGAGGTCCAGGCATCCGTTCTTTAAAAACTCGCTCATATGCAATCAAAACCAAGAGCCACTGAATCGTCTGCTTGGTTGCCGGCCCACCTTCCTGTTCCGGGAACAGAGCTTTTTCTGCTCAGATTCGTGGCTATAGTGTTTGCAGAGTTTGTGGATGGGGGTGGAGGAGGGAGGGACGGGATCCACTTCCTGTGTGCACCTGCCTCGGTGCCCTGTGCTGGGTCCTGTGCTCAGTCACAACACAGGCCTGGCTTTCACAGGCTCTGCTGTTCTCTGTACTCTGCCACACAGATACTGGGAGCAAATCTAGTTGCACAACATCCAGCCTGGACTTTCCACAGCTATGACGTGAAGGTTTGGCCCTACATTGTGACCCAAGTGGGGAGTTCACGCCAAGCATGTTATCCAAGCTGCCGGCCTTTGTAGCTCACCCATAGCAGCAGCATCCAGATCTACATGCTAATATTCATGGAGATTCACACATGGGTACTAGAATCCAGCAGGGAACTTATGGGAAGTCTTTTGGTTTCTGCATTTTGTTTTGTTTTGCTTTCAGCCAAAAATTTCAGCTGCATCTGTGTCTTTTGAATCCCAGGAGGTTTTGCTAATGACTCCTGGATTGCCAGAAATTCCCCAACGTGACCTTGCCAGGTAAGAGCTGCTCAGTTTGGCATAATTTCTCTTTGGAGCTTTGACATTTAATTTGGTGCTTTCAAATATTCCATCAAGCTATTTCATTTTGTTTGAAAGGGAGAGAGAGTTCACTGGTTCACTCTCCATATGCCTGGGTGGAACCGAGTAAAAGCCAGGAACCAGGAACTCCATCCCAGACTTCCACACAGACGGGAGACCTGAGTAATTGAGGATCCCAGGGTGTACATTAGCAGGAAGCTGGAATTGCAAGCAGAATCAGGAATGTGGGATACAGTTGTTGGAACTGCAGTGCCAAACACCTGTCTCTGAGAGGTCATTTTTGTCTTCTGATAGGTTTGAGCATGTGGTAAGCCAGGAGCAAAGACCTGGAGACAAGTTCAGTGTCTGCTGGACTTTCAATCTCGTGAAAGTTCATTACACTTGTTCTCAACTGTGTGGTATGCCCCAGAAATTCTGGGGTGAGACAGGCCTGGGTGGGCCTCCCCACACCTTCACTAGGGGGTCATGAAAGAATACTGCTGTATCTCTAGATATAGCCCACCCCAACTGAGAGAGCTGATTTTTTTTTCTTTTGAGCAACCAATGAAGAAAGAGAGCAGCAGTGAAATTATGATTAAAAACCAACCAATCTGGGCCTTTGGGAGCTTGTGGACATGAAGGGCAGATGGGCAAGTGTCCTATAAGCCTGATTTTTTCTGGTCCACCTTCCACACAAGCAAGGGGGCGTGAGGGAAGCTTTGGTCCACCCAGATACTGGAAGCTGCTTTTCCTTTGGAACAGCATTAGCTGTACTGCCTGGACCCTCTCCCAACAGCATACCGCCATGGCCCATGGAGCGGGTGGAGCTACATCCAAGTGGAGTCAAAATCAAGCCACAAGCAAACTTAGCAGAAAACGCCCTTAAATAGAGCAGTAACATGATATTGGTGACAAAGAAAATACTGCATTACAGAACAGTGGTTAAGGGGAAGTTGATTTTTTTCAACTGACAGTGAGTCTTACGCGAAACACTTCTACACGAATGGTAGCCTGTGTGTGAAGTCGCAGCCCATCTTCCAGGAGAAGCCTCAGAAAGGATATTTTTATTCACTTACGGGAAGCAAAGATTGCTTAACTGGGACAGAAATGCCAACAATGATAAATAGTTGGTTTAATAACAATTGACTACAATGAAATTAAGAAATTCTTCCTTTCTTATGATTCAGTTAAGACTAAAAATGTAAGGCCCAGAGGGATATTAAAATATCAGTCAGTAGGTTTATACCTAGAAAATATAAAGAACTTTCACACAAAATTAAGTATATATATATATATATATATATGTATATATATATATACACATACATACATATATATATTTCCTGTTTCTTTAAAGTAAAACTTAGGCCCATCCTGAGTTAGGGTCCAGGAGCTTCTTTCAGGTCTGCCATGTGCCTACAGGGGTGCAAAGCACTTGTCATCCTCTGCTGCTTTCCCAGGCACATCAGCAGGGAGCTGGAGCAGAAGTGAAGCACCCGGGACTCAAACCAGTGCTCGTATGGGACACTGGGGCTGCAGGTGAAGGCTTAGTGTGCTATGCCATGGCACTGGCCCCAGCAGTTCTTACAAATGACATGAATGAAATACTCACATTTTCTTTTCTCTTATCGTAGTTTCCCAGAAATTATACTAACTTTCCGTTTCGTCTTGATGATTGAACTGAACTATGCATGTAGAATCTAGCTTCCTTTTCTGAGTCATAAAATGCAGGTTTTATTATTCAGGCCTGGAGGGGCCAGCCAACCAGATAACTGCAGTTGAAAAGCCAGTATGTTGGGCACAGATCCCCAGTGAAGAGGTCATGCCATTTGGGCAAGCATCCCAGTCCATTACAGGGCACAGGCATGCAGGCTTCATGCAGCTTTTCCCGTGTTTCTGCAGGTGCAGCAGGCAAGGCAGGCTAAGCCGGTTTATTATTGGATGGTATAGCAGTTTCGACAAGCTCTGGGGTACAGCAGTCATTCCTGGCTGCTTAGGACCTAGCTCTGGGGTGACTTAGCCAGGTGGCAACGGCCCAGTGTAGCAACCACATGTAGGAGTGGGGCTGTCATGCTCAAAGCCTCTTGTTAGGAACTGGCTCTCCCCTGGGAGCAGCAGTCCCAGGAATCAGCAAGGCCAGGAGTTCCAAACAGCAGAGTAAGTCAGGATGCTCAACATGGTTCTTAGAAATAACTGACGTCACGGCCAGCACTGTGGTGTGTGTTCAGTTGCTGCCTGCGGTACTGTCATCCCATTTGGGTGCTGGTTGTTCTTGGTTACTACTTAAAAAAAATTTTTTTTTTAATTTTTATTGGAAACGCAGATCAGATTCACGGAGAGGACAGAAAGATCTTCTATCCGATGGTTAACTCCTGAATTGGCTACAATGGCCAGAGCTGAGCTAAGCCGAATCCAGGAGCCAGGAGTTTATTCTGGGTCTCCCATGTGGATGCAGGGTCCCAAGGCTTTGGGCCATCCTTTGCTGCTTTCCCAGGCCACAAGCAGGGAGTTGGAAGGGAAGTGAAACAGTTGGGACATGAATTGGTGCCTATATGGGATCCTGGCACTTGCTGGGTGAGGATTTAGTCACTGAGTCATCATGCTAGGCCTGGCTGCTCCACTTCTGATCCAGCTTCCTTCTAAAGTTCTCGGGAAAGCAGCAGGGAACGCCCAAGTGCTTGGGCTCCTGCCTCCACGTGGGAGACCCTGATAAAACTCTTGGCTCCTGAGTTTGTTCTGACCCAGCCCTGGTTGTTGTGGCCATTTGTGGAGTTAATCAGCAAATGAAAGATTTCTCTCTGTGTAACTGCCTTGCAAACAAATCTTTTTTTAAAAAAAGAAATGAAACTGGGCCCAGCGGCATGGCCTAGTGGCTAAAGTCCTCGCCTTGAATGCGCCAGGATCCTGTATGGGCACCGGTTCTGGTCCCGGAAGCTCCACTTCCCATCCAGCTCCCTGCTTGTGGCCTGGGAAAGCTGTCAAGGACGGCCCAAATGCTTTGGGACCCTGCACCTGTGTGGGAAACCTGGAGGAAGTTCCTGGCTCCTGGCTCTGGATCGGCACAGCACCGGCCATTGCGGTCACTTGGGGAGTGAATCATCGGACGGAAGATCTTCCTATCTCTCTTCCTCTCTGTATATCTGACTTTGTAATAAAAATAAATAAATCTTAAAAAAAAAGAAATGAAACTGTTTTCTGTAATATTTACCCAGTGGGAAATAATTTACCCAGTTTGAGACACATTGTGGCTGGGAATAAACAACTTTGTGCTGTCAAAAGGTCATTTTCAATGTCACCACTAAACTAGCATAGTCACATGCAAGAGGCTTTGACTTTTTGACCAACTCACTGATTTCAGTTGTAATTTTCTTTAGTAAGATTCAGCCCAGAGGTAACTTATGCCTTCTGAATTATGCATTTGGTCTGAGTAATTCTCTTTTCTTTCTGAATGCTTTAATTTCCAGCTAAGGGTACATTTAGCAAATCATTTGAACTTTTAAGGATTTCATCTGACTTGAAGTTCAAGTGGTAGATTTGGTAAGAATTATTATCTTGTTCATTAGTAATTCAACCTCTGTCAAGGTTTCAACCTTTGTTCCATTTCTGCATTTCACATAGGTTATGCTTAATAGTTTGCTTTCTTTGTTAGCCAACAAACATTTACATCATCATTGGGGTGGGTGTCATAACGCAGCATGTTAAGCTGCTGCTTAAACACCCACATCCCAACAGCAACTGCTGGGTTCTAGTCCTGCCTACCCTGCTTGTAGGTCTAATCTTGTTCTGCAATTTTCCATTTCACAATGATGTTGAGCCTTTTCAGTTTCAGTACCTTCATCTGCATCTAACTGCCACTCACACGAGTCGTATAGACATCTCCCCTGGAATGAGCACCTAACAGGCTGCACAACTCACATCACAAAAAACAAAACAAAAAAAGAGACCTTCTGCTCACTCCCCAAATATCCACAACAGCGATGCTGGCTCAGGGTGAAATCAGGAGCCAGGGGGAGCTAGATCCTGGGTTACCATGTGGGTGAAAGGATCTTAACTCTTGAGCCACCAACTGCTGCCTCCCATGATGCACATTAGGAAGAAGTTGGAATTGGGAACAGAGACGGCCCAGGAACCCCCATATGCGACGTGGGACTCCCCAGCGCTATTAACCAGTGCACCACACCTGCCTCAGCAGGACTCACCTTCAGCTGTGCAGTCATCCCGAACCAGCACTGCCCATCTCCTACAGTCCTCACATCTCATCGTGTGACACTCCTGGCCTTTTAGGTGTTCAACTCCAAAGTATGGGACTTGCCTTGGGTCCTATTCCCACAACTCCTGGGATTCTCTGTTCCATCATTCCTATCTTTCCCTCATGAAGCCAGGACTGTATCTGTCCCACTTCTAATAACCCTCTCCACTTTTGATTCCGCTGTTAACTTGTGGCATTGGAGCTTGTGACAGTCCAGCTTAACCCAGAGAACATCCCATTACAGGTCAGGCCTTGATTGATGGGGTCCTGCTATATTCTCTGCCTGGACAATAATGTAACCAACTCCTCTTAACGGGGGCCTTGTGTGTTGTTTTTGCTGGAAAAGGCTGGTTTCCTGGCTTAGCAGGTCACGCCAGTCCCTTTCATCTGCTGGATCTCAGCTTACGTTCACCTCACAGAACCCCACTCTACCCCCGCCCTGAGTCAGCTCTCCCATCAGTCTCAAATACTGTGCCGGGCTTTTTGGTTCTTCTTGCTTCAGTATACGTCATGGTGTAGCAAGTTCTTAGTTTGTCTCCCCCTGTAGAAGGTGAAACTTCCCCAGCATCCTGACTTCAGATGAAAACTCTAGGTAAGGGCCCATTATTTTAATACTCAAGACACATTGACACACTTTATGATTCAGAGTGTATATCCAGGTATCACACTTCTTTATAAAAAAATTGTGATAGTTCTGAGAAGTTGTTGGTTTCACTGCTCCAGCGCTGAGAAAAATCTTCCCAAAGTTTATTGGTTGACAAAGTCCACCTTAGTGCATCTGCAGACCCAGCAACATGCTGCAAAGCTTGGCCAGATTGGTCCACTCTATTCTGTTTTCCCTCCTCTGATGAGGTATTCCACATGTCCTGCTGGCCCAGATGAGGTGGCCATCTTACCCTCTGTGAGCATCTGGGCATGCTGTCCACTGCACAGGCATCAGCAAATGAGGCTATTCCTGATACATTCACTCCAAGGTTGGATAACACATCCTGTGACTTTTCCCTGTGGGCAGGGTCTGAGTCCACCATAGGTACCACATGTCACATCAAATTCTAGCTTTTGCACTGACTAGCTGTGGTAAGAGGAAAATGACCCAAGTTCTTTGCCTGTTTCCTCATTGGGAAGCAGGGCTTACAGAACTTATACTACCAGGGTTGCTGCAAGATTAGTCACACAAAGGATGAGGTTTGCCATTGATTGGGCCTATGGTTTCCATTATTTCAGATATTCAAAAACTCCATTTCTTCAAGTACTCCTTGCTGTAAGTAATGATGTTTGCTGAATAAATTAGCTAGCAATTCTCTGTCTCTTTTAATGAACTAGATACAGTAAAACTTTCTGGTCTGTGACACCAGAGCTTCTCAGCTACTTGGAGGAAATCACACTGCCTGTGGTAACATCTAGGAAACTCCCTTATGAGTTGACTGAATTTTTGGATCGATTTAAAAGGACTCTCTTACCCTGAATTAGCAAGATTAGAAGTTTACTATGACCTTTGGCATAATTTTACAGCATAAACACCTTATTCAGGGTTGAACATTGATTTTGGTCATACTAATTCTTCAGATAGCATGGCAAATGAACCTGCTGGAATGAAGCATACCATTTTCCCTGAAACTCCCAAACAACTGTATATACCACTTTCCTGTCTGCATTCTTCTTCAAAATACATTTTCCTAGAAACATATTATAGCAGTAATAATTTTTAAGATCTTAGTTAGAGGCTTACAATATTGCTAAAATGCAATTGAAAAATGTATGAAAATAACTAGCATATTAAGGGGCCATGTCTTCCTTTACTCTGAAAGCTATTCAGACATCACGCAGTTTTTAAAAAGTGTAGAATTGATATTTATTGTTCTTTATAATCAGATGGCAGTTGCGTATATAGTATCCTATCTCCTACTTTTTTGTAAATAATAAAAAAAAATTACAGGTCTTCAGCAGCTGAAGACTGGTCATGTTTTCAGAAAACAGGATTAGAGTAGTTCATTAATGGTGGCTTCAAGTTTTTCCTTATTTGCTCCAGAAAATTCACCCACCTGTTAAGAGAACATTGAACCGATATTAGACCAAGTGTGGTACCACTGCTGGGTACATAAGACAGGAACAGAGTGAGGGCAGAACAAGCGGAACACATTAAAAATAAGCTCCCCGAACAGGTCACAGTTCCTTTAAAAACAAACAATTCAAGAAAAGTCAACAGGCTCAAGTGCATTTTCTTTTCATACAAAAACTTGCGTCAATGATCAACGAGCTGTCCGAGCCTACACAAGCAGCGCTAACCATGGGGATTTAGTGACTAGTCAGTGCAAAGTTCAGTTCTGCATCAGCCATCACCTACATCCTTCCCGAGGAATGACAAGTCCTGCATATTCCTCAATACAGAAAATGGCCACGCGGTTGTGTCTTCAGTTGCAGCACCTTCCTTTTGCCCAGTTAGCTTTTGAAGTGCTCACAAATACATACCTTCTGGCCCTTCTTAAAAAACTGGAAGGTTGGCATGCACTTGACTTCACAGTCTGCAGCGATATCCTGGCAGGGCAGGGCAGGAGAGGAAAAAAACAAGACCGTGAAAATTCAGCTTTGACATTTCTCACCCCAAATCAGGTGCCTCTGCTGTGACACACTTCACATCACAGCACTGGGACATTGTAGAACGCTGCCCACTATCATCAGCTACCACACACTGTTCTTTGAAAGACCCACACAATAGGTATCATATGCCTTATGTGAATATACCCATGCGCAGTCACTTCACACGTCTGCTTTAAACCTTCGTATGTATGTATCTCAGCCAGCAGATTCAAATCCTCTGACCTACAACACTAGACACAGGACTGCTGAGAACATATTCATGTAAAGTCTCTGGACATATAATTTAACTACCTTCCAAGGAACCTGTATCAAATTACCAGTACTTATACTGACGTTGGCCACGCAGTTCGAGAGTTGTAAGAAATCCAACTCATAAGCCTCACCCGATCAACTACAAGCACAAGCTCTGTTAACTTCACATCAAACAGATTCCAGTCCTGTGACCACGCTCTTCTAGGTCCATCTCCTCAAGGGCACAGGACAGAAAATCTAGCCTAGGTGTTTAAGATGACATGAAATCGGTGTTTAATACATCTGACTCGGGCCCTGCGGCGTGGCCTAGCGGCTTAAGGTCCTCGCCTTGAAAGCCCCGGGATCCCATATGGGCGCCGGTTCTAATCCCGGCAGCTCCACTTCCCATCCAGCTCCCTGCTTGTGGCCTGGGAAAGCAGTCGAGGACGGCCCAAAGCTTTAGGATCCTGCACCCGCGTGGGAGACCCGGAAGAGGTTCCTGGTTCCCGGCATCGGATCGGCGCGCACCGGCCCGTTGTGGCTCACTTGGGGAGTGAAACATCGGATGGAAGATCTTCCTCTCTGTCTCTCCTCCTCTCTGTATATCCGGCTTTCCAATAATAATAAAATCTTAAAAAAAAAAAAAAAAGAACTTACCAT
Organism: Ochotona princeps; assembly: GCF_030435755.1. Taxonomy (NCBI): domain Eukaryota; kingdom Metazoa; phylum Chordata; class Mammalia; order Lagomorpha; family Ochotonidae; genus Ochotona; species Ochotona princeps. Next base: position 19,523,254 of record NC_080845.1, on the reverse strand, counting down.
TTAAAAAAAAATACATCTGACTCAGTAACTGTCATTTCTGCACATGTAGCATTTCCTAGGATTTTTATGGTCCTTTTTTTTTTCCTTCTAGATTTTACATGGAAATAAAGAATGAGGCAAAATGCAACATCTCAACCCAAATGGTTAATCATTAATACATGGCTGAAAAGACTTGGTTTTATTACTTTGGACTTTCTGTTTTATTCTGTGGATTAACCTTTTCTGGTCCCGGAACTGCACCTGATCCCTAGCACACCTCCCCTAGTTTCCCTGCCTTTCTTTTGGATTTTCTTACCTGTATTGTTTCAGAATATCACAATCAGCTCAACTGTCACGCTGACACTAGACTACAGTTAGATAAGTTAGGGAATACTGACACTTTAGTAACTCTGAATCCATACCCAAGAACACAATATTCTCATCTATTACAATTGTTTTATTTTTTGATTTTGCTTTCTACTTTTTGTTGTCTGGAGCCATCTGCCTAATCCTGTAGGGGATGTATACTATTCAAAGTGTCTCAATTTGTTAGTTACACCTTTGTAGTTTTAACAACATTCGTTGCCCTTCATTTAAGTAGCTAGTCTACTCCCAATGACAGTTCTCATTTCCTGTTTTTAAAAATAAACAACCTAAAATTCAAAAACAAAATCTGCATGTAAATAAAATTGACTTTGGGGAGCATGTACACAGGTTCTGAGAGGTTTCTGCTAAGAGCATAGTCATGTCATCATCCCCACAATCCGGGCACAGAACCGAACCCCCAAAATTCCCTCTAGAGACGCCCCTCTGCAAGCTATCTCTGGACCCCAACCCTTGGTGATCACTGATCACTTTGTCCAGTCTCAAACTTTTGTCAGTGAACACAAGAGGACTATACTTAAGCTCATTAAGTGTACAGCGCCAAGAGAACTTTAAGGCTCCTTTTGTCACTTCTGTTAGGAACTTACTCCTGTCTATTGTCATCAAAATGGAAACATGTAGCATTTTAAGAGGCAACAGAGCCATTCAAGTTTTTGTTATAACTTGCAAAATGTACACATTACATACCCTACTGACTGTCAAAGAAATAAGATTGGCCTATCATTTTCAAATGGGCTAGGATTCACCCTTTTCTACGGCTGTAAAGCTTACTTGGAAACCACATCCTGCTGAACCAATGGCTCTCACAAAGAAACTTCTTGTTCAAGTGTTCAGGGAATCATTCTATTGAAACCTGTTCTGTGGTTCAAGCTTTAGTACATGAAGACAAAGTTAAAAGTTCTCCACTTTACCAGAAGGTCACTTGGAGGTCTTAAAAAGCACTTCTGGGGTAACTACAAGCAGACACGAAGGAGAAGCTGCGTCAGGTGTTCAACTGCTCTGCACTTGCAGTTCCCAAAGGGCTCTGAGTGAGGTGGCACAGCGCCTGCCCTGGGCTCAGGGCAGTGTACTGCTCTGCTGCCACCCTCCTGCCACCCCTGCACCCATCCAGTGGGGTACCAGCAAAAACTACTCCCACTCATGGTCACTGTGAGGATTCCACGATACCACGTGTGCAGAGGATCTCACACCTTTTATCATTTTCAAATAAAAATGAACTGAGAGGGCCAGTGGCAGGTTATCTAGGCTAAAGGCAATTTCCTCCTAGCTACAGTGACCAGACAGAAAAGATTTGCTGTGGATTTGTTAGAATAATGATTCAGACAATAGTTTCCCTGCTTTCCTTCAAGTACAATTAAACTTGTGGGCTCAGTTTAAAAAAAAAAAAATAAACATCTGGAACATGCCCCAAACAGTCACTTGATATTCACCCATTCTGTAACCACCACATGCCAGGCAGGTGTGCCAGGTGAGGAGGAGACAAAAGTGAGTTGGGGCTCCAACCCCAAGAGCAGACTAACAGAAAAGCAGATTTTACCTAGAGGGCACTACACGCTGAGCATCCTTTGTCCAAAATGCTTGGGGCCAGTCGTGTTTTGGACTTTCAAATATTTGCATAGATTTTATGTGCTGAATATTCCTAATCTGAAAATATGAAACTGAGATGCCCTAAAATATGCAACTTCAAAGAAAAGCAGAGTACCTAGGACTCGAATCAGGCACTCCCATCATGGGATACAGATGTTTCAGGTAAGGACTTCATGGGTTATGCCCCCGTATCTACCTGGATTAACATTTCTGAGTACCATGACAGCAATCCAAATGCCCTGGCATTCAGACTGGAGGACGCTCCATCTGCCCAACAGCAGCCCAGGCTGGCAGAGCTCTACCTAGGTGTCCTCTCACGGGAATCTCAGAGCTACCTGGTGATGTCACTTTTCAGGGGGGTGGAACTGACACATAGTTGATGAGGTTTATGGATTCAATGATGGTCAAACCCAACTTGTTTTTATTGGACAACACAAGAACATTAGGTAGAACGCACGGTTTTAGGAAGGTGGACCAGTGGGAAGACACAGAAACCTCAACCAGCTCTTTTCATGTTCATTTGAGGATGTGATGCATACAGCTCCTGATGCGTAGCCCTGAGCCCACAACTGGCACGGGCACTTGCTCTGCTAAAGCAGAACTTTCTACACAGGGTGATGGACCCAACACAATTTGACACATTTATGACAAGGAAGGAACACTGTAATTCAGAGAAAAAGGCCAATGTGCCAAGCTCAGTAGCATTTCAAAATGCCCAGCTACATACCTGGCAGTCATCCACATCTACTTCAATAAACAGCACATTGGAATATTTTTCAGAGAGGGACTAGAAAAAATTTAAATGAAAAAAATAATCAGAAAAGATTTAGACCTGAATAATTACAGTCAACACACACAAGTTTCTCAAAATTTGGATCAGGCATGCATAAAGAACCTTAAGTTTCCTCCCGTCACATTCTTCCTGGTATAATAACTTGGCCCATCAAGTTTGAGGGTGGAATTTCAAAAAGGGCCCAAGTTTCAGTGAGAAATGACAAAACCACTAGGACAAACGAACTTCTCAAGAGTCTCCCACAGGCACTTGGACTCACACACTCAGTTATTACTGGTTGTGCCAGTATTTTAAAAAACACCCAGAGCCTCTGGGTGGCTCAGCCCTGGCCACTGCCACCATATTGGGAGTCCTCTTCTAGCTGTGTGGCCACCCACCCGGGACCCGCCCACGTTCTAATACTCACATGAAAGAATGGCTTGATCATCTTGCAGGGTCCGCACCACGTGGCTGAGAAGTCAACCACAACTAGCTTATCTCCTGCAGAGTCCAACACTTCCTGAAAAGCAGACTACAGAGCAAAAGAAAACCTTGGTCAACAATAACAGTTTCACTGGGGAAGAATAAGACAAATAAAACAAGGTGAAGGTATCCTAGACACAGGGTATTTGAATATAATTAGTTGAACCAAGACCTAAAGTGTAGAAATTATTTATTGGTATTCGGGCCTTCATCAGTAGCAAATAAAATATTGTGAACTGGCCGATTTTATATCCAAAGTATGCAGAGGAGAGGGAAAAAAATAAGGATTTGGATAAAAAGTGTTTCCATATCAAACCTAGGCAATATGAAAGATATTGACTAAATGCTCACAGCTTGATAAAAAGGGGTCAAATTCTATTGAAGAAGTCACAAAGGTACAAGATTTTGCAATGAAAATGTCACAAATCACTTAAAAAATACCAACACTTTTGATTACGTAATTCATTTATGGTAGAACATGCGGAAAGCTAAAAATAAACCTAAAAAAGTCAAGGAAACAAGCTCCCTTAAACCAGCCATTCAAGCCAGTTACTAACAACATAAGCATATTGGCTTCTATGCTTTTTAAATGAGGTTTCCAGAGTTGAGATCACACAGCTGATCGGCCTTTAATTTTAATTTTTTTCTCTGTGTCTCAAATCTATGTTCTTTAGTTATTAAATGAAGGGAGGGAACCTTCCAGAGGCATCACTCTGTATAAGGAAAACATGTTACATAAAAGCTCCAGAAATGGTCACCAGGAAATCCCGTACCACAAAGCTCTCTGCATTATTTACCAACAGGCTAGACAGATACTGTAACCCTGGGAACCTAACATTCTAGTTGAAAGAGACTCCACTGCAACCGCCATTAGTCGGTGCTCGCCCAAACCAGAAGTGGGGCAATGAGAAATCAAAACAGAATCATTCGTTATCTGAAATCTATACCTCCTCCCTCTTGGCCAGGGAAAAACGCTTGCTAAATTGGCTTCAACAAAAACGGACCATTCATTCCCCTAGTAAGTGAAGAATCAGGTCCCACAAAGGACAGCAAGTCACTAAACCAACCAACAAACGGTAACTTGGAGTAGTTATTTCTCTAGAATTCTCCCTCATGGGTGCGGGACAATTCACAAAAGGTGTTCCTGAGAATGGAACAGATGCTATGTCATTTCTACCAAGCCCACCTTTAGGTGTGTGACGCCAGGGGAGGGAGCAGGTAACGGGGGGGGGGGTGCACAGAAATTCTGCTGCTCCAACTATTCAAAGCCTGCTCACTGTGCTTTTTTCAGATCAAACCAACCAGTCCCCACAAGGTCCAGGTAAGACAGGAAATAAAGCACCAGGAGTGGTAATGTCCGGTAGGATGGCCCTACTCCATTTTGGAACATAGCAGACTTTGTTAAACACTTGATGAGAAAGGGTGGCATTGTGGCCGCCATATGCAACGTTTCAATCTACCAGTGCTGTTCTGAGGCCCTATTGCTCCCTGCGGGGGTTCTAGTACTCGGCCCCTGCACCCATGGAGGAGGCCCGAGTGGAGGTTCAGGCTCCTGGCTTCCACCTGGCTCAGCCCTGGCCACTGCCACCATATGGGGAGTGAACTATCCGACAGAAGAGATTTTTTTTTCCATTTCCCTAGTGTCACTTTACCTCTCAAATGGAAATAAATCTTTAAAAACAAAAACTTGGAAGATGTTATTTTCAGGACAGCATATGCTGTATTTCATGCAAAGTTTCCCCCAAATGGCTCTGAATCAAATCCAAAGAAAACAAAGGAGCATGCAACAATAGCTAGAGGTTTAAGTGAACGAGAATCCGTGCAGACTTCACCTAGCAATTCTCCTAATTCTTAGGTTTGTGGAATACAGGTGTCAGCTTGAAAATTATTCAAGACAACTAAGAAGCAAATTACCGCTTCTAGCTCCAGACTAGCAAACAGAAAAGTAACAGACACAAATAATCGGGAAATAAAGCGAGACACCTGAGGAGGCGCAGTCTCACAGCTCTCTTCCTAAAGGTACCTGCCCCAGGGCTAATCAAACGGGCAAAGTGCCTGGGGTGTAGCTCAGTAAATGGAGGGGCTGTCACTCAAAAGCCCACCGTGTACTGTATTAATTTCTTCTCAGACCACAGTGGACCCAAAGAACCAACAGCGTCTATAATCATTTTCCTGGATGGACAAGGACACCCACATTGGTCCATGGGAAGAGAACTTGAGGGGTATTAAGTACTTGCAAATAATGAAATTAGAATAACTTCTGATTAAGGACTCTTGAAGATCCACAGATCACTGCCTCTGGGGTCCAGGCTTCTCGCCCTGCAGGATTTTCCACTCAGCTTTCTCACTGGGGAGGGAGGAGGGTGCCCTACGACCACTAACACAGAAGGGACAGGGACAATGCAATACAGGCCACCCACAACCTTGCCTTTCTCACATTCACATCAGACTTGGGGAGCGGACCCTAGACAGATCATCTGCCATGCTGTAAGTGTTGGGGAAGGAAAAAAAGCCTTGTGAAATACTACCCACTGTTCAGGATCTGCTTTCAGTAAATGCCAGGATTGCTGTATTTAATATAAAAGCCCACACACCAAAAAAGAATCCCAGTGTTAGGGACCAGAGAAGACAGACTGCAAATGACAACATATGCAGGCAAAACAGCCAAGAGTCACAGCATTAACGAACTGATTGGTGACCACCAGAGAAACAGGTGCACGCAGGTCAAGCACAGTGGGGGGCGAGCACCCCCCCTTCTGACTCCCACACTCAGCATCCCTCGGGCGGTCCTAAGATACCAGACGCTGTCACGTCCGGGCTTCCCACTCTGGCAACTCTGGGATCCTGGAACACTTTTCGCCTCGACACAACCAGGATGCAGGCACACAGGCCGAATCGCCAGCTCCCAGTTGGAGGGTGGGTGGCAGACAGAACCTGGCTCCCACCGACTGCGAGTGAATCCGCAGAAGGGCAGGGACACGGAGGCCCCTGGGGCCCGGCCTCCTGGAATGAGTCACTCCAAAGCCTGCGCTGCCGGAAACGCCCAGCGCCGCAGGAGGCGGAGTCCCGAGGGCCCGGCCTGGACTGCACTGCCTAGGCCACCTGGGACACGCGTCCAGGGGTCTGCAGCCGCGTCCGCCACACTCCCCCGCCCCCCGGTTGAGCGCAAACACCAGAGCGCATCAACGACTGAGGTCGAGCGGCTCCGAGCGCAGGAGGGCTGAGGGTCTCTAATCCAGACCCGCACCCAAGGGGGCCTCTCCCCACATTGCGGGAGAAGGAGGGGCGGCCGGCGACCCCGGTGTTTCACACGGGTCTGATTTCCGATAGTCAGGCGAGCCAGAGGCGGACCTTCCCCGTGCACTCCTCTCTTCCCAATCGGGGATTGCCTGGGTGGGAGGTGCAGTATGGGAACCCCCAGTTGTTCCCCCGGCCGCGCGCACGAGCGTATTCAGACGCTCTGGGCACGCCGCCCGCCCTCCAGGGGCCCCTCGCTGCCCTCCTCCCCTTCCCCTGGGCACGCTCGATGGCTCCCTGGCGCGCACAGGCCGCGGCTTCTGTGGGTCCCAGGTCGAGTCACCGCGTCCCCATTTTCCTGGGATGCAGAGGCAGGCAGCCTCCCCACCTCTCGCCCACCACCTCTTACAGCCACGGAGGCCGCGCACCACACCCGGGCCTTCCCAGAGAGTCCGTACCTTGCTCTCGATCTGCTTCACCATTTTGGTTGTTGGGGGGAATCTAAGGAGCGACCGCAGGAACAGATGGAAATAGATGCAATGCGCCGAATCCAGCCGTGTTGGCCGCTCAGCCCGCCTCCCCTTTTTATAGCAGCAGGGCCGGGGGCGGGGCGTGCGTGGCGCGCGGCGTGCGTGGGGCGGGGTCGTGCGCGCTCGGCCCGCCCGCGCCTGAGGAGAACTGGGAGAGGGAGATGGAGGGGAGGCCCACAACTGCTGGCCGAGCTCCGTGGACTTGGGGTGCGAGGTCAGGTGCCTCGGAGGAGTCCTGCTCGGCGGGCGGCCACCCGCGCAGCAACAGGGCGCTCCCCCATCCCTCGGGAAGGTGTCAGCCCGGCCCCCGTCGAACACGCCCTGGCTAATCGTGAGGACAGAAGGCGGGGTTGGGATTCCTCAGAACCCGCCATACCCGGAACCCCAGCCCCCTTGGGCGGCACAAAGTGCTGAGTAACGGTGACTAGGAAGTCGCCTTGAGCGGCCTCGCCTCCTCTCCGGAGTACTCGGCGGAGGTTTTCTACTTTTTCTCTCCTTCCTCATCTTTCGCTTTCGCCGACATCCCGGCTGCGTCGTGGTGACACAGCGGGTTTGGTGCAGCTGTGCCCTGGACCAGTAGACGGCAGGCCGTTGTAGGGGAGGCTAAGCTGAGCCCTGAAACTGAGTTTTCTGACTTCCGCCCCTGGGCAGGTCCAGCGCTGCCGGGGTCTGCGTGGGGCTTCCCTGCTCATGGCGGTGTTTTGACGGTCAAAATGCTTGTAAAGGTATTAGGACAATGCTTGGGTTGAAGTAAGCACTCAACAAATCTTGATTACAGCTGCTGTGAATACTAATTAGGCTTGCTTGGTGTGGAGCGTGGCCCGGCTGAGCTTGGCCACCTTCTATTGACCATGGCATTAGTACACACATTTTGCACTTACTTCTTTGGGAATCTGAGTTGGCATTCTAGAAAGGGTGCAGGGTTACAGGTTGGGACTGGCAGGGCTGGAAGCTATGGAGGGTGAGTGTGTTAGGGAGGTCTCCCTGTTCCTGCAGGTGGGGGTGGTGGGGCAGGTGGAGAAAGAAAGCAGTGAGAGAAGTTTAAAGGGAGGGTCTCAGGCCCATGTTTTCAGATGAAGCTCCAGGTAGCTGTGATTTTTCTCCTTTCAAATAGGAAGGGAGAAAAACCAGAGGTTTTGAATCTGTTGTGTGGCTTCTAGAAGGCTGAAGAGAACCAGGGGGTGGCAAAGGGTGTGGACCAGGGCCGTTTTCTAAGGACGGCCCTAGACAGAGAAGATGAGGTGCCTGGAGCGCAGCAAGGTTCCTGGGAGAGTCAAGGTTGTTATTTAGTTTCTGAAAGATTTCTTTATTTATTTGAGAGAGTTGCTGAGAAAGATCTTTGGTCTGTCAGTTCACATCCAGGACTGGGCCAGACCGCAGGACAGAGCCAGGAACTTCCTCCAGGTCTCCCACGTGGGTGGCAGGGCCGTTCTAGGCCATTAGGAGGGTGAGTCAGGGTTAATCTAGAGAAGAGCTTGATGGAACCCTGGGAGCAGGATCTGGAGGCTGCTTTTCTGCTGCTGGGTCTTTAAATTGTTGGCCGCCTTCCTGGCTTAACTGTTTGTAATTGAACTTGGGCGGGAGGTGACCCAAAAAATCACTAAGCTATAGTAAAGGGAAGTGCGTGTCTCCTGTGGCGGTGCAGGCCACCCTCGCTTGACATCTCTGCCGAGACTTCACAGGCGTCCTGTGCGTGAGCTAGAGGAAGTACTGACTCCTGTCCCCCTGGGCAGGGCTGATGCAGAGCACATGCAGGTTACACAGGCCAGGAGGCCAGCGGGTGTGTTAGGAGTCTGTGCTGCAGGCCACCTCCCTCCATCTCATTTCCATCCCACCCCTTGATAACCGGTGACTCCAAGCAAGTCTGGGCCTTTCTGTGTCTCAGTCTCCTCATCTTTAAGGTGGGGGGAGGTCACAACACCTTGTGTTATTCTAAGGGTGGAGAGGAGCTGGAGTGTGTGGAAGGTGGAAACGGTGCCTTGTGCATGGCACCTGCTGTGTGAACTGTCTCCTGGTGGTTCATGGAAATGGTGAAACCTACCTGGAGTGACGGCAGAGCTAGGGTGGAAGGGATGGCTGTCTGCAGTGAACTGAGGAACCAGGGAAGCAATACTGCACAGGGAGCTCTGGGAACATGAGCCTTCAAAGAAAAGTGGGTTTTTTTCCCTCTCTAAAGGGTAGAAGAAAAGTGGGCTGGATCTAGCCTTAAGGAGCAAGGACCCCCTGCCTGCAGGGACTTGTGGAAAGGAGGTTTAGGATTCCAGTTGAACCCAGGAGGTGACATTCTAGGAGGTTGGGAGGTACAGAGAAGTGGAGGGGAAAGAGGAGAGAGAGTGTGACTGAAAGGCTTTTGGGGAGTGGGGTGTTGGTGCATTGGAACTCTCAGTTGCAGAAATTGTGGCTCAAACTGATTTAAACCAAAGAGGGAATTGGTAACCCACATGACCAAGAACACCTAGGGGCCCATCTTGGTTGTTTCTTTCCCAGATGGGTTGTCCACTTGATGGAAGACTAGTCCAAACAGCTCCAGGCTTAGGTGCCTGTTTGTTGAGCATCTCTCCAGGAAGAGCATTCCAGTCCCCTTCCTCATGTGTCCCAGAAGATGCTGACCTGCATTGACTGGGCTTGAGGTGTTCCCAGAGGAAGAGATGGATGCTAGACTGGAAGAGATGATGGTTTCTCATCAGTGAGGCCAGCAGAAGTGTCATGAGTTGCGTGGGTGATGAGCTTGTTTCCTATTTCTGCGTCAGCTCAGACCAAGTCCTCATGTGGGACTAGATAACCCAACTAGCTGTCGGTTCAGGTCTTAACCATAATTTGAAGAATGTACAATTCTGGGGCCTCTGAAGGCAAGTTTTTCTCCTATCCCAGGTCTGAGAGTGGTCCTTATCTGCCTGATTCAAGTTGGACGGCTTGATGGTACTGTGGAGTCTGAGCCAGAGACGTGAGCCATCACAGCTTTCCTAGGTAAAGCCTAAGAATCTGCATTTGAAAAAATATTCATTTATTCTTATTGAAAAGGAGGATTTATAGAGACCAGAAAGATCTTCCACCCATTGGTTTAGTCCCCAAGTGGCTGCAATGGTCAGAGCAGAGCCTATCTGAAGCCAGGAACCAGGAGCTTCTTCCTGGTCTCCCATGTGAGTGTAGGTTCTCAAGGCCTTGGGACATTCTCTACTGCTTTCCCAGGGTGCAAACAGGGAGCTGGATGGGAAGTAGAGCAACTGGGACATGAACTGGAGCCCATATGGCATGCCAGCACTTATAGGTGGAGGATTATGGTGAAAGTGATTGCATCCTTGGTACCCAAGTTGGAGACCCAGGTGGATTTCCTGGTTCTTTGCTTTGATCTGGCTAGCCCTGCCTGTTGAGGCCATATGGAGAATGAGCACCCTGATGAACCATCCCTCTCTGTTCCTACTCTATAACTCTGAGTTTCAAATAAATATATCTTCTTAAAAAAGAAAAAGCACTGAGTAAAAATAAATGAAAAAGCAACACATAGACCAGGAGAAAATGACATAATTTGTCCACCTAACAGGATATATGTATAAATTATGTCCTACAACTCAATAATAATGTAAAGATCTACAAATCAATAATATAAAGTCCTACAACTCAATATAAGGACCAATAATTAGCAAAAAATATAAACGGACACTTCTAAGAAGATGTAATAGTAGAAATGACCAATAAGCATGTTTAGATAATTGTTCAGTATCATTAGTCATTGGAGAAATTTCACCTAATACCACGATGAGACATCATTGTACATCCTCTAGACTGGTAAAATCAAATCATCAAATGTTGGCAAGATTGTGGGTTACCTGCAGATAATTCATACAGTACTGACAGGAGTGTTAACTGGTACAGTCACTTTAGAAAGCAGTTTAGCAAGCTTTTAAAATGAAGTTAGACACACTTTTACTCTATGACCCAGGAATTCATCTAGATATTTACCCAACAGAAATTTGAATACATATCCACATAAAGACACACAATAAAGAAACATTCATGGTAGCTTTCTTCATAATTTCCTCAAGCTACAAACAACTCCAATGTCCATGAACAGGTAACAATAGTAATACATCTGAGATATCCATACAATAGAGTTGCTAACAACCTCATGGAACCTTACGCTTGTTATGCAACAACATGCACGAATATCAAAAAACATGAGGCTGAACAGGAGAAGCCAAACATTAAAGGTTGTAGCTTTGCATTTATAAAAAAGTTCTTGAGCAGGAAAGTCAGTGGTACATAAATCAGTGATTTTTTTCTCCTGTGGTGAGAAGATGGCAGAACTCTAGCAGGACTTTTTGGTGGATACCTAGGTCTACACATTTTTTGTAACTCATGGAAAATGCATTAAAATTAGATGTACTCCAGCTGTTATCTGTATAAATAATACCCCAAATCAAAATTAAAACCCTGGGACCCGGTACGATAGCCTGGTGGCTAAAGTCCTCACATTGCATGCTCCAGGATCCCATATGGGTGTTGGTTCTAATCCCGGCAGCCCCACTTCCCTTTCAGCTCACTGCTTATAGCCTGGGAAAGCAGTTGAGGATGGCCCAAAGCCTTGGGATCCTGCACCCACGTGGGAGACCCGGAAGAGCTGGCTACAGATTGGCTCAGCTCTGGCAGTGGCGGCTGCTTGGGGAGTGAATCATCAGACGGAAGATCTTCCTCTCTGTCTCTCCTCTGTGTATCTGGCTTTGCAATAAAAATTAAATAAATCTTTGGGAAAAAAAGGATTAAAATACTGAAAGACGAAGTCTCAGAATAATCCTTACTAGACTCAAAGCCTTCCTTACATCTAGTAAAATATGTTTATAAGGCAGCAAAGTTGAGATAAATGGTAACATTTACACAGTTATATGATTTTCCTTATGTAAGTTGTCAGTGTGACTAACTGGAAGTATACACTTAAAAGTTAATAAGCCATTTAGAGTGATTGTAATGTTTAAGTAGAATATATAAGGAAACAAATACAATCTAATTGGATGCCCTACCAAATTTACCCTAATCCAGAGACATGGAACACTGTAGAGAGGATTTGATGGACTCTTTACAAAGGAACACCTTAGCAAGCCCTGAGGCATCCTCTCAAATGCTTCTAGAGCTACTCACAGCAAAGAAAGGTGGAGTAAGAATCTTCTTTATACCATTAGACCAGGTAAAATGCAAGGATGTCTGATGTCATGTATATTCAATGTTGTACTGTAGGTTCTTGGCAGAACCTTTAGGCAAGAAGAAGAAACAAAAGGCATTCCAAGGACCAGCAGTCTGGTGGAGCAGCTTAAGCCGCTGCTTACAACACCAGTATCTCACATTAAGCTCTGTTTCTGATCCAGCTTCCTGCTAATGTGCCTGGAAAGCCCCCCAGAAAACAGCCAGAAAGCTAGTTCCCTGAAACCCATGTGAGAGACAGTTGTGGAGTTCCTGATTTCTGGCTTCAGCTTGGCCCAGTCCTGGTTGTTATTGCTAGTTGGAAAATGCCAACCAGCCAATGCCAAGATTGCGCCCTCACTCCAGGTCTGTGTACCTTTCAAATAAAGACCTAAACCTTAAAAAAGTTTTGTAAAGCACTCTAACTGAAAAGGAAGAACGAAACCATCTCTAGCTGTAGCTGACATGCTCTTGCTCTCGTATAAAGAAAATCTTAGGAATTCAAGAAACCATTCACACTAATAAACAAGTTCACCAAGAAGGCAGGATGTACACTCAATATACATTGTTCAAAAAGAATGACTTACTTGAAAATACTTAATAAAAAAGAAACTGAAGTCTCAGAGTGAAAACTGAAAACCTCTGTCCTAAGAAATTAAGGTTTAAGGAAATGGAAATATATCTCATGATCATAGATTGGAAGATAGTATTATCAATTTGGCAATACACCACAAATTAAGCAAAATCCCAGATGCTTTTTGTACTGAAGCTATCAAACTGATCCTAAAATTTTTGTAGAAACAGAATGGACAATGAACACAACAATCTCGAAGAGTAAAGCTGGGGAACTTAACTTCCCAGTTTCAAAAGTATCACAAAATTACAGCAATTAAGGCCATATAATATTAGCATAAAGACAAACATAAAGCTCGTGGAAGAGAGAGACTGGAACTAAACTCATAGATCTCTGTTGTTGACCCCCAACAAAGGTGTAAATCCATTCAATGGGGAGAGGTAATGTTTTCAATAAATGGTGCTTGCGGCAATTGGATGTATATGCACTAGTGAATGAAGATGGGTTCTATCTCCTACTACTTGTAACTTAAAATGAATCAAATATATGAAATTTTGAAGCTATTAGAAGGAAAAACAAGTATAAGTTTCTGTGACCTTGGATTAGATTAGGGAAGAATTTCTTAGATATCAAAAGAAGCAACCATATAAATGTAAATTGCACTTCTTCAAAAAAAAAAAAAACCCAAACCAAACCAAAACAAAACCAAAAAAAATTTTTTTAAAAGACACCAGTGAGAATGTGAAGACAGTGATGAGTCAGAGAAAATGCCTGTAAATCTTGTATTTAAGGGAGTTGAATCTAGAATATATGAAGAAGAGAGAGAGAGAGATTGAGATCTTTTATCTCTTGATTCTTTCTCCAAAAGGCCTCAATGACCAGGTCTGGGCCAGGCCAAAGTCAGCAGCCTGGAACTCGAGCTGTCTCCTATAGAGGGTAGGGGGCCTAAGGTCTCAGTCCATTTTCCATTGTGGTCCCGTATACATTAAGTGGGAGTCACAGCAGAAGTGGAGCAGCTGGGACTTGAACCAGTGGTATCATGTGGGATACCAGTGTCCTTGCTTAATCCTCTGCCACAACACTGGCTGCCAGAGTGTTTCCCAGAGTTCATGAATGAGATAGTTTGTAAAGACAAACTCCAGACCAAAAATGAAAAATGCTTACTTCAAAATGTAAAACATGAAATAGCAAAAAAAAAAAAAAAAAAAAAAAAAATCCTGAAGAACTTTTACTTTAAGGAAAATATTCTGATTAAAATATTGGATAAAAATCTAATATCGGTGTGGGTATGTCACGTAGTGGTTGTGGCGCAGTGGCTCAGTCACTACCTGGGATGCACACTTGCTGTGAGAGGGTCTGGTTTAAGTCCAGGTTACTCCCATTCCAGTCCAGCTTCCTGCTAGTGGGCACCTCGGGAGACATCACAGATAATGCTCCAGGACTTGGTTCCCTGCCCCTCCCATTGCACACCCGGATTGAGTTATTCTTGTGGCTTTGCCCTAGCCTGGCCCTGGCTGCTGTGGACATTTAGGAAGTGAAACAGTTAATGGAAGATCATTTTTTTTCTCCGTATCTTTCTGCTTTTCAAATAAAATGAAAAAGAAGGAAATCCAATGCTGCTTGAATTAATCGTGTTTAAATCACCAATTTTGTGTTCCAGTGCATTCAATGTACCGATCAGCATGGACTATAACCATGCTGTTCCTTCTGCTGGTTCACTCTGAAAATACCTACAACAGCCACGGTGGGACTTGACTAAATCCAGGAGCCTGGAACTCAATGCAGGTTTACCAGCTACTAAGCATCACTGCTGGCTGCGAGGGTGAATCTTAGAAGCAAGCTGAAACCAGAAATAGAGTCAGGCCTGGAAGCCAGGCACTGACTGGTATGGGCATCACACGTGGTGTCTTACCAGCTGCATAAGGCCTCTGCTCTCTGTTTTATTTCTTGGTAATTACAGAAACTCCTGGATAATTTGCAAAAAAATAAAATGGAGTGTTTTATAAAAGGCAGCAAGTAAGATGTTACTACAATTCTTAATTGTAGACACATTGAGATTTTTCTCCCCATCAAGATTACTTTTGCAGTTTACGGGAAATTTATTGCTGTTATTTACATTTAATCATTTTTCTCAGGAAGTACATTGAGAGAACTAATGGTTTTGGAGAAATATGATAAATGAAATATATGCTGTCCCCACCTATCTAGAAAAGTAAACCAGTCAGGAGGTCAATTTTGCTTCATCTTGAGTTGAGAGTTTTGAATATTATTAACTAAATTATTCATGAATTCAAACAGATGCAATTATTTCACCAAAGACATATATGAATCCAAAAAATGAACTACAAGGTGATTAAATTAAGAGGCAGTTTCTCTTGTGCTTTATTTCAGAACAAATTGTGTTCTTTTGGAAAACCAAAGATAAAACCTGTGGTTCCAGAGCTACTTTTTTGGATATAACTTCTCAGAGCACTTGTGAAGCAAGAAAGCACAACACCATGTTGGGACACATCCCCAATATGTTCTCTCCACACAGCTGTTTCCACCATGACCATGTGAGTCTCCAGAACAAGTGGCAAATATTTGAAAATGTTTCTTTTTTTTTTTTTGATCTGCTATATTTTATTTTATTTTATTTTTTTGTTATTTTTTTATTCATTAATTACATTGTATTATGTGATACAGTTTCGTTGGAACCAAAATGTTTCTTGATGGTGAAGGAGACAGAGACACCTATGTGAGTGGAGTTAGCTAGTGTATTAGTAGGAGATCTTGGCTGAGATTCTGTCCAATAGCAATCCAGAAGTTGAAAATCTTAGCCTTAGTCCTAGCTTTGGTAACTCTTCTTTCTGGATCATCACCTACTCGTATTTGGGGTCACTTGTATCATTTGGAGTTCTGCAGGCTCCAAGTAAGAAAAACCAAACTGCCTCCCCCTACACACTTTACCAAGGTGGGAGCATCCTCGGTCCTGCCTGGATGATGGGGCTGAAACAATGCCAGCAACACCTGATTTCTCTGCTGCCTTTTGGTTCTACATCCTTACCTGTCCTATTTTAAGAAAAGTCTCTTCATTGTTGTAACAGTTTGATTGCTGTAGTCCCCAACTCAACTTCTATCACTTCAGCTCCTCAGAAATTCTAGCCCAAGTGTTCTTGTGTCCTTTTGGCTCTGATTGGATAGATTGGTCATTATGTCCCTGGTAACTTGTATCATGTGGCCATATGTTGAACTAGATCTTAGTCTCATGCTCCAGCACTTGGGCTAGATATTAAGGATGTTTTTCTTATCACAGGTTTTCAGTATATTTAAATTTGTAAGCTTCACAACCATGAGATTATAATAGAAACATAATGAGAAGTTAGTTGATTCGTCACGGTAGGGTAAGGAAAGGGAAAGCTCCAGTCAGGGGAAGGTTTTGTCTACCCCTTGTTTTTAAGTCATCAAACATTCAAGAATTACTTCTGTTTACCTTCAGCTTAACGAAGGAAAGAGTGCCTGAATTTCCTTCAGCCACTGACAAAGCAGACAATTGCAAAGACGGCTATTCCAAGGTTATTTTTGCTTTAAAAGAAAAAAAATGACTTCTCCCCAGATTAAAACAAACAAACAAACAAAAAAAACACCACATTTCCTGGTTATGCAGAATTTCAAATAAATGATGGATAATTCTGCAGTGCAAATATACTGCATGTAATATTTGGGACATACTTATACTAGTTGTTTACCTGATTCAGATGTAACTCAGTTTCCCATATTTTCATGCATCTGAAACGCTTGTCCTGGCTGTCACACTGCTACTGCTACCACTGTCTCGGAAAACTACCTAGCACTTGCCACTTAAATAGATTTTTCCAGGTGATTCCTGGATTTTTGCATTTTGAAAAAGAATGTTTGGTCTACGGCCATACCACCCTGAATGTGCACGATCTCGTCTGATCTCGGAAGCTAAGCAGGGTCCGGCCTGGTTAGTACTTGGATGGGAGAATGTTTGGTGGGCTTCTATCACAAGCCCCAGCTCCGGCTGTAAGGAAGGTCAGAAAGCTCATGTCATCTTGACCGTTTCTAGCGGGAAGAAGCCCTGTCTTCCACTAAATCTTAAATTTCTCAAACACAGAAGTGGGATAGTAACGAGATTCCGACATTGGGGCTTGAGAGCTGCCTACCCTGTTTAACATCCATCCTCATCTTTGTTATTTCTAGTGGCCTGTGAGTTGGTCAATGCTTGATTAACATAATTCTCATTCATATCTAATCTAAGCCAGTTAACAGATGGGATTTCCTGAACAATAAGTTGTTTTAGTGTTAGGTACATGACATGATCTGGGCCAATGAGATGAGGGCTTGCTAGAAGTTTCTCAGAAAAGTCCCCTTCTCCTTGAGAACTGCATAAAGAAATGATCCCATTTTTCTCTAGATACAGTTTTGCTTCCTTGTGAACACTGGTAACTCCACAGCTTTCTTGCTTCCAGCTGAGGCGAAGAACACAAAGAGAAAATACAGAGACATCATGGTAATGGTTGGGAAGTAGAGGTGGGACTGTTCAGTGCAATCTGCAAAGTCGGCCCTCCATCTGGACAGCCAGTGTTGTGCACTAAGACAGGTCTGTCTGGCTTGTGCAGCATGAAGGTGGGTGTTCTGGAACTTTCAGCCAAAAGCAACCCAGTGGAAAAATGGATTCATGATTATGGGTGATAATTTTGTAAGCTTATCATTTGTCGAATACCAGAAGTTTAGTGGTGCGTTGTTTTGGTTGAATTACAAATTATTGCTGATGAATTTTTATTAAAAAAGAGTAAAGATTGGTATTTAAATTAATGCAAGACAAACAACCAGAGATAGGCTTCATTGGGTTTGATTATTGCCAGGTTCTTGCTCTTTTTGTATAGACACCCTGAATCTGAGGCAGGTTCTCTGACAGTACCCTCTGGAGGACAATTACAAAAAATGAAATTTCTGTAAAGCTCTACTGTGCCAATATGGACAGCATTTTGGAAATGAGCATCTTTGCTCTTTCTTCTTTCTTCATGCAATGCATAGCTGCTGTTGGCCTGCCTACCAAATGTCTCTGCTTTCTTTGGTCACAGCGTCCTCTTCCATGCTCTGGAATCCTGCCTGGTCCAGCCCTCCAGGTACAATGTCTGCTCCCTTTTTAGCCCATAGGTAAGCATGTGGCTTTAAGGCCAAACTCAAAATAATTAACACTTCTAAGACAGCAATACAAAAGGGAAAAGTGTTTTGTAATTATTCCCAAAGGGATTATTCATGGGTATTTACTTTTAGGATGACTTTAATTTTATTTATTTAAAAAAGAGAAAGAATTTTCTATCTACTGATTCACTCCTTACATGCCACAATAACCGGGGCTGGACCGGAACAAATCCAGGATATTGCAATTTTGGAGTTGTTGTAACTTTTATGAGTAGGGTCTTGTACAAAGTGAGAACTCAGTTTAGGTCTTGCCCATGAGTAATAGGGACAGGCTCTGTAGGTTCCTGCTTCCTCCTAGGTTAAGAATTAGCTGCAGGTTGGAATTGGGCACAGAGCCTGAACTTGAACCTGTGCTCCCTCATATGGGATGGGATACCCAAGTGGTTGTAATCACTGTACCAAATGGCTGTCCTAGATTACTGGAAGTGTATAATTCATATTATTTCTGAGGCTTGATTTTGGGGACTCTTCAGTGGATCTCCTTGATCAGATTTGGATATAGTTTTTGACTTCTATTTTTTACTTTTTAAAGATTTATTTATTTTTATTTGAAAGCCATTTATAAAGGGAAGGAGAAGTAGAGAGAGAGAAAAAGATATCTTCCATATGCTGATTCATTCCCCAAATGGCTGCAATGGCTGGAGCTGGGCTGATTCGAAGCTAGGAACCAGGAACTTCTGGACCCCTAGTGGGTGCCAAGGCTTTAAGCCATCCTCCACTGATTTCCCAGGCCATAAGCAGAGAGCTGGATTGGAAGTGGAGTAGTCAAGACATAAACCAGCATCCCTATGGGATACTGGCACCATAAGCAGGGGCTTAGCCTACTACAACACAGCACTGGTCTTTCCAAGAGTTCTTGTGTTGAAAGTTTGTTCTTCTGTGTGGCAATATTGGTGGTGGTAGGATCTTTAAGAGGTGAAACTTTGTGAAAAGCGAGAGCATCTTTGAGGGTGTTTTTTTTTCAGAAGATATGATTTTGTGGGATCTCAGCTCTTTCAAGAGGGGGTGTTATAAAAGAGCATGACTGACCCTCCCTACTTTCTGACTTCCTGACCTACCTGTGGTATCCCTAGTACCTCTTTATAAGCTTGTGCTTATACAGTGAGACCATCTACCATGATGTAATGTACCCAGTGGTAGGGTACTGATACCAGAGCTGGCAGATGTCAATGCATGCTCTTGAACTTCAAACAAACAAACAAGCTCCAAACCCTCTTTTCCTTATAAATTACCCATCCTCAGGTACTTTGTTATAGCAACAAGAAAAAGACTAATATAGTAGCCAGCAGAAGTTTCTGTTTGATACCATAAGAAACCTTGGTTTACATTTTCCACCAAAATAATCCTCATGCCATGGCAAGGATTTGTGTAGGAGATACTTCCCACCCCCACCCCTGTTTTTACCAGGCATGTGTAACTATAAACCATTTTTGGTAACTTTCTTATGTGCCTAAATTCTCATGTGATTATTTATTGACAACTCAGAGTATTTTTTTAAAAAACATTTAGCATTTATATAGCATTTACTGTGTGCAAATCATTATTCGTTTAAACCTCCTTAATGTCTGGTGATGTAAATGCCATCACTGTTTCCATTTTAGAAATTTCTGTGCTGGAGCAGGGGCAGGTTCAGTATTGTGCTCAAAACCACACCATAGTAGAAGACAGAGCTGAAGTCCGAATCAGATGGTCTGACTTCAGTCTGCTGCAACCCAAGAAGTCAAAGTGTCATTACCAGATGAATGAGACTTAAAACTAGTAAATCAACTTCTAATGAATACAATTAGGTGTTTACAAAAGCATCTGTATGATGGAGGACCTTTAATGTCCCTTACTTCTGCTTCTACTTAGAGGTTAACTGAGGTTGCTGGGTTCCAATTTTCAATTTCTGAACCAAATGCAAACTGCTTAGCATTTTCAGGGAGAAACATTCTCATCTAATTTGTTAGCAAGCAGTCACTAAGCCCAAACACCTGCTACTGTTTTTCTCTCACTGTTACCTGGTGATCCAGGAGTGGCCTTGCATCCATAATAATGGTATTTGATGCTGACTATAATTAAGTATATACTTTTAGCATATTAAATCTATTTCCATTAAAATTTCCACATGAAACAGGGTTGTTTAAAAAGCTGCCATGGAAAAAGGAAGAACAGATGTTCTTAGTAACCCTCTCCCATTTTTAATGGTTGATTCAGCTATGAGCTGTATTTTCCACCTGGTGAATTGTTTCAACCCACCATGGCTAACCCTAATGGATACCTCTGAAATTAAGCACCCATTCATTCTACTGTGTGCATGGAGCACTTACTAAGTGCTAGGCACTGTTCTGGACGTGGGGCATTTGGCAGTGAACAGGTACAGAAACTTTTCTGATTTCAGGGTGCTGAGATTCTCGTATAATCCTGCAGTTGCACAATTGAACAAGCCTGAGTTTCTCAGAACCCTCTGACTCCAGGTTCTGGAGTTTCTCCAGGCTTCTCTGATTGTCTTCGTCCCTAACTAGAATGAAAGGATGAGCTTCCCTGAAAATTGTACTATGCCTCTATAGGAGATTTCAGTTTGCCTCGTCTTTCCAGGTGTGTCCAAGGAGAGGACACGGGGCTGAAGACTGGTAGAGGTGATAGTTTTTGCAAGGAAATATTGAGGATGTGTTATTGTGTGTTTCTCCTGTGAAAAACCATGCACCTAATTTGTTCTAATGCACTCCTTACTCATGCCATTCTAAAATCTGCAATTTTGTGGTTGCCTATGGAGCTATTTTCACATCTCTGAAATTCAGATGCATTTTATAAGTCCTGGCCTTGTGTTATCAGTGTCAGCAGGGTGGTGGTGGTGGCAATGAGGATATTGCCTCATTGTTGCACTTGGTCCTAGCTGTTCATATTTTTAAGGTTTCACTGGGTTAGGAACATTGTTGATACTACATGTGTTGGATTGATTGTTGTAATGTTATTTTTCTCAGTTCATTTTGGACCATTTTGTTAACATCTGTTAGTGAGATCGTCTTGCAGAATGGGTGCCAGTGGCATGGGAGAGTCTCCAAGCTGGGACCATGAGTTAGATGGGGCATGCATGGAGGAGCACTTTTTAAGGCAGTGCTGCTTAACCAACCCTACTGGTGGAATAGAGGGAGATGTTTTATGGAAAAGTCAAAGCAATCATTGTATCTTGGTTTGATAGATTTATTTTTCTTTTGTGGTATATGGTAGCTGTGTTAATCAAAGATAGCTTAGATGAAATGAAATATGGAATTCGTTATCCTCATTTTACAAATGAGAAAGCTGGAGCAAAATAACATGAATCAACTTGCCCCAAGTTCACAGCTGAAAATGACATAGCCAGGACTTAACCTTGAATTGTGTGACTTCAGAGTTAACTACTGTCAATGCTATCACTTAGATGCAGCCCGTTGAGGGAGCTTATCACAGCTTGATTTACTTACATTTTCCATCAGTATTCATTGGCTACTATGTGATAAATATTAATATATATTTGGGTGCAAGCACAATGATGAGCAAGAACTTACAGCACTTTCATGGAGTGTGTAATTTAATAGGGGAACAGGTAGTGAAATAACAGCAAGAATCAATGTAAAGTTGTAACTGCAATAAGAGAAAGTGCTGTTGAAATGTAAAATGAGGAGATCTTTTAAATCCTCTGGTGTCAGGGAAGGCTTCCTGGAAGAAAAGGAGTGATCTGAGCTAAAAGATAAATAGGCAAAAAGGGTGCAGAAAGAACAGGACGTCTGTGTTTGGAAAGAACCTAGCCCTATCCCCTCAAAAAGCCATTGGTTCATAGGGGATGGAGTACGGATGTGGGCAGGAGTCAGAGGGTTCTGAGATAGAGAGATAGATGGAGGTAAGTTCACACAGCTCTGTAGTCATGTCAAGGACGGGAATTTTCATTGTGAAAGTAATGATGTTCCCCCAAAGTTTAATTGCTCTCCCACTATTGCCCGCTAACCTTCCTTCTATTTAATAACCTTCCTTCTATTTAAATAAATCTGAAACTATCTTCAGAGGTTGATTCACACTCTTTGAAGATGATCACAAACAAGCAGCTACATATGTATAAAATGTGATTATTTCTTCCACTGTTGTTGGCTCTGTTTCAAGATGAAATTGACCACAAGTTAGGAATGTTTAAAAGTAAATTCAGGTGACATTCTTGAATTTGCAAATCTGTAGCAACTAATGGTTGGAGCCATCCATTTGGTAGAGGGAGTCTGGGGGACTCCATGTCCCATCCGTGTCAAGATTCTTGCCTAACACCCTTAACATTCAGGTTCAATGTCCACAAGATCAACATCAGCTGCTTTAAAAGAGAACCATTCCTGTGGCTCAAAACACCAGGAACGTGGCCCATTGGAGGACAGTTGGGTGTGTGCTCCCTCTGCTCTCCAAGTAGACCCAGGGAGTGCTCTAGGGCTATTTGGGGACAGGATAGTCTGATGTTGCTACAAGCACATAACCCATCTAATCTGTGTGGGAGATCTGGCCTCCCCAGGAATCTGCTGGCTCTTTGCACCCATGGGTAATCCAAAGGTGGAACTGGGAAGGAAGTTGTGTTCTACTCACAACATCACCATCTTTCTGTGTCTGACCTCTGACTTTGAATTGTCTCTGGGATCTTCCTTTTCTTCCATTCTCAAGGAAATGAATTCTCTTCTCTCCTCTCCTCTCCTCTCCTCTCCTCTCCTCTCCTCTCCTCTCCTCTCCTCTCCTCTCCTCTCCTCTCCTCTCCTCTCCCCTCCCCTCCCCTCCCCTCCCCTCCCCTCCCCTCTTTTCCTCTCTCTCTTCTCCTCTCCCTTCCCCTCCTCTCTTTTCCTCTTCTCTTGGATCCAGTAAGGCATCTTGAAAGGAAGTAGAATAATTGTCCAAATAATTGTCTGCTATTCTAAGAAGTGACTATTTCTCTAGGGTTTCTTATGCGCCCCAACTTAGTCTAAAAATGATTTGTGAAAGGCTGTACAGGTCACCTACAAGGTTAATTTGTTGTCAAACTTTAACCTGCCATAGTTAAATATTGTGTTTTAGAAGGAGTTTTGTTATTTATTTGAAAATCAGAGTTACAGCGAGATAAAAGGAGAATTAGAGCGAGAGCGAGAGCGAGAGAGAGAAAGAGAGAAAGATCTTCCATTTGCTGGTTTATTCCCTGGATGGCAAGGCCAAAGCCAGGAAGCAGCAGCCTCTTCCAGGTATCCCATGTGGGAGGCAGGCACCAAAAACTTGAGGCATCCTCTATTGCTTTTTCCAGAGTACTGGCAGGGAGCTGGGTTGGGAGTGAAGCAGCTGGGACAAACTACCATCCTATTGGCTGCTGGCATTGCAAGCGACAGTGCTCTATATGCTACACCGCAATACTGTCCCCAGTTCTGTTAGTTTTATGAAAAGCACTGAAATGCTGAGCATTTCAAAAGCTTAGTCTTTACGGCTATCTGTAGTATGACTATTGTACTTTGTACTACAGGTTTTTGGCCATAACAACAAGAAGGAAGAAAAGAGAAAAAAGAACGAAGAAGGAATCAACTTAGAAAGGAAGGGAAGTTATGTTCAAAGAGCTTATAGTCAGGCTGGAAAGGTAGAAATGAAAAGGCTGTCATCCTTATCATTAGCACTCTTGAGAAACACCCACTATGGACAGGTAGCACACAAAACACTTCCTGTACATGGTCTCATTTAGTCCTTGTGATGCTCTTCGGAGGTAACCATTAAACCTGGAATGCAGATGAGAAATCCAAGCTCCATGGAGGCCCCTGGGATGGCAGCAGCTGAGTCAGAACTGCAAACACAGGTCTGTCTGACTTCAGAACCTCTGATTCTTGCATCACTGCACACTGCCTCCGCAGGACAGCTTATAGCCAAGTGCCATGATTAATTACCTGCCTGGTTAATAGAATCAAGACCAGTTCTAACATGTGATAGATTCATCCTGGCTGTTCTTGCTGTTTATTGAGCCTGATTTGGACTAAATTCTAATCCTCATAATGTGATCTGTGTGCGAACGAATTGTAGACTTGTTAAGCTTATGATACCAGGTAGCTTGTAAATTGTTATGAGATGTGCTAAAGACAAGATAAAGAATAACTCAGATACCTTTGTTTCTTCCAGTATCAATTTTAAGATCATAGATTTCAGAATGTACTCAATTGGAGCATCTGCGATTTCCCCCATGGAAATACGCATTTCTAGGTAGGGAGACAAATGGGTTCCTGATCTTGGTTGAAGTCCTGAGTTAACAGATGAAATTGAATGTAATCATTCATCTGTTATTTGTCCCACCTCTACTAAGTCACTTAGCAATGTCCTGGTCACTGCACATACAAAGATGCAAAGTATAGCCTTGAGGACTTAGGCTCCACAGATTCAAAAGGCTGAGGGCTCTGGTGTTCTGAAGTCCAAGTTGATAAGAAGAGTGGTGCAGACTCTAACAATAGTTGTCAAAAATGCTGTAAATCAAAATTAGCTAAGAGAGCACAGGTTTGAACTGACAGGTAGAGTGGAATAGAGGGTCGATTCCAGCATGTGTTGGTAGCAGAGGGGCACCTGGAGAATCAGGACATGGGGAGAGTGGCCAGAGACAACGGAACAGTATTGCAGTGACCAGGTACCCCAGTGGCAGGCAGTGAGTGCTGATCGCAGCTCCACCAGCAGCCAGAGTTCCACCCGCAGCAAAGTGGAAATGGGGAGTTCACTGGTTGCTCAGGAGGTGAACCCAGGCAAATTATTACCAGTCCTGCTGATTTGTTTGATCTGAGCAGAAGCACAGATAGAGCGACAGACTCCAGGTGGATGGTACAGGAACCAAGTGGGTTCCAGGATCCAGACACCCACCAGTGCTGTATCAGATGCCATTTTGTGTACTGGGGTAAAGGCTGTGGGACTGGAGGGTCAAAAGCAAGCTGTGTTTGTGCTAAGCTGGGAGCAAAAACAATTATGGCTCAGCTCATTGCTGATCCCTCAGGGAAAACAGTACTGACTTGGTATCTGATGGGACCCACCCAAAATAGGTCCTGGTAGCCCTGAGACATAATGGCCAGCAGGTTCCAGCAAGACCAGCACCACCAAAACCCAGTGATTTAGGACACCTGGTGTCTACCTAATCCTGGGCACTGCTCAAACCAGGACTGGGAGAAAGGCTGTATGGGCAATGGTAAAGCCACAGCATGGGATTAGGAGGTGGAAAATGGTGAGCCAGGGGATGGGGCCATGGAGACTGTGTGGAAGCCTAGTACAAGAGCCTGGAACTGAAACTCGCTGGAAGGAGTGGCACAAGTGACTGAAAACAAAGAACTGGGTACCAAACACAATCAGTAAAATTGACTTGTAGACCTTTGAGGAACATAACTTAGAAACCTGCCCTAAGGAAAAGAATCTGCTAACCAGAAGTACAATGACCAAGAGCAAAAGAAGAGACAGAGGCACAATGAACATTACTGAAGACTGCCCTGCAAAGGAGCAAGAGCCTTTGCCAACCTCAGAGTTAATACATCGAGAAAATGGGAGATACAGAATAAAAAAACCCAAGATATAAGGCTTCTTATCAACAACAAGAAACACATACAGGAGGCGGTCAAGGAATTTGAGGAGTATGTCACACAGGAAACAGCAACAGTGAAATAAAATCAAGCTGAATTGTTAGAATTGAAGGAAACATTGGAGCAAATTAAAAATTCAGTGGAAAGCCTCAATAATAGAATGAATGAAACAGAAGAAAGAATCTCAGAATTGGAAAGATATTTCATGTCACAATGGGGGAAAAATTAAAAATCTGAAAGTAGAACTGAGTCAAGCTAAAAAAGGCATTCAAGAATTAAGAGACACTATTAAAAGGCCAAATATAACAGTTATGGGAGTTCCAGAAGGTTCAGAAAGAGAAGCTGAGTTTAAAGCTGTATTTAACGAAATAGTAAGTGCAAACTTCCCTAATGCCCCATGTTGCATTTTAAGAATCATTATTGGTGGGCACTTTGTGCTGGTGCAAGCAGGCTCCATGGGGCCTGGTGGTGCAGGCTTGCAGGGCACCTGGGGAATGGCCCTGGAAGGGGCTTCTGCCCCAGTGAGCCTGGGAATTTCTCTATGTGCTTGGTCGTGGGTAAAATGGGGAGAGTGTGGGGGGAGAGCCCTAGGTTAGTATGCTGGGGTGGTGTAATAGAGGACCAGCATTGGGGAGCTTTGAATGTGCTTGGATCTGAGAACCAGGATGGGGTGCAGGACAGGCCTGGTTGGGTCACACCACCAGCCAGTTCACATTTGGGCCGGGACTGGGGACTGGGTACTGGCTAGGCTGGGCTAGCATGAGCTAAAACTGGAGGCATGCCAGGACAAGCCAGGATACAGCACCTGTTGGTGAATGCCAAGGTGAAGCAGGCCATGTAAGACCTGACATTGGGTGTGGAACCTGGTAGGGGGAAGTGAGGCCTCCCCTGCTGTACCACTGCTCCTGCTGATCAACATGAGACCTGGGATCGGTGGAAGACCAGGCTAGGCGGGGCTATCATACACATTGGCTTGCATGTGTGCAGGTTTAAGGGGAAAGCCAGACAGGGCTGACTATATGCACTGATGCATGCATGAGCCACAGTAAGTATAGGCTGGTCAGGCTTTATTGCAGCAGCATACCCTGTCAGGTGCTGGGAATGGTGGCTAGTCCTCTCAAACTAGACTACAGGAAGACCTGGAAAGTGCAATATCTGGAACTCTGAGTGGACCCTGTAGGGAAACTGTGGGTTCCTCTCTGATGGGCTGCAGCTCTCACCAGTGAGCATGAGAAGCAGGGCTGGGGGTGGACCTGGCTGGACAGGCATTAGTACCCATTAGTGTAAGTGTGGACTAGATAGTGGGGTCAGTGGGCAGAGCTAGGTTGCAGCACCCACTGGTGTGTACAAAAGCCAAATGAGATGAAGGACAGACCAGACCAGTCTATGGTACTTACCGACATATATAGTAACCTGGGCTGGGGGTCGGCCTCGTGGGAGTTATTGGAGGTTACTCCGACAGGGCTGCAGTTCCCATTGGTGTACATGAGAGCTGAGTGTGGTGGGCAGGGTTATGCTGCATTGCAGCATCCATTGGTTTGTGTAAGAGATTGGGCTGGAGACAGAACTGACCCAGCAACTGCAAGTACCCATGTGCATAGGTTGATGTGGTTGAGAGACTGAGCTGGACCCCGTGCTAGCAAGTACACACAAGAATCAGGTCTTAGATCACTTCAGACAAGGTTTCTTTGGGGACCCCCTCCAACTGAGCCACTGAACTCAGAACTCCAACCATGAGGAGAATTGCAGGGTCTGTGGTTTGACCATGGAGTGCATGTGTCAGAACTGGGCCTCCTAGTTGCTAAGACAGAGCAGTGAATGGCATGACCAAATGCACGTAGACGATACAGCAGTCCACTGGGACCTGCAGAGGATATCTAGTACCATAACAGGATGGAGTGTAGACCAAATTGGACAACTACCCCAGCCACGCCTTGACAGCAAATATCTAGGTGATTGGAGACTCTAAGGTGGACTATATCAGCCAGTGGACCTTGGAAGGATTTCCTCATCCTTGGAGCAATGAAATCAACAGCATTTCAGAGCTATCAAAATCAACTGAGTAGAACTCTTGGAGTGTGCTCTACATCAGTGACGCTGAGATGACATCATCTGGTTGTCCCACATCCCCGGGTACTGATTGCGGGTAGGATGCTTCTCCAGTTCTCTCCCCTCTTCTCCTAGATACAGGAAGAAGGAAAATAAACTTGGAAACAATAGTCTCATCCACTTTTTCCTAATCCTTGACTGTTCCCACCCTAATCAGTAGCCCACGTGGGCATGTATACTTCTCAACTATGTAAACATCATCAAAAAGAAAAAGAAAAAAATAATCATTATTGAGTTATGTCCTATTAGAAATTCTGTTAGCATTTGATAAATAACAATTGCATTATACATGATAAAAATGAAGTTACAGCACTCTTCTTTTTCTACTATAAAAGAAAGGCCATTATAGAGGCATGGACCCCCACACTTGAACTCAAGTAAGTCGCACTGAAATCTTGGTTGCTGAACTTGAGATAGAGAAGCACAACTTATACAGTCTGGGACAGGAGAAGGGAGGAGGGCAGCCCTGATAGTCCTCCTACCCAGCAATGACACTGTGACTGGCTAGAAGACATGTCTATCTCTCTGGGCCCTCCAGCCAAGTCACAGATCATGTTCCACATGAACAGCTGGAAGCTGTGCCTCAGGTCACGGGCAGGTAGGACAGGAATCATATAGCACATAAGCTAGCACATAATCTGGAAACTATGCCTTGAGTTGTGCTTAGGGTCGTATTCACCAAGTGTGGCCTGCAAATAGGATGTGGGTCACATTTGACTTCTTGGAGTTGCTTATCAAGGGACTCCCAGTACAGCTCCTCCAAGGACAGAGAAGAGAAACTGGGGTGCAGCCCACTGCTTTTGCTGCATGACAAATGAACAGGCCAGGCTGAAGTCTTGGTTAACTGAGACAAGGGATTAACTAAGGGGACACGGTGTGCCACGTGCCTATAATCTTCCACATAGGCCAAGCAGGCAGAGATCCAGGGGAACCAAGAAAGGCTCTGGAGAAGGAAGAAGTTGTTAGTGGAGAAGGTAGAGAAAAAAAAAAAGAAGGGTAAGAAGTTATTGGAACTGTGGGACAGGTCTTAGCTGTCCTGGCCTAGCTCATACATTCTCTAGAGCTACCTTTGACTGGATTCCATAGAAATAAACGGGAGGAAAGTTTTTATAGGTCCATTGAAATTTGTAGTTCTAGATGAATAAACGTGGGCAATAAGCCAGGACTTTGTTGGCATACTCAAACGTGTTCACTGGAGATAAGAGTACTTCGCCAGAAAGAAATGCTGCAGTGAATCTCGATACGTATATATATATTTAAGTATTTTATTGATTCAAAAGGTGGGGGGGGAGGAAGAGAGAGAAGGAGATAGGGAGAGAAGGAGAAAGGGAGGGAGGGAGGAAAAAAAAAGAAAAGGAGCTGTGGAGGAGAGAGGATGAGAGAAAGAGAGCGGGAGAGAGATAGATACTTGCATATACAAGTTTTCTTTTCCAATGCCTGTAATAGCTAAGACTGGGTGAGACTAAAACAAGAGCCTATGGCTCAGTCTGAGTCTCTCTGCACAGGGGACTCATGGAGAACCACTGGGCTTGCTTTAGTGAGTGGAAGGGCAAGCATGACACTACAGGGAAGTAGACCATGTGCTTGAAGCTAAGGAATGGTGCTGCATACAGAATGGCGACATTCCTTGTGGAGATCCAAAATTGGCCAAGTTTAGAGAAAGATGGATTTTGGTATGAATGCTGTCTCTTCTACTTTGTTGTGAACAAATCAGCCTCTGAATCTATTAACTCATCTGTAAATTGGCAATTGTAAGAACCTTTTAAGTGTCTTGAATGTTTAAGAGATGAGCCAGAGTATAATGCAAAAAAAAAAAATTGGGTAAATTTTAATGATGCTTAAAAATGGGAGTACTAGTTCCAAAAATCAAGCCTATATTACTCTAAAACTCTCTAAATGACTTTTATTAAAATGAGGATACCAGAGGGGTCTGGCATTGTGGCATTGCAGATAATGCCACTGCCTGGGATGGCATCCCATATGGGCACTGACCAGTTTGTGTCCTGGCTGATTCACTTCCAATTCAGTTCCAATGCTAATGGCCTGGGAAGAGCTGCAATTAGTGGTTCAAATGCCAGGGTCCTGTTATCTTTGTGGGTGACTCGGATGAAACTCTTGGCTTTGGCCTGGCCCAGCCCTGGTTCTTGCAGACATCTGGTGAGTGGACCAGTGGGTGAAAGACTCTCTCACTTTCTGTCTCTCCCTCTTTCTCTCTTTCAAATAATCAAATACTTTAAAAACAACGAGGGTGCCAAACAAGAACTGAATTTTTTGACACAGTATTGATAAAGCAGTCAGTGCAGCTGGTAGAACTCAAGATAAACATAAAAATGGCACCACCACTTACTCTCAGCTGTATAATATTATCTTTAAGACTTGATCTCTGCTTTGGCAATATAGCCAAGGATCTAATATAGTTTCTTTTGGAAAATTTTGGTGAGTCATTTAACTTCCTTGTGTTTGTTTTCTCCTGCATAAGAAAATAAAAGTAAAAGCAGTACTTCCAGTATAGGTAGTAGTGTTATAGAACAGAATTTAGTGCAGGGACTTATGATATCTGATTGTCTTTACCACTCCACACTCAGTGATGCCATTAGCAACTGGAAGTCTGTCAAGTATTTTCATCTCAGAAATGGTCAACCAATACCTACCAGCACTCTTCCTCTTCTTCTACCAGCACTCTTCCTCTTGGGAGCCAGTTAATCATTTTCCAGCAAAATGCTACTTAGAAAACTTAACCAAGGTTAAGTGAGCTGATGGAAGCAGAAGCCTAGCCTGTTGCTTAGCATGAAAGCTATCTCTCTCTATATATATATATATAGATATATATATAGATAGATATATAAATTTTCTCAAGTCATTTCTGGCCTTTAAATTGTAGCTTTTTAAAAAAGATTTATTTTTATTGGAAAGTCAGCTATACAGAGAGGAAGAGAGACAGAGAGGAAGATCTTCCGTCCATTGATTTACCCTCCAAGTGGCCGCAACAATCTGAAGCCAAGTGGCCGCAATAATCCGAAGCCAAGCTGAGTCAATCCGAAGCCAGGAGCCCGGAGCCTCTTCCGGGTCTCCCACGGGGGTGCAGGATCCCAAGGCCTTGGGCTGTCCTTGACTGCTTTCCCAGGCTACAAGCAGGGAGCTGGATGGGAAGTGGGGCTGTGGGGATTAGAACTGGTGGCTGTAAGGGATCCCAGCACATGCAAAGCAAAGACCTTAGCTGCTAGGCTATAGCGTTGGGCCTGGATTCTTTCAGAAAGAATTTTAGAAAGGCCAGGGGGAGATAAAAATGACACGGTTCAAACCTAATATGATGCATTGAGAAGAATCTTGTGTTCATAAATAATGGCTCACCTGGGGAGATGCTGCTATTTAAAAGTTTTTTTTTTCCAAAAAGGTCCATGTAAAATATGTATTATAAATAATTATCCATATATTTTTAATAGTTTTGGCATCAAAACTTAATTATCCTTTAATTCCATTTTCACGAGCATTTAGAAGTATGCCTTGAAACATACAAGGAATTGTATCTTTGGTAATCTCTGGAAAATCTTGATGCTCTGATTGTAGCTATGCAGGGACTGTGTTGTGAAGTTTATAAAAACAGTCCACGGAACGTGCTCCAATTAAGGTGGCAAAGGCAGGTGGGAGAATGGAAATGCCGCATCTCCTGACAGTACAACCATTTATGCAATTATTCAGTGAGATCGTAATATAGTAGTCAGCCAGAACACAGTAAGGGATTTGAGAAGATTACAGCACTTGCTAGAAAAGAAAACATAAACACACTTGGTGTTGTCTTTTAAAATGTCACAAATGTATTTGGTTGTGAAGGTTTGCTCACATTAGTTCTTTAATCTTCGCTGCCAATTTTTTAGCATCAGCTCCACAAAATTCAAAAATCTGTTCACAAATACACAAAGGAGAAACATAGATTGGTCTCAAGTTATTACAAAGACATGATTTTAGAATTTTCTTCTTGAGTGTAAAACTACTACTCATTTCCATTATCTGCAAGGCACTTTAAATATACCCATTAAACATATTTAATTCATGATACTTTAGTATTCATTGCTCTTTCAAACTGCTTTCATGCTCTGCTAAGTCTTTACTATACTCCAAAATATTCCTCTAGCCACAGATTTAAACTTACAATAAAGAAATTCAGTCATTGGAACTTCATTGAGCTTTCACATATAGGTATTGAATGCTTCTTATTTCATATGCATGATCTGAAATCAGATGGGGCTGGGGTTGGAAAAGTCTAAGCCCAGGTAGACTTTAGACTTGTGCTCATGTGCTGGAGAGAGGCAAATATCCGCACATGTGATGATTCTGCCCCAGAGCTGTTCTGTTCGTCCTTTCAGCAAGTCAGCCCGCCTTGTGATTCCCTGTGGATGCCGTCTTACTTACCAGACTGCGCATGAATCCACTTCCATAACAGCAAATTATTCTTTTGATTCTTGAGAATAGGTTTACCTAAGCATAGGTGCAGAATTTCATGCTTTGTCTGAGTTGCCAGGTTTGTAATCATCTCCCCTATAAATTAGTTTCTCTTGCCTTTGGCTGGGGAGAGGAGTGTTCCAAAGCACCTGGGTAAGTTTCTCTTTCCTGAAAGTCTGGATGCAGCTGGGTGGCAGCACGAGGCTATGAAAGCAGTTTTATAATCTTCAGGGAAACCTGAGGCCAGGGTACATATTGGGACAAGAACTCTTGGCAGACAACTTAGGCGGGCTTCTATATCTGAATGAGAAGACTTGTCAGGAAGCAGAAGAATCTAAGCTTAGCTAAGTGGCAGAAAGTAGAACTCATTGCTAAGTTAGCCAGGGACCAAGGCGAAGCAGAGGAAGCCTTAGTATGTTCCTTGAGGCTGCAAAGCGGGAGAGAGGTGTGTGCTTTTTAAATACTTTCAACTTTGGAGCACAGGACTCCTCAGACAATCCTATTTGGTCTTAACGAAAAGCTATCCCTTTTCTCTATCCAGTGCTGGGGTGGAATGCAGCTTACATGGAAGGCTTTGAGATTCACCCGAGTCTCAGTGTTTCTCATGTGAACTGAAAAGGTGGGCATCACCACTACTCCCACCTTATTCCTCCCTCGCAGCTTCTGTTCATATTCCTGTGGCTGCTCTGTTTCAGGAGTAGTTAGATACAAGTTAAGGTGCAAAAGAGACCACGTGAACTGAAGAGGCACTAGCAATGCAGGGATGAGGAACTGTTTCTTCATTCCATGATCACCAGCATGTAATTCTAGCAGGTCCTCTGGACCCCCAAGTGGTCCTTGTTAACCGTATGGCAATCATTTTCATGGATCTGATTGTATCTGCTCACTTTTGGCCACCCACTGCCAAAAGTGTGGAGCCAAAGTGTAAGGAGAAGGCCCCTTTTCTTGAAGGAAATCTCCCCTCCTGGAGGACTGACACAGGTGCATGGAGGGTAAGAGAAAGGAGGGATGGGGAGCTCCAGGGAGTGGTGATGTTCATGACCGTGGGATTATGACACACCTGTGTATGTCACTTGGCAACCAGCAAGAGCAGCTAAAAGCCACAAGTGCAATCAAAGTCTGGGCTTTAGACACAGAGCGACATTATCCTGATCACTCAAACCAGGAAACTGAAGCCACGTAAGAAAAAAAAAATGTGCTCAGAAATTTGTACAAGTTGTAAAGATTCAGTTTGGGTGATTATTACGAAGAGAATGAATCGTTGAGCCACACCCAACTCCTGATGAGTTGTTAAGTTTCCGGGCTCCTCCTCCTAGGCTCAAAGACAACCATTCTTCAGAATATTTCCCATCACATTAGTTTTGCTGGTTTTAAATTTCTGTGCAGTATTGGAATTCTAGTTTTTTTTTTCTTTTACTCTAACATGAGGCTCATGAGATATCTATACAGCAGTGGTACATTCCTTTTCCACACGTTTTTACATTCCCAAAGCACCAATATTATATGGTTTATCCCATTTGGCTACCACAAATAGTGCTTCCAGTAGTAAAATTGTTGTCCATATCTTTGTGGGGACATCATTCTGTTGGCTTTGATGGTCACTAAATTTTGCTACCTCCTCAGTGGCTTTTACTTTGGTCAGCTTTTGCCTGAACTTTAGCAGAAGCTCTACCTTGTCTGTCTCTAGTGCTGTGCCCTGTTAGACTCTTTTCCCCTGAAGTTTGAAACTATAAACCCAATCCTTTATTGCTTACAAATGTTCTTAATGTCTTCCTTATCCCCATAAAATCCAAGTCTGTTATAGGTCTCCTTGATTTTCATCTGTTGCTCTCACTGTGGCTCTTTCTGTAAACGCTAAACTCCAGAAACAAATTCAAGTGGGATCCATTGGTCTACTTTACAAATACAAGGTTGAAAAGCCTTTATTTAAAAATCTAGAACCCTAAATCTTCAAAATCTGAAATTTTTGAGTGCTGTGATGACACCGTCAGTCTTTGGTTTGAGGAACATAAACTTTGTTTTGTGCACACAATTATCAAAAATGTTAATACAATTATCTTCAGGTTATGTTTGTAAGGCATATGTGAAGCATAAATGAATTTAGTATTTAGACTGGGATACCATTCTAATTAATGAATGCCTGCCGTGAGCCAGATTTACTTTGAATAAAACAGACAAAATTCCAATTACCAATTACCATTGGTAATTTTACATTATTATTCAAATAACTCCTGACCCATGTACATTCTTCCTCCCACCTTATCTTGCTTATTAATCTTAATTATGCCTTGTAATGGTTGGACTTAAATTCATGAAATCTGCCTTGAACCTTTCTCTGTGATTTCACAATACTCTTTTTATTTCTCACAGTACTTTTTATATTAAGTAATTGATTTTGTCATTTGTTCCCACTAGATCAAAATTTTTTCCTCCATACTTGCAGTATCTAACCCAGTACTTTATATGAAATATGAAATAATAAACAAAGTATATAAAGTATATATTAAGTATATATGTATATAAAGTATATATAAATATAATGTATATTTATATATACAAATAATATATATATATTTATATACATATAAAATCTATATTTATATATACAAATAATATATAAAGTATATATGCTTTATATATACACATATATATAAAGTAAAGTATATGAATATATGAAATAAATGTTTTATTGATAGTTGTAGGCCTGAGATTAGCCAAGATGATTTCTGGTCATTCAAGTTCAAGGCTATAGACAGTGTTAAGTATGAGGGACATAATATTACCTGTCCTATCCTTTCTTTGCCTAATTTGCCAGAGACAAATATTACACCTCTGTCTCTCTGTGTGACCTTGAATTTTGTACTCAGGAGCTTAATAATGGAGCTGATGAATAAACACTAACTTTTGTATTTTGAGAAACTAACAATTTTTCTCCAAGGTATGGTATCATGTTAAACTGGTGCTGGGCTGTGCCTTTCAGAGGTTCACTCCACCAGGAAAAATTAGTTTGTGAATTTATTTTTCTCAATTTCTTCACATGATATACCTTGTTACCTGCCTAACAATGATGTAAAGGCAAATAATGAGCTCCAGTATGCTGAGACCAATGGGATGGGGTGAAGGTCCATGCAAAAGGGTTTTATTTTTTAAACTTAAATTTATTTTTAAAATAGTGTGTTTATTTTAAATGGAGAGAGAGAGAAGAGAGATCTTCCATTTCCTGGTACAGTCATCAAATGCTCGAAACAGCTGGAGCTAGCCCAGGCCTACACCAGGATCTTGGGTTTCAACCTCAGTCTCCCCTGTGGGTGACAGGGACCCAAGCACTTGAGTCGTTGGTTGATGCCTCTAGGATGTGCACAGCAGGCAGCTGGAGTGGAGAGCAGAGTGGGGACTCACCCAGGCACTCTGCCCCTGGATGCAGGTATCCCTGGTTACATTAAAAAAAAAATCACACCAGATGGCCACTCCCCTCTCCCAAACAAGTTTTCTTTTAAAAAGAACAATTATTACCCATATTTTCAAGCTTAACACAAAAAGAAAATAGGAAAATGAAGCTCCTTTTCCCAATTCCTCATAACCCAGGTTCAACCCAAGTTCCTTTTCTTTTGTTGTTGCTTTTTTAATGCCAAGGAAACAGCATCAGCTGCAAGAATCCATTACTGTTACTGGGAAAATGCAACGAGGGTGGAGATGGTGGCACTTCTCCTAACAAATGGCCTTCAGAGCCTGACTAATCATGCACTCATAAAATAGTCATAGTAAAATCTCTCAGTCAGTTGATGTATGATTTTGGTTGAGTGGAAGCCTGAATTACACTTGGACTAGCTGTATGATCCATCAATTTTCCTGACATCTATACTAAGTTCAAAACATCTATTAGCAACAACAAAATCTGAAGCAACAGCATCAGTAATGATAGTAAACAAAGAAACCCCAACCAGCCAACCACAGCAAGACATGAATAGGGGAGAGAAGTAGAAATCTATGTGTGTGCAATAGTTTCATAATTTATGATAGTTATTATTTTTCTTGTAAAAGAATGATATATTAAGGTATCCAATGGTATGAATAAGATGGAAATGATATGTCCAAGACAGAAGTTTGCAAAGTGTCTCTGTCTTTAATTGTGGAGGAGGGAATGTTAACTACTGGCTGATCCTCTTTTGGGTCCTTTCTCAGACTACACACTCTACACAATTCTTTCCTACAACCATCCACATCATGTTTGTAATGGATATTTGAGCTTTCCCTCTGACTTTCAAAATTCCCAGGACAGAGCTTGCAAATGCAAGATCAATTAAAGTTAAAGGAGTTGAGCTAAAAAAAAAAAGGTAGCTTGAAATGATATGCTTATAATTCAAGGGTAAAAATAACCCGTAAATCAACCTGTTAATTGTTTTTCTTATTTCTGCCAGCATTCTCAACTTGTTCTAATAGTGAGATGAGATGTCAGTAAAGTACCACTTTGCCCTTATTTTCTTGCCATTGTTTTGAATTGGTGAGATGGATAACAACAAAAGTGTTATTTTTAAAATCTGTGTTGGGGTAGATAAAATTTTGTCCTGAAGAGTCAAATAATATCTAGTTTAGCCTTTGCAGGATATGCACTTTTCTGTTGCAGCTGCTCAACTTTTTGTTGTGCTAAAGCAGTCACAGTTGGTATGGAAGCAAATGGCATGGCTGTGTTCCAGGCAAACTTCTTCTTCTTTTTTTTTTTTTTGAAATAATTTATTCCATCCTTTTACACTGTCGAAAATCATCTCAGTAGACCTCATCAGAAAATATCTAAGATAAATTCATGGTTTCTTAGTTATGATCACTACCACCATCAAATTTCAGTTGTTTTTATCTTCGAAAAAGTTAACCATAGCGGGAAAATTTCTGCTTGATATCAACACAACCCAGATTGCCTGCTCTGAATGCAAGCACCACGCCTGATTCAATCACAGCTGCCTGCGCAAGGCCACCTGGGACATCATTGAAATGTGAAGTTCAAGCAGATTTTCAGCTAGGTTGGATACTTACATTTAACATATAACTCCCAACTATTAAGAATCATCTCGTTGATTTGAAATGCAAAGAGAGCTTATATCTGGTGTTTCATGCTCCTCACACACAAGAGCAAAGATGAGTCAAGCCAATGCTAGAAATGAGGAATTCTATCCATGCTCCCATAGGGATGGCAAGAAACCCAGGTAGCTGGGCTATTTCTGCTGTCTATTCAGGAACAGTACAATGAAGCTGCTAATTGCAAGTAGCCAAATCCTGATCTGGCATGCTTGATGGAAAATACGAGTATCCAAATCACTGGCTAAACTTGGTGTGCTCAGGCAAACTTCTTATTTACAAAAACAGGTGAAGGTCAGATGTGACCCTTGGGTTGTAGTTTGCCACATTTTTTTTTTTATCTCAAATAACTGAAGTTGTTGAGATGCTGTTCAAAAGCTAGGTACTTAGTGCAGCATAGTTTCCCCTGAAAGGGAAAAAAGCAGGCGTGATGATCACTGAAAATATAGTATGAATCTTTGTTTTCAGGAATAAACATGGTTTTGGGGACTATTTCCTTCAATGGTATATACTTCTGCTTTCACATTTCCACTGGAAAATCTGCTCAAATGTCTAGTGTTAGAGAAATCTGCCTGTTTCCCATGTCTCCTTACTTAATTCCCCTCAAGTTCGGAGGTGAGTTATTCATTACATGCAGATGCAGTAATGATCTCACATCTATTCTCATATCTTCTTCCTTGGTGACAACTCTTTAGCGGACAGGCATGTTGTCTTTCATTGTTTTTCTGAATAGCACAGGGCAGAGGGCCCAAAGCCTGCCTTCTGTATGTGGGTTTGGAAGGCTGTCATCCCTTTCTCACTTTTGAGTACTGATATTTGTGCAAAGCAGCAGTATCTTTTTTAGCTGCAAAGTTAAATTTCTTCTCTACAGCCCACAGGTGCACTGTCTCAAGGTATAGGCTTCAAACGAAAAATTGAAAGGCTGTTGACATAGGGTGCTAGTCATACTCTGTAGTGAGCTTAATTTAGCCCCCTGACTTCCCTGTAAAGGTGCTGTTTTGATTACTTACATAACTTCTTGTGAGAAAAGGGCAGAGGCAGCAGGTCTGACTGCTTACTCCCACTGATCCTTCACCGTCCTGCCAATGTGCCGCCCAGGTGTTCTTAGTGTTGGTGATGGGTGACTTTGTTTATGTACCTGGAATGATGGACCCTGCCTGGCTGACTTGTCAAGAAGCTTTATAGAAAACACCACTATGGACAATGTACAGCTGGGGTATTGTTGGGGCACTGAGCTTATATTGCCATGGTTGGTTATATAGCCAAGATTGTGTAACAAAATATGTTTATGTGACAAGCATTCCTCATCCTCATAAAGAACTCAGTTCCTCAAGATTCAAATAGTGTCACTAAACAGATTCATTCCAGATTCATTCATTCATTCATTGGAAGTTCATTGTCGAGAACAAGCGCATCCCCCATGTCCTTGGACAAGGAAGACCATCAGAAGTCTGCTAGCCTTGGCCAGTGGGTGTTGTTTTATGCCTGTTGTTTTTCACTCTGTGTTGTCTGCTATAATAAATCCTAGCTATGATTCTAATCTGCTCTAGAATCTTGTAAGTTCTTCTGTTGAATCACAAAACAACATTCCTACATTTCGACAATTAGAATTTCAGAGATGAACTCGGTTGAGACCATGGTGAAAATTTGATGAGTTCTGAAAACTCAAGATAAACAGTATTTTAATAGATATTAAGTAAAAACATTAAAACCAACTCAGAAATCCACCATGAGAAAAAATAATGAAAGGTAGGATTTGACCGTATACTTACAAGATGTTGGCTTACTTGGGCATACATAAGAGAAACGCTTTTATCAATGGTGCTCGGATCACTAAATGGTGCTAAGTAGCTGTTGCACTCCCCTGCCTCTCTCTATATATTCATTAGTTTTTGCTCCCCACAATTACTCCTGACACTGGATAAGTTGCTTACTATATTGATAACCATCCTGTTTTAAAAATATCCATCTGTCAAAACCCTGGAGACTGTGTGCAAGTTGCTTTACCTCCCTAGCCAGGACCCCCTGGGTCTCACACAATCCTAAGCAGGTCAAAAGTCTTTGCATAGGCGACTTCTACTAAGATGGCTTAGCTTGAATGGTTGTGTGCTTATTTAGAATTTTAGAAGTCCCTCCTAATCTTCTTTCTGTATGCTTTTCTATTTGTAAATGCTCAGGCAAATAAATACACAGCTAGATCCTGGGATTCAGTCATAGTTACATTTTATAGAATGTACCAAGTCCAATGCTAGGAACTATATACACTATTACAAATTTTCATGACAATCATTCAAAGGCAGGTGTTGTCCCCATTTCACAGGAAATGAAGGTGGTTAAAGTACATTCCCAAGGACACCTACCCTAAGAGGTAGACCTGGGTTCAACTGAAAGTTGTCTGACTCCAGAGAAGGAATAGATCACCGTGGACTCATTTTTGAAAGGTGGGGCAGTCCATGTCTTGTGTGAATTTTAACAGTGATTATTTGGGAAGGTAATTCTCTAGGGACTATCAGACTCTTCACCTCCTACTATATCACCCTGTTGCCCCTACCTTGCTGTTAGAGACAATGAGCTTCTAAATCTACCCTCTTTCTAGCACATCATAGTGCGGTCTTCTTGAGATTTTAAAATCTCTGTACCTACTTTATGGTGAGGAGTATTTATTGAAAAATGTAGTGAATTCCATGGTCTCAAAGGGAACTCTATGTTTTCTTTTTTTTTTTAAAGATTTTTTTTTTTATTCATTGATTACATTGTATTATGTGATACAGTTTCGTTGGAACTGGGAATCACCCCACCCCTCCTCCCGCCCGGGAACTCTATGTTTTCAACCACCATGGCAAAGCTTCTTCCTAATTCCTGTGAGGATAGTCTGGAAGATAGGTTCTTCTGACTAATTCATTTGTGAATTGATTAGCATACATGTCTCCATAGTACATTTCTTTTACTAGTGCAGCTAAGTGCTTTATGAAGTCCTTATTGTCCAATATCAAAGTTTTTGATGGTGGCTTAAATTTAAAAAGTTGACCAAGAGTTTTTACTTTTTTGTTTCTTCATAGTTTCTCCTATGTCATTGACAGAAACCAAGTGTAGATCTGGAACCATTGATGGGCTTCAGAGAGATAATAATATTCTAGTGTTATCTGTACATTTCAGTTAATGTGTATATATTAATTTTTGTGGAGAGAGAATTTACAGCCCTTGTTAGATTTTTAAGAGGGTTATAAATCAGATTTGTGAACCACAGTAATTTTTCCTTTCCAAATGTGATTTTAGCTTCCAAAATTTTATTTGTGTTTGGTTTGTTATTATTAGTGAATTGTGGTCTGAAAATATTGAATGGAAAATTTCAGAGATAAACAATTTGTAAATTTTTAAGTTGTGTGCTTCAATAGACATTTGTCTTAGTAGTTAATATGCCAACAGTCCAGATTAGAGTGCCTGGGCCCCAGTCCTGGCCCCGTTGCTAAACATAGTTTCCTGCTAATGTGCACCCTAGTGGGAAATAGGTGATGGCTCAAGCAACTGGGTCCCTGCCATGCTGTGAAGGATCCAAATTAAGCTCTGGGCCCCAGCATCAGCCTGGCCCAAGTACAGTCACTGTAGGCATTTGGGTGAGTGCCCAGCAGATGACAACACTGTCTCTGACCATTTTTCTACCCCTCAGATTAACTAAAAACCAAATTGCATGGTATTTTGAGTAGTGTGATGAAGTCTTACACCATTCTGCTTTGTTCCACTCCAGATGTGAATCATCCTTTTGTCCAGCATAACCTATAGTGTTTCATTCACCTATTTATTTGGTGGCCTATGTTGTATACTCTACCTGCCCATTAATCACCTAATCATCTAGAAGCTGTTTGGATTATCAGATTGACTATCACAATAATACAGCACTCGTGTTCAGGTAGCTCTTCTTTTACTTAATAATATTGCCAATGTGTAAGAGTAGTGGTAGTGGCAGTTTGGATGTATCATAGACAAGATATGAAATGAGTTCTTCTTTAAAGGGAAAAAGTGATATTTCCCTTTTTAAAAGGAAAAAAACCCCCTACATTCTGATATTTCTAACATCTATGAAAGAATAGGAAAATATGCAGTATATACATTGTTTCAGGCAACCACTGGAATTGTTGGAATGTATTCTCCATGGATAAAGGAAAACTACTATTCTTACAGGAGAATAAAGTGTCATATCTGATTAAAAAAAAACAGCCAAAATTTTAGGTGGTCTATCTGGAAATTACCATAGGAATGAACTATTTTATCCCAATTAATCTTTCTGGAATATGGAAAGATATCTATGGTGAAAACATAAGAAACAAAGCAAGAAGGAACAACACACCTTATTTATTGTCTGAAATTAGCTCTTCTTAGCCCTAAACAAGGGCATATTTACAGATGTTTCAATTGTACCAGTGCATTTCTGCACATCCTCTGTAGGATAACTTCCAGTGATGGCCAGGCTCTGCTTATTTTCCTCTGTGGCTCTAGATCATCGCAAATAGCTCGATAATGCTTTACTCTCCTGGAGTTTCATTTTATGATTTACTTACTTTGAAAGTAGCCGCAATAAGCTAGCATTAAAAGGCCAGATAAAATAATGAAACCATTAAAGATGATGTAGTATGGGAATGGCAGTTAGGCCAGGAAACTGGGTGAGGGAGGTTACTGTATCTGTGATTTGAGTGGAGAAAGCAACTGAGATTCCTGGCAGCAGTACAAAGAGAAACCCAGGGGATTCACTAAGTCTTCCAGTCTCAAGCAAGGAGGCAGATGATGCTTTCAAGGGCACACCTGGTAGGCATTATCATCAGGCTTCTTATGCAATATG
This sequence comes from Ochotona princeps, assembly GCF_030435755.1. Classification (NCBI taxonomy): domain Eukaryota; kingdom Metazoa; phylum Chordata; class Mammalia; order Lagomorpha; family Ochotonidae; genus Ochotona; species Ochotona princeps. The sequence continues at coordinate 19,481,334 of NC_080845.1, read as the reverse complement.
CAGTTATAAGAATGTAACTGATGGTGGCTCTTTGCCAGGTGTTTTATTAGAAATGAGAAAGCATTTTGCAAAACAACTCTTAACAGAAAGTGTGCTCTGGGTACTTTTTGTACTAGATAAATGGCATCTAACTCCTTTAGTAAGTCAGTTTTCAATTGTGCCATCCCAGATGAAAGAGAGCACCATATTTATTCAGACATTTAAAAAACTTGGGCTTAATTTTTCTCTAGCCCTGGAAAACAGTAAATGTCAACAGAAACCTTCCTAATCAATTCTGTTAAAAAGGAAATTGGCCTGAGTGTCTATTATTAACACCCCAAACTTGTTCTAGTTCTTTCCTTGTAGACCATTGTGAGGCAGAACCTGGAGAAGGATGCTGACATTTAGCACAGGAGTGATGATGCCACTTGCGTTACCCCCATTCCACACCAGGATGCCCTAGTCTCAGGTCTTGCTCCATTACCAATTCTAAATTCCTGCTAATGAGAACTGTGGGAAGCAGCAGCCATGGTTCAAATACTTGGGTCCTTACCACCTACAAGGGGAGACCCAGATTTAGTACTGGGTTCCTAGCTTTGTCTTTTTCCTGCTCCAGCTGTTAATGGGAATGTTAATGGGAATGAACCAGCAAATGAAAGATTTCTCTATTTCTCTGCCAAGCAAATAAAAATGAAAAAGAATTTTTTTAAAAGGTTAAGAACCTGGGAGACTTTTCAGAAATGTCATGATTTAACTTCAGTTTTGTATGCAATGATAGAAGTATAATGTGCACTGAACTCTATAGCGCTGCCCAGGCACCGTGTGCTGGAGGTTGAGTCCAAGAGGTAAAAGATTTAGAGTACTGACCCTGTCAGATCTCATCGTCTTGTTTGGCCCTTGTGTTTCTGCACAGTAGATTGATATTCTTTGCCAAATATGCCCAGTGTTAGAAATTTTTCTGAAGGGTTTTCTATGATATCTAAATTGATTCAGGTATGAAGCCATCAGGAAACAGAGAATACATATTCAAATTTTAAAAGAAGCCTTGTCTGCATAACAATACAGATGGTCTCAACCCTTTGTTTTATTAGGAATCCATAAAGTTAACTTCATTTTCCAATAGGTACTTGGTAGAATATTCAGAGCTGAGGTTTTTCATAATTCCTAGAGCCCAGGCATTTTGTTCTATCAGTTTGAGAGAGTCATAGGGGTTAGACTTTGGCTTATTGATTAAAATGCCATTTGGGACACCCTCATTTCATGTCAGAGTGCCAGGGTTCGAGTCCCAGATCCACTTCTAATTCCAGCCTCCTGCTGATGTGTACCTTGGGAGTCAGCAGTAACGGTTGTAATAGTTGGATCCTTAATACCCCATGCCTAAGGCCCAGACAGAACTGGAGTTTTCTGGCTTTGTTATGGCCCACAATCATGTATTTCAGGCTTCTGGGAGTGAAATGGCAGATGAGAGATCTCTCACTGCCTTTCTGTTTGTCTATTTTTGTTGACTTGCCCTTTAAAATAAATAATTAAACAAACAAGAAAAGAGCCCTACCGTTTAAGACCAGTTAAGTTATAATTTTTTTTGAAAGGTGTGTTTGTTTATTTGAAAGGCAGCGTTCCAGAGAGGGAGGAGAGGAAGACAGAGAGTGAGAGTTCTGCCATCTGCTGGCTAACTTTCCAAATGACTGCAACAGCTGGGACTGGGCCAGGCCACAGCCAGGAGCCAGCAACTTCATGCGGGTCTCCATGTGATTTCAAGTACCTAAGTACTTGGGCCATCTTCTGCCACTTCCCCAGGCAGAGGGAACTGGATCACAGCCATCCAGGACTTGAACCAGAACCCATATGGCATGCTGGTGCAGTAGTGGGCAGCTTAACTTCCTATGCTGCAGTGTTGGTCCCAAGACATAATTTTAAGAATAGTGCTCAGCCTCTTAATGCAGTCTTTGCTATCTCTATCCAGAACTACAAGTTGAAACAGGGCCAAGCTTTCCTCAAATCATGGCTTAGATTTTGCTTGAGAGTCTATAACCAGTGAGTTGAGAACTCAGTCTCTTGCATCATCTCAAAATGGAATAAAAACACTTGAGCAGCAACAGCCACCAGTCAAGGTCATTTACAGAAGAAGTAAAGCCAGAAACCTGTCTTGAGCTGGAGAGAAACTTGCTGTGACTCATATTTGGTACAGAGTCAGGACGGGAGGAAAGACAGTAGCACTCACATGTTCATTTCCTTGCTCATCCTCCTGTTACGTTAATGTACGTAACGGTCTGTACGAAAATGTAATGAGTTTCAGGAAAATCCATATGAAACTCTCACAGACACTGGGATTTCAGGGAAGACCAAATTCCTCTGGGTGCTTGGAATAGAAAAATACATGAATATAAGGTATGACTTCGACATAAAAGGGTTTGTAATAGTATAGTGGATCAAAATGATGGAGAAACTGGAATGGTAGCCTTGAATATAAGGGTTTGCCTTGATCCTGTAGGGAGCAGAGAGGGAAGGGTATCAACTTTTAAAAAATGGAATGACATCTAAGGATCTATGCCAGGATGATTTGGAGAAGTGAACAGGACTATGGAGTTAAGTTGGGCCGTGAGGGAGGCTACTGACATCATTTAAATAAAATATATTTGTTGCTGCAATTAAAAGCAGGGATGAAATTACTGAAGGGGAGAAGATAGACTGGAAAAAAGTATAGAGCCTAGTGATACACTTATACTGGAGGGCAGTCAGGCACAGATTACTACAGGAGAGCTTGATGGGAGGCAGCTGGTAGACAAGCTAAGAGAGAGGTAAATTCCCAGAATACAGAAACTGGCGAGTCAGTGGTGCTCCCATGTATCCAAGGAATACAGGATTGGGACATGGCAGGGAGGTTCTTCATGACTTGTAAGAGAGCAGATAGGTGAGGGAATACGTGGAAAGTACATGTTTCATTATATGCTCAATATTTTAGACATTTTACTTCATTGATGTCTTAAGAAAACTAACATAAATTGCTGAATATTTAATGCCAAGATGGATCCAAATATTCTAATCATATTGCAAATAGTTAAATTCTCACAGCAATCTTATGAGAAAAAAAAAACTCACCATGTTCCATGTTTTTGCAGATGGGGAAACTAAGACACAAAGAGAACAGGTGAACTGCTCCAAGTCCCACAGTGGGAAAGTGGTAGAAGCTCTGCTTAAGCCAGGGGCGTCTGGACCCCAGAGCTTGTCTGCTCCAGCATGAGGCAATGTTGCCTTGTGATAGTTTACGTTTCCTTGTGTGGTTAACAATGTAAACAATATAAATAGCATCATGTAAGAATTGCATCCTGTCCTTCTCTGGAAGATTTTTCTTGATGGCTCTGCCCAGGGCAGGAAAATTTTTATGGATCTGGATATGTCAGATAAGATTTATTACTAGTTATGCATTTTTTGACCCATTGCTAGTAAACAAAATTTATCAATTGAAAATCACAGTGCTCAGTAGTAAAACAAGTGCAATATTTTCCTCATTCTAGGTTTTTCTTGAACGTTAATGAATCTATAATCAAAATAAATATGGCTAATCACCATGGAAACATACCTTCTGGCTTTTCTTGAACATCTGAAATGTGGGTATTACTTTGATGTGACAGGTGTTAGCCAATTCCTAGGAAAAAAAGAAAGGTCATAAAGTCAGTATTTTGGTTTCCTCTCTTGTGTCAAAAATCTTGGAATTTCTTAGAAACACCTGCCCTGTAATGAGCTTGATTTAAACAACTTTGGGAAAGATGGGCCCCAGTGGAACCCAGTCAGGAAAAAGGCTGTTGCAAAACTAAGAAAGAATAAGGAGCTCTTTATAATCTTTACTTGAGAAACAGAATATTATATTAATGTAGCATTTTAGAAAAGGCTTACCCTTTTCTAATTTAAAACCATAGGGTTAGAGAGAGAGAGAGAGAGAGAGAGAGAGAGAGCGAGCTCATCCATTGGTTTACTTCCTAAATATCCACAACATCCAGGTCTGAGCCAGGTTAAAAGCAGGAAACAAGAATTGAATTTGAGTCTCCCACATTGTTAGCCAAGATCCTACTCTCTGAGTTATCACCACTCATCTCCAGTGTGCACATTAGCAGGAAGTTGGACTACGAGCCAGCCAGCACTTGAATCCAGGCATCCTGATACAGGATGGGTAGGAGCATGTGGCAGCTTAACCCTTGCCCCAAAACCTGCTCCTTCTGCACACTTGCTACCTCTGGGTTAGTTATAATATCTAATATGAGTGCTATGTTAAGAGTCATTATATTGTTGTCTAGGAATAATGTCAAGAGACATGTGTACATATTCAGACAGACACAATTTTAAAAAGATATAGATGAATGTTGGTTGATTTCTTAAATCCATAATCCATGCATACAAAGGGCTGATTGTGATGTAAAACACACAAGAACAACATGAGAGCATTTAAAATATTTTTATCAGGAAAAATTGTCAGATGCTTATTGTATTTGGTAATGTAATTGCCGAGACAGTGCTACTCAGTGAAATTGCATTGAATTTGAAGCTTCTCCATGGAATATTTAAGATTCTTACCGGAGAATCATTGACATCCACGTTAGCAAACATTACATTTTGGTATTGCTGAGACAGTGCCTTCAAAAATGAAAGAATAATATTTCCTCATTAGTGTAGTGTTCATATTAAAATATGTACTAGCAGTATTGTTTCAGAAAGAAGGTTGTTAACTAACTTTCCTTCTGACATCTCCCTATCGCCTAGAACTGGGAGCACCCACTCAAATGCCAGATGAAATCAAGGGATAGGGATATGACATCTTAGTACAGTCTGTGTAGTGTCTGTAGTTAATAATGTGGTATTGTGCACTTAATGACATTAGAAGTATGAGTCTCATGTTCAGTATTATTACAGGAGGGAAAACAAAGCAAACACATAAGCTGTTGGAAGTGACTGATACATATTTGCAAATGTTCAGGATCATCAATTGTGTACATTAAATATGCTCAGCTTTGTATGTCAGTTATGTCCCAATAAGGTACGGAAAAAACAGAGAATGCCTTTTAAAAAGGCACAGGATTTATTCTGATAATAGTACTTGGAGAACTGGAGAATGTTTATTCTTTTAAAGTTTAAAATAAACATTTTTGCTTATTGTGCTCTGCAAACTGTTCAAATGTTTAGAAGTTCTTAACTCTGGAATTTTGGTAAAGTATACTTATTGTCATGTGAATAATCCATTTATACATTTGGATTCCTTGGCATATATTTTTTAACTTTCATTTTGATTAATTATTTATTAGAAAGTGGAGAGTGAGGATAAGAAGAAGGGAAGGAAAAAGTAGAGGGAGGGGGAAGGAGAGGGAGGAAGGGAGAGGGGAGGGAGAGAGGCAGTGGGGAGAGCGAGAGCGAGAGCGAGAGAGAGAGCGCGAGAGCGATAGAGAGAGAGAATCCATCCATCTGCTGGTTTACTCCTGAAATGCCCACAGCTGAGGCTGGGACCAGGCGATGCTGAAGCTGGGAGCTGGGAGCTCAGCTTAGGTCTCCTATTCCACTGGCAGGAACCCAGTTCCTTGAGCTGCTGAATGGTAGCTGGGGTCTGGATCAGGGAGCAGAACTGGGACTAGAATCAGGGACTCAAATATGGGATATGGGTATCCCAGTTAGCAGCTTCACTGCTGGACAAAGCACTCAATTCCGTTTTTCACATCCTGACACTCTGCAGAATTACAGGCAAATAGTGCTATTGTTCTGGTATCATCTAATTAGATCTTATGTGTCATCTTCAGGTTAAACTGAGTGCTGTGAGACACCATGGTTCTGAATTGACTCATAAGTACCTAATTTCCAGGAATTATTGGGAAAAACATTTTGCAGTTTAAAAAAATTGGGTACAATGGTGACACAAACACTGATGTTACTTACATGAAAAAGAGGAGACATCCTTTTGCAGGGGCCACACCATTTTGCTGAAAATTCAACTACCACAAGTTTGTGCCCTGCAGCTTTCAAAAATGTTTTCAATTCGTCCTGAAACCAAAACATAGATGAAGAAATAAGCATAATTCCTGAAACTCAAAGTCTAGCAGAGAAGAAAATGATGTTAGATTAGTTCTTAAAAAATATGCAACAGTTGTCTTGCCACATTGCTTTCTGTGTGACCTAACATTTTCAAATGTCTGTCAGAAATATTTCTCTTTGCAATAATGTATCAATGATAATAAACCTACTGGAAGATGAGGATTCAAATCATGATGGAGGTGGGTGATGATGGTTATCTCTGGGGAGAATCTGAGATTTGACTGGGCAAACATGAGGAGGAGGGGGTGGAGCAGGAGTATTATGTCTTAGTATACTCATGTCTACATATTTACACACACATATATGTACACACATATATATATGTACACACATGTGTGTGTGTGTGTGTGTGTACCTACATAGACATTGGTGGTGAAAAATTGAAAGGAATGGAACTCATCAAATATCTTGACTCATTTTGTTTTGCTTTGGAAGAGTGGCCTTGATGAAAGGCATAAACAAAACTCTACATGTAACAATCTACCATGCCTTTTTACTGAGTATCTTCAGCAAATATTCATTCCATCAGTTACACATATCATCTGAAGGAGGAAGTCTTCCCTGAGTCCTCAGAGTACCATGTCTACACTGCATTATGGATGCTGATTGTGCTAGACTAGTTATTTCATGCCTGATTTATCTCCCCAGAGGCCTCCAGCACTCAATCCTGATTCATTCTTTTTTTTTTAAAAAGATTTTATTTATTTTATTACAGTCAGATATACAGAGAGGAGGAGAGACAGAGAGGAAGATCTTCCGTCCGATGATTCACTCCCCAAGTGAGCCTCAACGGGCCGGTGTGCGCCAATCTGATGCCAGGAACCAGGAACCTCTTCCAGGTCTCCTATGCGGGTGCAGGGTCCCAATGCATTGGGCCGTCCTCTCCTGCTTTCCCAGGTCACAAGCAGGGAGCTGGATGGGAAGTGGAGCTGCCGGGATTAGAACCGGCACCCATATGGGATCCCGGGGCGTTCAAGGCGAGGACTTTAGCCACTAGGCCATGCCACCAGGCCCAATCCTGATTCATTCTTGCACTTCCCATAGTCCTGACTATTAGAACCCGAATGGTTATGAAATAGTTATTGGATGAACAAGGGGTTGTTCAACTAGAATATTCTCTACAGTCTTTTTTTTTTCACTGAATTACAAAAGTAAAGGTTAACATACTCTGTGGCTCATTACACTACAAGGCTTTGTACTTTACACAGGGCATGTGCTATCTCCAGTTCACAGATGAGAAAAGCGTGATGTGGTTGGAATTATTAACCCAAGCAGTCTGATTCCAGGGCCTGTCCTTAACCACTGCATAACATCATCTGTTGAGTGCTTTGTAGCAAATGGGAGCCAGACCTCCTTTTACTGGCCTGCATTGCATCATGAGCTCATACCAGGGCCAATCATTAAGATGTGAGTGGGGGATGGGATTATTAATAAAGCCAAGTAGTGCTTAGCCTCATTAGGGATGGAGTTAATTGCATACAACCACACAAATGGTGTGCCTATCCTATTAAAGGAGGAGTTGACAATTACGTTGTCATTTGGTTCAAACAGGTGAAAAAGTTGACTCACAAGGAGGCACTCTCATGCTTTTACTGCAGTTCCTATAGGATAGAGTAGCTGATGTTTCCGAGAGCTGTGCCAAGCCCCCATTTATGGAATAAAGTGGATGTCGTCCTCACCAGCTCCCCATACCCTTCACTTTCCAGTAGCTGTTTCTTGGTTGTCAGTTGGGCTGGTTGGGCCCATGAACTTGACTTGGTTATCTTATCTGAAGGGAAAACTTCTACTGTACATCCTCATTCCATACATACACATTGAAGCCTATAATATGCCAGACTTTGAGAGAAAATTTAGGGTATATCTGTGTATAAAAACCAGGCACAAGGCCTGGCTGCGTGGCCTAGTGGTCTTCACCTTGCACGCGCCGGGATCTCATTTGGGCGCCAGTTCTAACCTCAGCAATTCTACTTCCCATCCAGCTCCCTGCTTGTGGCCTGGGAAAGCAGTTGAGGATGGCCCAAAGCCTTGGGACCCTGTACCCCTGTGGGAGACCTGGAAGAAGCTCTTGGCTCCTGGCTTCAGAACACCTCAGCTCCAGCTGTTGCTGCCACTGGGGAATGAATCAGTGGATAGAAGATCTTCCTCTCTGTCTCTCCTCTCTGTATGTCTGACTTTCCAATAAAAATATTAAATCTTTTTTTTAAAAAAAACAGGAAGATGAGGGCAATGAAAGGGATTGAGTTAAAATGTGGTCTTGCTGGCCAAAGTCCATTTCAGTGAGGCATAGATTTGAAATCTGAGCAAAGAGACAGCTGCCCCTCAGTACAAGAAACTTCTCTGGGAAAGTAAGGCCCCATGCTATTCTGGGAGAGCCCTGAGAGTTAAAGAAGAAAGCAACTACCCAAAGCATTAGCCATGTGTGATATTTGAAAACATTATAGCGCAGTGACATGCAATGTCTCCCTTTCATCTGGCCAGTGCAATTTTTGTGATCATACACTTGGGAAAGATACCGGAAGCCTGAACCTGAGGGTCCTGGCAGACAGGACCCTACAACCCAGTACTCTCCTCTTACTCCTACTCTTTCATAATGAGGTCTGATGTCAGAAGGTCTGAATTCTAATACCCACATCACCCACTGAACAGGGTATGCCCTCTTTAGAAATGTCTCTCTCTAATACAGATTCAGTCTGTTGAGACAATAACACAGTCTGTTGAGCCAGTTGCCCATGTAACTGTTCATTGATATTGGCTGCCATTTCTTCTCCCCTACTTTACAGTCATGCGTGGAGTCTGTTCTATCACCCAGGATAAGTGAACTGTGTGAATTGACTAACCTTTGCAGAGTTGTCTGAGTACAGCTAAGGGCAAAGGATCCAGTTGGTGTCAGAGCAAGAAAATAAGGAGGTGACAGAAAATATTTTTCTGATCAATTTGCTACTTGGCCACTCCTCTGGGTGGTGCCATTTCTCAAAGAGCAACACAAAAAGCCAGAATTTTAAAAGTCTTCCGTAGTTACATGGCAAGGAAGGAAATCATTCTTGATGTTTATTAATTCTGTTCTGGAGCCAGTCGCTTCTGAAATATTTATGAAAGCTAAATAAATACTTGCCGTGTCTTTTATAATCCGCACCATGATTTCCAGCTGGGAACTACTGACGAAACTCTCCTGTTGGTTCAAGTGGATCCCTGGAGCTGTCCCATGAAATTACAGGATCCTGACCAGATAATAAAGGTAACTTCTCTGTGACATCATTCAGCATGTCATTTCAGAACCTGGAACTTTGGCAGGCTCTGGAACTAATTTTACTCCTATGTCATGATTAGCTAGTTGACTTGTAGCCAGCCAAGAATTAGCAACCAGGGGCCTTGTATTATAGAATCAATGGCATTTCTGTCTTATTCTGTTCTTTTGCATGTATTTCCAACCATATTTCTCTAACCCTTACTCCCAGTCCTCATATAAGATGAAATTGGATAATATTTAAATAGATGAAAATTCTTTTCACTTAGCGTTTTGTAAAAACTCTTTCTGCCATTGCAAAAAATACTGAAGCCTTAATCCTGTAATAAGGTTCCTGTGAATGTGGTTTTACAAGTCATAGGTTCAGGCCTAGCACAATGGCTCAATTGGCTAATCCTCCTTCTGCAAGTGCCAGTATCGTATATGGGTGTCGGTTTATGTCCTGGCTGCCCCACTTCCCATGTAGCTCCCTGCTTATCACCTGGGAAAGCAGCAGAGGATGATCCACAGCCTTGGGATCCTGCACCCACATGGAAGTCCTGAAAGAACTTCCTGGCTCCAGGCTCCTTTCTCCAGAATTACTCAACGGTGGCTATTGCAGTCATTTGGGAAGTCGGTCAGCAGATGGAAGAGCCTTCTCTCTGTCTCTCCTTTCTGTGAACCTGCTTTTCCAACAAAAATAAATCTTGAAAAAAGTCATAGATTCTCTTAACTTTGTTGCTTTACTCTGTTTTGAACAAAAGAACTTGTAAAGGAACTTCTTAATGTACTAGGACAGTCATTAGAACAGGGCAAACTTTTCTTTTAATGAACAAGATAATATTTTAAGCTAGGTGAATCACATAGGTCTCTGTTTCATGGTGTTTAGAATTGAAAACTCTTGTTGGGCCCAGTGTGGTAACCTAGCATTAAAGTTCTCACCTTGCATGCTCTGGGATCCTATATGGGTGCCAGTTCTAATCCTGGTGGTCCTGCTTCCCATCCAGCTGTCTGCTTCTAGCCTGGGAAAGCAGTGGAGCATGACCCAAAGCCTTGGGACCCTGAACCTATGTGGGAAACCCAGAAGAGGCTCTGGGCTCCTGGCTTTGGATCGGCGCAGCTCCAGTCATTGTGGCCACTTGGGAGTGAATCAGTGGATGGGAGAACTTCCTCTCTGTCTCTCCTCCTTTTTGTATATTTTATTTTCTAATAAAAATAGAACAAAAAATAATAAAAACCTCTTGTAAATTTATTTTACAAAGATTTTTTTCTGCAAAAATTTTCAGCTATCAGGTCATATAAAATAGCAGTCTTTTGCTGTGCTCTGCACTTGATAATTTGTAATTTTGCAGAATTTAATGTCAGGAAAAAAAGAAATGCATCCACTAGTAATATTTGTTAAATCTTAAGAGAAGCAAGGAGAGAAAGAAATAGAGAGAGCATGAGAGAAAGATTGCACAAGAGAAAGAGAGAGGGAGGATATACCTTTTAAAATTATTAATTCCCTCGATATGTTGTATAGGCACAGAGGTTCATCACTCCCTCTCCCCTTCTCCCTTCCCATGTTCCCCTCCCACCATTTGTCCCCATGTTATTATGGTAGTATAGTGCTTCAAAACATTGTAAGTTTAACTGTCTGATATTTAAATGTATCATAATGCAGTAAATATAGGAAAAAGTAGAAAACCTGGCATCATAATACGAAGTTAGTTTACAAGTTTCATTGGGAATCCTACTTTTATTCAGGAGTAGAGATGCTAGTTTCTAGCATTAAATTTTATAGAAAAAATGTTCTTTCTCTTTTCTCCCATGCATTCAGTTCTGGGTGTTTAGTCCTGTGCTACTGGTTAGGCCTCAGGTGCAGAGAGAGGGCGCTGGTCCCATGGGGGATGCTTGTCTTTCTAGTTGTCCCCAGTACCTTCTATTGCTGGAAGTCCTCAAGTTCTCCATAGGCATGAGGAGGATTCAGATGGCAGCATGCCACTTTTTCAGGTGGGTGTGCAGCTCTTTTTCTCAAGCTACATGAAAGGGTTCTTGAAGTATTTCTAATGTCTTTGCCCACTGTCTGTTTTTCAGTTTTTCTGTTGTCCTTGTGTGTTTATTTGTACGGCTTGCCTGGCCCCTGTAAGTGATTGAGTCTGCCATCCCAGACAGTCATTTGGTTGTGTTGTATATTGAAGGCCTTATCCTCATTTACTTCATTTTCATTTTCATTCAGGATGGAAAGATCACTCTTGACATATTACTGAACACCTTCCAATCATGATTTCTAGCATGATTTCTAATTTTGTCTCTGGGAGCTGCCCCATACTTGGGAAACTGTTTAGCAGTTATCTTAGACCTCAACTCACAAGATGTCAGCAGCACCCCCAAGTGGTGACAGTCACAGATGTCAACTGGTCCACAGTGGGGAGCCATGGCTGGATTCCAGGCATCATTTTCATAGAGGTGATCTTTTTTTTTTTTTTAATTAAAGTTTTATTTATTTTTATTACAAAGTCAGACATACAGAGAGGAGAAGAGACAGAGAGGAAGATCTTCCGTCCGATGATTCACTCCCCAAGTGAGTGCAACGGCTGGTGCTGTGCCGATCCAAAGCCAGGAACCAGGAACTTCTTCCAGGTCTCCCACACTGGTGCAGGGTCCCAAGGCTTTGGGCTGTCCTCAACTGCTTTCCCAGGCCACAAGCAGGGAGCTGGATGGGAAATGGAGCTGCCGGGATTAGAACTGGCGCCCATATGGGATCCTGGCGTGTCCAAGGCGAGGACTTTTAGCCACTAGGCCACACAGCTGGGCCCCATAGAGGTGATGTTAAGAATACTCAGTCTGATAACAAATGTGTGTTCAATCTACAGATGGTACGCTGAGGTCCAAGTTTAGATAAGTCAGACCTTAGAGTCATCTAGGGAGAAATCCAGGTTAGGCTAAAATACACAGGTCTCTTAGACATGTATCTGTTGAGTTGAATCCACAACCCCTTAACCAACCCCCTTTTTTTCTGAGCTAGGAAGCCATCTGCCATTCCTCTCTGCTTTTCCTTGGGGGAAATTAATATTGGACTGTTCCCCATTGCGTTTGGAAGAATATGGTGTAGGTTTAATTCTTAAGTGTAACTACTAAACCAACAAATTCCAGGAACATCTCTGGGTTTCCAGAAGGCAAGCACGGCCAGGGTGGTACTATGCTGTTCGGCACCAGGCTTTCAGTGTTTCCATGGAATGTGCTAGTAAGAAGTTTGCTCAGCCCAAGGGCAGAGAAAGCACGAGATCTGTTCTGCTCATCGAAGTGCTTCTTTCCAACTGTAATGAAGCTGTGTTAAAATCTAGAAAATGGCTAAATTCACCACAGTGGACTTTATAAAAATATCTTGCAGAAGGAATGCATATTTATTTTATTATTTTTTTTAAAGATTTATTCATTTTATTACAGCCAGATATACACAGAGGAGGAGAGACAGAGAGGAAGATCTTCCGTCCGGTGATTCACTCCCCAAGTGAGCCACAACGGGCCGATGCGCGCCGATCCGATGCCGGGAACCTGGAACCTCTTCCGGGTCTCCCACGTGGGTGCAGTGTCCCAATGCATTGGGCCGTCCTCAACTGCTTTCCCAGGCCACAAGCAGGGAGCTGGATGGGAAGTGGAGCTGCCGGGATTAGAACCGGCGCCCATATGGGATCCCGGGGCTTTCAAGGCGAGGACTTTAGCCGCTAGGCCATGCCGCCAGGCCCAAGGAATGCATATTTATTAAGGATGGAACATTTCTAGTTCTGGAGACTATCATATCCAGACGTGAAGGTACAATGCAGTTTGCGTCTCTACTTCCAAATCAAAAATGGACTGCCAGTGAAACTGTAAAGTATATCTTGACAATAGGATGCTGGACTCTGTTATTATCCATACTTCCAGTGTCAGGATACACTTAAATAGCGATACCTTGGATCTAATGAATCAGAACCTTCGAGGGTGGGGCTGTATAGTGCATGTTTTAATAAGTCCTCTTAGTGATTTTGCTGCATGCTTAGTTTGAGAACCACTGAGCCAGATGATGATAATCATCATCTTATTAACTACTGGATAGATTTGCTTTAGTTAGGTACAATAATACCCAAAGGTCAAAAATAACATCAAGCTATTTAACAACTTCACTGTCTTAGGCACTGATCAGTAGCAAAACATGTCAGATGCGCATCTGCTCAACTGGCTGTTCTACCCAGGAATAACCATTTTAGTTGCTGGGTTTAAGAGCTCCAGGATATGCAAGGGAGGAATTACATTAACTTCACTGTAGTAAAGCAAAGGGATTAGGATGGATGGGACATATACAACTATTGCAATTTTTAAAAAAATTTATTTATTATTTTTAATTCATTAATTACATTGTATTATGTGACGCAGTTTCATAGGTACTTGGATTCTCCCCACCCTTCCCCAAACCCTCCCACCATGGTGGATTCCTCCACCTTGTTGCATAACCACAGTTCAAGTTCAGTTGAGATTCCCCCCATTGCAAGCATATACCAAACATAGAGTCCATCATCTTATTGTCCAGTCAAGTTCAACGGCTTCTTAGGTATACCCTCTCTGGTCTGAAGACAGAGCCAGCAGAGTATCATCCCGATCAATTAAAAGCTCCAACATATCATCAGCAAAATTTACATCATTATGGAATTAATTGACATAGTAATGAGTAACCAATATGTTAAAAGTAAATGCGAGTTCTTAACCACCTTCTGTGACCATCTCATTGACATTTCAATTTTAGTTTATACACAACATATAACAAACCTAACATAACATGTTATACATAACATCATATCATCTTAAATTAAGGCAAACATGTGGTATTTAACCTTTAGGGATTGGCTCATTTCCCTTAGAAACAGCCAAAACACCAAAACAAACAAACCACTCAAGAAATGGGTACGGGAAATGGGCAGACACTTCACAAAGGAACAATCCCAAATGGCAAATAAACATATGAAAAAATGCTCAAGTTCCCTGGCAATAAGGGAAATCCAAATTAAAACATCAATGAGGTACCACCTAACGCCAGTAAGAGTGGCCCACATGAATAAAAGCACCAACAACACTTGTTGGCGATGTTGCGGGGAAAAGGGAATCCTACTCCACTGCTGGTGGGGCTGCAGGCTGGTACAGCCTCTATGGAAATCAGTATGGAGAACATTCAAACAACTCAAATTCAACATACCGTATGACCCAGCAATAGCACTCCTAGGAATATATCCAGAACACTTGTTTTATGAGAAACCAACATGTACTCCTATGTTCATAGCAGCACAATCAATAATTGCAAAAACATGGAAGCAGCCAAAATGCCCATCAGCAGAGGATTGGATAAGAATGCAATTTTTAATAATTGAATTGGTGTGGTCAGTCTTGCATGTATCAGCTGAACCCCAGGCTTGGCGGTAAGAGATCTTCCCAGGCACCCAATTTGCAACATTCAGAAATGAGTTGTATTGATGATGGTGTGCTTGCAGGGCAAATATTGGTGAGCTTGGAAGCAGATTTGGAAAGCACTTTTCTTCAGAACATCTTTTTCTATCACACCTGATGTGCAGCATCTTGATAGACTATGACAGCAGTGGCAGCGGTGAAACAGATGGTATCAAAGAGGATTGGGTTGACACTTTTGTCTCTGGTGCAAATTGGAGCTTTAGATTGTGCTTTCCATAAATCTCCTCTTCCAACTCTCAAAGTAGAATTTGCTTTGACATTAGATAGTGGGACAATAGTATACTACATTATTTGCTTGCAATCTGTTGTTAAAATAGGGCTCTTCAGTGGAATGTATAGCCTTCAATGATTCTGTTTCTATTTGGAAGCAAAACTCTGCTAGGTCCCTGGGTCAGTGGCTACGTTCAGGGACAGGGTAGAAAAGATGTCTGTTAGGTGAAGCCAAGTTAGTTTTGGCTCCAAATGATGTTGTGGGAGTCACAGGTGGGATTGGATGGAGAGGACACACCTTAGACAGTATTGAGAAAGGAAAAGGCAAGAGGTCAAGGACTTTGAGATGAAAAGGAACTTTTTTTGTTGTTGGTAAAGATTTATGTTTTTCTTCTTTCATTTTTTTTTTTTAATTTGAAAGATACATTTTTACAGAGAGTGAGCCATCTGCTGGTTCACTTTCCAAATGACCACAACAGCCACAGCTGAATTGATCTGAGTTGGAAGCCAGTAGCTTCTTCTGGATCTTCCATATGGGTGTAGAGACCAAGGTTTTGGGCCATCTTCCACTGCTTTCCCAGGCCAGTATCAGGGAGCAGGATTGGAAGTGGAGCCGCCAGGACAGGAAAGAGCACCCATATGGGATGCTGGTGCCACAGAGTGGAGGATTAACCTGTCCTTTTTCGGCACTGGCTGCGGTAAGGAACATTCTTAACCTTCACTCTCCCTCTGCAATGTGCATAAAACAAAGCAAGTCAAAATGTACAAAACACTGTATAACAAATGTCCTACAAAATGAGACATTTAGTGTCACGATAAGGATCTAAATTCATGTTCATCAGGGTGTATTTTTTGCCATCATGGGCCAGAACCATACCTCTGACTTTGGGGAACTTTATAGTGTGCCATTGTGGGCTATGTAAGAAACTTGTGATCACCATGAAGACAGACATGTGCACCCTTATCTCAGACTGTTTAGATATTCATCCTAAGGCTTTTGAAGTCTTTTAGGCAGAGAGATCTGGGACCCAGAGCCTGGAGACAGGGAAATGCCTGCCTCCCTGTGGAGAGTGGAAACAGAATGAACCTCTGTGTGTCTTTGGATAAGCTGAGGCTTAGGAAGCTACTTAGCAACGATGCTGAGGAAGAGATTTTGCTAGAATCTAGCTATCGCTCCCTTTCCTGGAAGACCCTTTTGTTTTCTCTGACGAGAAGGTCTTTATTTACTTTCCTTGTCACCTCTCTTATTTCCGCAGGGGCAAATTCCCAGTGCTTCTTGTGTTTCCAACCACTTTGGATTCTAAGCATTTGAAGATATGGAAAACTCCCAAATCAATTACCTGCAATCTTAGACTGTATAGTATCACCATCACTGTTGATGTTTTAATCTATTTACATAGTCATATAAACACAAAAATGTATGTTTTAGTTGAGTTGAACTTATGTTGCTACATTCTGTTCCCTCCTTTTTAAAAAATATTTGTTTATTTTTATTGGAGTCAGATTTACAAAGACATGAAAAGACAGAGAAAAAGATGTTCCATCTTCTGGTTCATGCTCCAAATGACCACAATGGTCAAAGCTGAGTGGCCCAAAGCCAGGAGCCTGGAGTTTCTTCCAAGTCTTCCATGCAAGTGTGGGGTCTCAGATCTTTGGCCCATATTCTGTTGCTTTCCCAGGCCATAAGCAGGAACCTTCAGCATCCAGGATACGAACCAGTGCTAATATGGGATGCTGGTGCTTGCAAGGTGAGGATTAGTTAAGTGAGTCATCATCCTGGGCCCTGTTCTCTCTTTTGTAGTTATGCTAGGAACTTTTCCTTATTGTATATACTCAGATCACATGATGTTTAGTTGCTACATGCTGCTCTGTTATTTGAATGTACCATGTTTTAATCAACTTTCTCTTATTTATCTTCTTTTCATCTTTACAATCACAAAAATACCATGGTGAATGTTTTTCAAAAGGCAGTTGATGGGGCAAGGACTCAAGTCGGACTGCTCCACGGGAATTCCCATGTGCAGTCTCCCCATGACCTCTGTAGTATATTTCAATAGACCTTTTTGTGTCTGGCAATCATTTAGTAAGATCAAGCAGCCATTTGACAAGATCTCACCTAATTCGTTTCACCTTGTAAGGTGGTGCAAATTTATCAAATTTAAAATCGCCCATGGAAAGCTGTTGTAGCCCCCACCTATTTCCCCCATCCCTCAGAACATTCCAAGACCCTAAAATTATAAAAGGCCCAGCCTATTGAAAATCTGGGCCTTTTTCCATGTGATTCTTCTGTCTGCACATTGGTAATTGATCATTTGGTTGGAATTATTTCTCTGATATTAAATTCAATTTGGTTGTGAGTTCACGCCCCATCTCTTCTTTGTTCTATGACTCCCAATAGCAGTTATGAACATTTTAATTTTTATTAGTATAGCTTCCTTATGGTATATCTATTTTAAATAAGTTTGGTAATTAAAATATCACAATTCTTTTATCTATATACAGCAGTGGTATGTAAGTTTTCTTATGTCCATCATCAGCATTACTAATGATTTTTTTTATTACTTTAGTTACTTTTTGAATTGGCTCAGCTCCAGCTGTTATAGTCATTTAGGGAGTGAACCAGAGGACAGAAAATCTTTCTCTGTCTCTTCTCTCTCTGTAAATCTGACTTCCCAATAAAAATAAATAAGTGTATTTTTAAAAAATAAAATAGCATACTGAAAACCCATTTGCCTTACGTAGATAGGCCATGTTTATTATAGAAAAATAAAAACACATGTCCTCTAAAGGAATGTGAATAAATGGGTATGTGAAACATTATCTATCATGTTGAACATAATGGTACATCCTAAAGTGATGGAATCCTTTCTGAACTGGAGCAAATCATACACGAGTCTGTTGGTAAGATGCGGGATAATGTTTTTGCTTATAGGTGTTGGTCTCAAACAGGCTTCTCTCAAATACTGGCATTCCTTATGCTGAACTGAACTAATCTGCTTGCTAAAGTACCTGGATTAACTGTTGTTTCTGGTTGTATATGTGAGGATCTTTCAGGATGGGTTTAGTGTTTGAGTGTAGAATAAAGCAGATTGACCATCATAGTGTGGGGATAGCATCCGGTAGAACAAAGGACAGGGGAAGAATAAATTTGTCCCCTTTTTAACCTTCTACTTCATGACTAAAGTTGACTATCATCTCATCTTCTGTCCTTGGGCTGGGGTTTACCCTAATGACTCCCCTGGTTCTCAGTCTTTGAACCTGACCTGAATGATACTAGCAGCTTTTCTGAATCTGTAGCTTGCAGAAGGCATATCACAGGGTTTCTCAGCCTCTATGCATCCTTGAACCAACCATATTCACTCACACATGCACACACACAAGCACACAACCTTGTCCCCTGGCCCACATGACTTCTGCACAAACTGTAGACAGACATCATCCATCCTGAAACCTACAGTAAATTGCTATCTAATTTACAATGTAATTCATGCTGTTGCTTGTAGGGAATCATTACCTCTGATTGCTCCAAACTTAGACAAGTTTGGGAACTGCTGATGTATTAGAATAAGGCTATGATGACTTGGCTCACTTACCACTGAATTGTTGTGAGGGTTGAATGAGAGTAGCTATGGAGACTGGCTTTGAAAGCTGTGAAGTGATCCTCAGATGTGTACTTTTGTAACACCAGCAATTTAACACTAAGCAGTCACTAAGTACATAAACTGGAGCATGAAGATGAATGGCAAAATTAAAACATTCATGAGAGTGAAAGAGAACTCAAAACTGAAGTTGATTGGTATAAAGTCTCTCCTTGGCCTGTGCTGGAATAATCCTCTTCTGGATTTTGGTGATGCTTTTTTAAAAAAAATATTCATTTAATTTTTTTATCAGAAAGGCTGATGTGTAGATAGAAGGAGATGCAGAGAGAATGATTTTCTGTCTGTTGGTTGACTCTCCAAGTGGTTGCAGCAGCCGGAGTTGAGCTGTTGTGAAGCCAGGAGCCAAGAGCTTCTTCCAGATCTCTCAAATAAGTTTAGGCTCCCAATGCGTTGGGCTGTCCTCTACTGCTTTCACAGGCCACAAGCAAGCAACGTGAAGGGAAGTGGAACAGTCAGGACATGAACTGGTGCCCATACTGGATCCTGGTGGATGCAAGGTGAGGAATTTAGCCACGAGTCTATTGCGCCAGGCCCTTGATGAAGCTGTTTTGATATCAGACCACCCTTCTAAAAAGGCTTCTCCCTGTTACCCCTGCTACTCCAAATTAGAACATCTCTCACATTTTCCCATTCATTCCCTGGAAGTTCTTCATTTTTGCTGTAATATTGGCTTCAACAATTTGCTAAAAGTCTCTTTGATGCTGAACAATACCCCAAACTGGTTGGAGGTATTAGTGTAGAAACTCCCAACTGGGAGTGCCTGCCAGATGTGCAGAAAGCCAATCACTGACATTGGTGGTGGAAGAAAGTAGACATTTGTTGCAAAGCACAGAGCAGGGCTTAATTGCTTAATAGTTCCCTGAGGAGTCAGGGCTGAAGGATCTTACAGACAGAAAATTGGGACTGACAGTTGCATACATGCAAGGTTCCTGATTGGCCAGTGATGTCATGATCTTTAGGGAATTTACAGTGGCTAGGTGGGTTGCAGTCAATCTGAGCGTTACATGAATCTAGTTACATTTTCACCAGGACTTCTCCCAGATGTAGCCCTCTGAACAGGACTGGCCTTTAAGGTTCTTACTCATTGGTAATGACTGCTGGAGTCCAGTGGCTAGAAACCTGCAAGGCCAGCTGCGTCGCTCCCATATATCAGTGAATTCCTTTTGATAAAAGGTAGGCAAGGGCACCCTGTGTTAAGCAAGACAGACCAGAGGCTGGGCTCTGCTTTTACATTACAGGGGTTCAGTTTCATCTGGACATGCATGTGTCACCTATAAAACCACCATCTCTGGATTATAGTTGTAATGTGCAGTGTTCTAATAGCCTACTTTTAAAAGATATTAATCCAGAAAGTTTCTAAAGTAGGGACTAGCTGTCTGATATTGTACTTTGCTTATTATTCTTGAGACTGTAATTAGAGAGAAACTTAAGGATACATACTCAGAGGAAGGGCTAAAACAATGGACAAAGTTCCATTCCTTATTCTGTTACTAACAATCATGTCACAAACATGATATTACAGTGTGAAAATTAAGAAAGACGAAAGTCCTTAAATATCCTGAAAACTAAGGTTCTTTCCCTTTTCAGGTACAACATTGCACAAGGTTGTGTTGCCAAGGAGGCTGGCCAATTATGATTTGTATTGTAGAGGTGGTTGAAGGGCAAGGCACAATTCCTGGGAAGGAAAATTTGATACTGAAGGTGAGCACGTCAAGAGAAAAGGAAAAAGTGATCGCATTGGCAGTAGGAAGAAGAAGGAAGGGTGTAGGGTGTAGTCCAGAATTGCTGCCCCCAAAGGCTGGCCTCCAGTGCATGCTTCCATGACTCACTGGGGAACTTGATGACAGGGTTGATAGTGGGTGGAGAAGGTGGTTCATGGTGTGACGGTGGATGACTCTATTGTTGAGAAGCATCTGAGGGTGAGAGACCCAAGAACTTGCCAACAACTCTATCCCATATTCTGCCTTTAGCCATTAGAGAAACCAGTTTGAGAGGCATGTCAAGGTAGTGTCTCATCATGATTCACATAAACAGAAACAATGGTGCTTAGCAAGGAGACTTTCTCAAGTCTAGGTTTAGAGTTTAAAGAATTCATATGTTATTGTGCTTTCCTTTTTGTCATCGTTAAAAAAAAAAAGAAATAGCAGGGTTTCGAGAAAAAAGCCCTAAATAGAGACATAAGAATTTTCACAGTCCCAGGAAATATCTCTAGTGCTTTCAGTCAATAAATCAC
Organism: Ochotona princeps; assembly: GCF_030435755.1. NCBI lineage: Eukaryota > Metazoa > Chordata > Mammalia > Lagomorpha > Ochotonidae > Ochotona > Ochotona princeps. The sequence goes on along the minus strand of NC_080845.1, from coordinate 19,460,480 downwards.
CTAAGCAATTGAGGTTTTTTTTTCTGTAAATATTTATTTATTTTTATTAGAAATGTATATCTACAGAGGGAAAGAGAGGCAGAGAAAAATATCTGTCTGCTGGTTTGCTCCCCAAGTGGTCTCATCAGCCAGAGTTGAGCTGATCTGAAATCCAGGAGCCAGGAGCCACTTCTGGTTCTCCCATATTGTGCAGAGTCCCAAGGCTTTGGGCCATCCTCCATTGCCTTCCCAGGCCACAAACAGGGAGCTGGATAGGAAGTGGAGCAACTGGGACATGAACCAGTGCCTGTATGGGATCCTGGCATGTGTAAGCCGAGCATTTAGCCACTTAGTCATTGCACTGGGTCCATCAGAGTTTTTTTTTTTTGGAAGATTTATTTATTTTTATTACAAAGTCAGATATACAGAGAGGAGGAGAGACAGAGAGGAAGATCTTCCGTCCGATGATTCACTCCCCAAGTGAGCCGCAATGGGCCGGTGCGCACCGATCCGATGCCGGGAACCAAGAACCTCCTTCAGGTCTCCCACGCGGGTGCAGGGTCCCAATGCATTGGGCCATCCTCGACTGCTTTCCCAGGCCACAAGCAGGGAGCTGGATGGGAAGTGGAGCTGCCAGGATTAGAACCGGCGTCCATATGGGATCCCGGGGCTTTCAAGGCGAGGACTTTAGCCGCCAGGCCACGCTGCTGGGCCCCATCATTGAGTTTTTATATGATAAATGTAATATTCATTCAATGCCAGTCATACAAAATTTAATTTCATCAGATTTTATTGAAAGTAAGATCCAATGTTTATAATTGTTAAATTGCCAATTATATGTTACCAATGTATAATATTAAGTTGCATTCCCAGTTCAGAGATATTAAATAGGTGAACCATTGAATATTTTGATTTATGTTTGTGTTTACTATTCAGACATTATTACATTTGAAGCAGCGGTAAAGAGACTTTGGCCAAGACTGTGTAAATGTTTAAGGCCTTACTCTATACCTGAAGATTTCAGAGAGCAGAGTCACTGTTGCGTTGGTAGAAGAGGCACCATTTGGGTGGGTTTCGGGAAAACAGATTGTCTGGCACACTGATAGCAAAACACAATATGACAAAGGTGAGAGTGCTATTAAACTGTAGTTCCAAGTGTCTGACAATGTATATATCTTACTATTGGCCCTTCTTTCATGGAAAAAGTTGGTGACATTAAGGCATCAGGTCTATAAATTCATTCAATGTCTTGTTTTCTGCATTTAGAGCTTTAGCAACTCACACTGGTGCTAATAATGTTATCTGTACTTTCTCTAAGTGGCTTGGCTTTAAGAATGGTGAGCTTTCTTCTAGTCTGACATGACTAGATAAACAGACTTTGGAGTTAGGCAATGAGATCAGAATTCCATGAATCAGTAAAGTGGTAATAGGACTCACAAAGAAATGACATGAATTGAGAAAAATTGTTTTAGAAAATTGTGTGTATATTAATTATACGTAAGGCTCCCTAGTCGTTATAGCAACTTTAATTATTTATACAGGTAGTGAAGTGATGCATTTGGACAAACACTTTGTCCAAATTATGCGGTTAGTAAGAGGAGGGATCGAGATTTGAATGTGGTTGGTTGAATTCCAGAGATTTTTTTTTAATCACTGCACTCATAAATAAGAAATAACTCTGGCTATTAAAGAGCTTGAAACACATAAACTAGTCATGGAGGAAAAAGAAAAGTGCTTTAATATTGATAAAGTGTTATAGATACGAAATAATTAAATTTAAGAACTTAATTATTAATTAGAAACTGATCATCAGAGTGATCTAGATTCATTATTGTTTTAAGAAGGGACACGTTTTATTAGTCTGTAATTTCAGACCGTGGATTTCTAGATCCTATGCATTTGTGTATTTGTGGACATGAAACCATAAGCAGACAACTATTTATGGTGAGCGGTTAAGTGTTCAGGAAATTAAAATAAAATGAGCAGTTTGTATTGGTAGCACCTTGAGCAAAACTCTGTTTACAAAGTGAAAAACCACAGAGCCTGTGGAACAAACGCTGGTGACGACGGAGATGAATCAGCATGTACCACGATAAGCACCACTGAGGCAATGGGCAGCAAAGATCCCCAGCCTGCAAGGAGTGTGGTGGCTGCTTTGCACAGGGAGGCCCAGCAGGCAGTTCTTGCATTTGTTCCGCTCTCCTTTGGTCACAGTGATTTGTCACAAAGGCCTTCCCAAACCCCATGAGTACAGCGATGCATCACCATGGATTACATTCCCAGTGTAAGCCTTCAAGGCCACCACCAATGTGCTCACTTCTTAGATTTCTTCTTCACTTTAGAAAGGCAAATTATGAAAACTGGATTGAAAAATTAGGTTGTTTTACTCCAAGGGAAAAACATGATATCATTTTTTCTTGACATTTATTCATTTAAATAATTTTTCATCAAGTTGAATGAAAACACTCCCCCTCTGACTTTACTCCTCATTATTTAATTATTTTTATCAGTATTGATTGCACAGTTAGTGTCATTTATCAGAAAGAGAAATTATGGGGAAGCCCACATAGAATTGACCGGAATTACTTACAGTTATTTCATGTACAGAGGGGTGTGGGTGGAGAAACAAGAAAAAATCACAGGAATTTACTATCCTATTCTCAGTTCTGTTGTGTACACTTCAATCCTATTTATCTTGATACAAAATCCTGAAATTGCAGGAAGTACATTAAAACTAAAACGAAATCCAAAGCATGAAGCAGACATAATCTGCAGAACTACCTGTGATTGAGCTTCTCTCTGGTGGAAGCCTTGGGTGTGACTTAGAAAGGTCCCGTGATGCTGGACACTAGGCTGAGCTAGAGTAGACCATAAAACAGATCCTGCTTCTCACAGCTTTCCTTTTTCTTCAGCTTACTAAAGACTTGTAAAATATTAACATAATGATACATGTAAAATCAATAATACACATGGGTGGATGTGCTTTCCTGCTGCCTCCCTGGTCCTACTTGGTCGGGTTATCAGAGTCATGACCTTGGCAGACTGCCTTTTTCGCTTTTTCTGGAGGAGGCTTAGTATTCAAGTTTCATGTTTGTGCTTTTGGGTCTACGTATAGTTCAAGTGTGTAGCAATCTCAATGGTGGCTTAGCATCAAAGTCATGGGCAAATTTTTGTAGATATAAAAAGGTTTGTTAGATGTGTGTCGTAAGGGAGACTGCTGACATATTTAGCCTATTGTATTTCCTTCCAAATTTTATTACATCAAACATGTGCACATGCACACACATACACACCACACTCGTTATAGACTGTTGTTAGATAATCCACATTGCTCTGTCTTTTTTATACTGTTTGATATCGTTGACTACAAGGGAACACTACTTTTTTTCTTTGCTGCATTTAATTATTTGAAGGAAAAATTAGAGACAGATTGAAACAGAAAGAGAGAGAGAATGAAACAGAATGAATTTTCCATTGCTGGTTCTTTCCACAAAAGGCTACAATGACCCAGGCTGGGACAGGCCAAAATCAGGAATAGCCTGTACCTCTACCCGTCTCCCGTGCAGGTAGCAGGGCTTCAAGGAGCTTATGTCCCACTATTTTCACAGGCACGTTAGCAGAGACCTGGGTGAGAAATGGAGGCCTGGGATTGACCTATGCTCATATTGGATGCCTGAGTTATGGCTTAGCCTGTTGTGCTGCAATGTGGGCCCCTCTCCCACTGTTCTCCATCACTTGGCCTTAGATGGGAGTATGTAGGCAGGGTGGTCCAGAGCAAAGTCAACAGCATGTGAAAATTCAAAAGTCCTGGGCCTGGCGACTAGGCCTGGCGGCTGGGGTCTTCGCCTTGAACGCACCAGGATCCCATATGGGCGCCCGTTCTTATCCCGGCGGCTCCACTTCCCATCCAGCTCCCTGCTTGTGGCCTGGGAAAGCAGTCAAGGATGGCCCAAGACTTTGGGACCCTGCACCTGCGTGGGAGACCTGGAGGAGGTTCCTGGCTCCCAGCTTCGGATCGGCGCAGCACCGGCCGTTGTGGCTCACTTGGGGAGTGAATCTTTGGACAGAAGATCTTCCTCTCTGTCTGTCCTCCTCTCTGTATATCTGACTTTGTGATAAAAATAAATAAATCTTAAAAAAACAACAACAAAAAAGAAAATTCAAAAGAAAATGGTCGAAAGAATAGCATGGGGACAGTGATTAGGATTGTGGGTTTAGTTGAAAATAGGGAGTAGAGTAAAGGAGTTGACTAAGTAAAGGCCTCCAGGTATGAACATGGCACATTCAGAGCATGAAAGTCATTCACTGTGAGGCTGTCTCAGGATTGCAGTCTTTAGTACGGAATATTCTGATCATCCTTTAAGCACAGCCTGAAGTTATTTGGTGGAGCTCTCATGCAAGCCAAGTATGTTCTGTCATTCGACACATTTTCTTTTACAAACATCAGAAACCTAGACTGTCACAATGAGCTACTGTATCATACTATATACCACAGACAATGCTTCCAGAGGTTCATGAACGCCAGGACCACAGCTGAGTTAAGGTTCATCCTATGAAAGGCAGCCATGTCTAAGACCTCTTTGCTGTGGCCTTGGGCTTCAGTGATTGGGCTATAATTTCCAGTTCTTGTTGGCATTGCTTCTCTGTGCCTCCACTTTCTAAAGTATGAAAATAGAGCTTTGCAGAATTTGAGGAGACAGATTGAGGAGGAGCTAAGCAGAGGGAGGGGCACTGGCATTTATCCAACTATTGCCAAGTATTCACATAGCTTTTAATTCTCGCAACTTAATGAGACACTGCAGGAGAAAATACCCTGAAATTAGAAAGCACAATACAACTATAAGGTGGGCAAAAAAGACCTTGAAAGAGTTTCTGTTGAACTATTTCATAGTCTCTGTAATAGTTCTTTTGAAGAATGTAGTATAATTGAGAAATGCCGACAGGTAGCTTTTGCTACGTTTGTGTGGTCTTTAATCCATTCTTTCAGGTTTTTCTAGTTTGTCAGATCTCTCTTTATTGCCCTTGTTGATAGGATGGACTAACTCACAGAGACATAAACCAGACTGAACACTGCTGGGAAAGGAAAAGGATCCAGGAGATGTAATGAAAGGAGAGCTCTCGGTGATTCAGCGGGGTGAGGATCAGGCATGTCATTAGACAGGTCAGGACTGACGAGGGTGGAGTGAGTTACCTGGAAAATGACTTGTGTCTGAAGTGGTTGTGATCACCATTTTCTCCAGAAGAAAGGGGACACAAGTCTTTCCCATAAGTCCTACAGCTTAACTTGGTCACAAAACTTCAGAGCCTCCAAATGCTCTACTCAGGATCACATGTTTTAAGTGGCACTGCCTGCTGCCCACAGTGACTGAAGATGCACAGTGCTAACCCTGTGCTTGTGGCTTTTCTCATTTTAGAAACTGTCTGCTTTAGAAAATACTTATTTATTCAAAATGCAGAGTTACTGAGAAAGAAGGGGACAGACAAAAATTTTTCCATATACTGGTTCATTCCGTAAATGGCCCTAAGAGTTGGAGCTGGGCTGGTTCAAAGCCGGGAGCTGCTTCTGGATCTCCCCTGTGGGTGCAGGGGTCCAAGCACTTTGGCCATCCTCCTCTGCTTTCCCAGGTATATTAGCAGGGAGCTGGGTTGGAAGTGCAGCGGCTGGGACTCCAACCAGAGCCCAACGGGATGCCTGTGCTGCAGTGTGGTTTTTACCTGGTTTGCTGCAGTGCTGGTCCCCAATCTGTCCATGTTATTGGCTCCCATGCAAGTGTACACTTGGGCTGAGGTTATGTGACCTTGGTCATCTATAAGATAATTAGATGACAAAAGGAGAGTCGATAGTCATTGTCACTGCCTTAAGGCCAGAGTTAGGAGAATGATGAGTCACAACATATGTAAGGCAAAACGCTAGTGCTGTTGTGAAAGAAGCATATGACAGTCTGTAGCAAACTGGAGTATTATCAGTGTGTGTCTCTCACACATCTCCTACCTGAAGGACCTAGAGCATAAAGGGCATGGTTTGAAAATACACCCAAGGTCTTAGTAATCAATTTTTAAAATCCCTTGATTTGATCATTAGCAGATATCTTCCTCTGGAGTTTGAATGACCTTCAGAAGACCTCAAATTTTATCGTAAGCAAATTTCTCTGGTAGTTACACTCCCACCAGTACAATAACTGTTGACAGTCCCATGACAACCATAAGACTACAAAAAGACAAAAAGAAGGCAGCTTGTCTACTCCCAGAGTTACCTCATCCTTTCCCCTGAAAAATTATGAGTACCGCCTTCTTTTATTAGCTTGTTCCTCCCCAAAATGCCATTGCCCTGTAGCCGTGACTCCTCAGACCCAGAGAGGCGGAGACGCTGACCTGTGAGCAGGTTCCTGCCTCTCCATCCTTTGGCCACTGGATGAAGCTTGTGCTGTGATGCTCAGCTTTGGTTTTGTTGTTGGTTTCCAGACACTGAATGAATGAAGACCCCCCACCTGGAGGTTTCCCCACATAACTGGGGACCCCAAAACAGGAGAACCCTAGAATATAATGTCCCAGGTATGTTTCTCTTTCAATTTGTTCACTGCTTATTCTAGCTATAAGAAGGTAAAGGGGCATTTTGTGAATCCTGGTCTTTTTGTTTCCCTCGCTATCTGCTAAATTATTGTCTACTACATTTCAGATGTTGGGAGACGAATTATTCAGGCTAATCTTGGGCCAGGACTAGGTCCAACACTTACTTTTTGATTAAATGACAAGAAGCCTTTATTGTTACACACGTTATAAAAAAGATGGAACTAGAATAAAGGGTTCCACACTATTGTCACTGCCTGATGCACTACATGTAGCCTAGTGTTGTCCCATCACAAATCAAAGCATGTGGATTCTCTTTACTGTTTCCTGGCCACCTGACAAAATGGCACTATCCAATAAAATATGATTTAGTAGGAAAATATATTTTAATCTTATATTTTAGGAAGCTAGATAAAATTAATACTAGGAATTTCCCAATTGACAGCCAAGTATGTACATTTTGTTAGGGTAGAGCAGCATCCATTTAATATAATTTTTATATAGAAAATACAGGCATATTTAAAAATGGAAACATGTAAGAAAGTATGTCACAAAGAATAACAAGATATATCACAAAATAAAAAAAAGTAAATCCCCAATAATGTGTTTACTAAACAAAACAACACCCAGCACCATGTTGGACTTCGTGTAAGTTCCAGGATGCCCAGGCACTATCAGGAAGAGATGATCCTGCTTTTAGGGGAGCCAGTTAGTTGGACAGTGGTTAAAACCCAGTCCTCCTTTTCCTGGAAAGAAGAAAAACAAAAACAAAACAGGTTAAAAAGAAAACGATTGAAATGAAGGGATAACCGTTCTTTGGGGACTGATGAACAGGACTGGAGTCTTAGCCACCTTGGCAAGGAGTCAACCCTTGAAAGGATGCTGATACATGGAGAACAGGCACTAACCCAGGCAGACAGCCAAGAAGTAGTGGACCTGTGTTAGAGTCCTGATTCTGTCACTGACTTCCTACCTGACAATTGTCATGAAGGCTTGAACCTCGGAATCCTAATGATCTCCTAGCACACTAACACTCCATAGCTGTTGGCAGTGTCATTTGTTTAGGGCAGTTGTGTGTGAGTTTTTTTTTTAAGATACACACAGAAATCAGAGGAAGCAAATTCTTTCCTAAAGATTGAAGTGCGTGGGCACAAGACCATGTCAGTCTTATTCCTAAAGAAAATTTTAGGGTAAGGGATATAATGGTTGTCATACCACCTGTGGTCAAGTAATTGTTATATATGTTTTTAAGCATTTTTTTGAATACCCATATTTGTGCTGGTTCAAAGTTCTGGACATAAAATCCTTAATCCACATAACATTGTGGAAGAGAAGGAAAGTAATTATTTGCAAATATTTGCTGTTTGGACTTCTCAGTAAAATTTCCTCTCCCTCCCATTGTAGGGAAATTATATTCCACTACCCTTTTGTGGGGGTGGGGTGGGGAAGGAATTATCAGTCCCTTTTGCCCTTGAACCAATGTTTAGATCAATTCAGCCCTCATGTTAAAACAATAACTGTGGTCAAACCTTGGACCACAGTTCATTGATCCATGCTTAGCCTCATCATCACGGGACATACCAGAATCCTTCTGGGTTTTTAAGATGTAATAGATCGCTATGTCGGTGGTTACCACAAATGACGTGGAACATGGAGGAGTTGTAAGCAGTTCTGCCCTTCAGGTGAACCAAACAGAAGAGAAAGACACTGTGCAGCAAGACAGAAGGTGGGGCTAATCTGGTGAGACAGAGGTAGAGCAGCTGCAGGTGGCTTTCAGGGCGCTCATGTAGGTTCAGCTAATGCTTAGCCACTCCTCTGTCTTAGGATTTCAAGCAAGGCCCCTCTTGTAATAATAAATTCCTCTTTTGCTTAGTCAAAATAGAGTTTTCAGAAGAAGATCCAAGCTAATATGGGTCTCCAAGAAACGACTGCAAACTGAGCAGCGGGAACCTGCTCAGTCTCCTAGGTGGCTGGTGAGCCTTTCCTTGAATGTGAGATGTGCCACTCAGTTTAACTTGGCGTCATTTTTTGATTTGAGTTCCTCTATCAAACTTTTGTTTTAAAAATCTAGGTTCTGTCCCCATTCAAGGAAGAACTCGGGGAATGTTTAGATACTAGGGACCTACAAAAACCTCAGGTTTTCTTTTCCTTACCTGTAATGGGTTGAAATATGAAGACAAATAAGGAAGTTAATAACACTTTTGTTTCGTCTTTTAAATTGGCTCCCATTTTATTATGTTCTTTCAAATCTATTTTCAGGTAGATTGGTCTCTTTATCTTGGCAGTGTCTAAATATATTTGTTCATTTCCGGCTTCTCTTTAGAGTTCAACTGATCTCTCACTTTAGAGAGATGGCATATGCTTGAAATGGTGTGAGGATAACGTGGGTACGAAAGGATTTTTCCGTTAACTGGGTTTTCATTTGAGCAGTTATATTATTTTTACAAGTTGATTTTGACATTCCAATTAAGATGATATAATGAGGGATGGAAAAATAGAAGTTATTTGCAGTTAATTGAATTCCTGCTTTAAAAAATACTGTGAAAATATCCACTTGTTTTTAATGATTCTTTTAAGATAATGTAAATGAATACGTTACATATCTCAATGACATTATAAATATATATAAGTCTTAATGGGGAGCTGATGATATTCCAATTTTGAATATATCAGAAATTTGTTGTGATATTGAAAGTATTTTAGAGCCTGTTGCAGTAGCCTAGTGGCCGAAGTCCTTGCCTTGCGTGCATCAGGACCCCATATGGGCGCCGGTTCTAATCCTGGTGGCCCTGCTTCCCATCCAGCTCCCTGCTTGTGGCCTGGGAAAGCAGTTGAGGACGGCCCGAAGCCTTGGGATCCTGCACTCAAGTGGGAGACCCAGAAGAGGCTCCTGGCTTTGGATTGGCTTGGCTCTGGTTGTTGTGGCCACTTGGGGAGTCAATTAACAGACAGAAGATCTTCCTCTCTGTCTCTCCTCCTCTCTGTATATCTGACTTTTTAATAAAAAATCCTTATCAAAAAACATGTTACACATAATATTTCTAATACTTCTTTTTTTAAAAGATTTATTTATTTTTATTACAAAGTCAGATATACAGAGAGGAGGAGAGACAGAGAGGAAGATCTTCCGTCCGATGATTCACTCCCCAAGTGAGCCGCAACGGCCGGTGCTGTGCCAATCCGAAGCCGGGAACCAGAAACCTCTTCCAGTTCTCCCACGTGGGTGCAGGGTCCAGTGCTCTGGGTCGTCCTCGACTGCTTTCCCAGGCCACAAGCAGGGAGCTGGATGGGAAGTGGAGCTGCTGGGATTAGAACTGGCGCCCATATGGGATCCTGGTGAGGACTTTAGCCGCAAGGCCACGCAGCCAGGCCCATAATATTTCTAATACTTCTTGAGCCCTAATTTCCTTCCTTCCTTGTCTCCTTCCTTCTTTCTCTCCTGCTCTGCTCCTTCCTCCTCCTCTCTCTCTCTCTCTCTCTCCCTTCCTTCTTTCACTTCCCCTCTTTTCCCTTCCCTCCCCCCTCTGTCCTACATAGGGTTTTATTTATTTAATTGAAAGGCAGAATTACAGAGAAGAAAAGACAGGGAGAGGGATAAAGAAGGAGATGGTCCGTTCATTGGTCCGCTCCCTAAATGGCCGCAATGGTTGAGGTTGGCCCAAATTGAAGCCCTAGGAACCAGTAGTTTCAGCTGGGTCTTCTGTGTGGGTAACAGGGTCCCAAGCACTCAGGCCATCTTTTGGTGCTTTTTCAGGGACATTAACAGGGAGCTAGACTAGAAGTAGAGCAGGTGAAACTTGAACTAGTGTTCATACCGGGTGCCAACATTGCAGGTGGTGGCTTAACCTGTTTTGTCACACTGTTAGCTCCTATATTTTATTTTTAAACTGTTTCTTCTTTGATTTAATTTTTTGTGATAATGTTTTCTCAGCTGTGATATTTATTCGGAGATAAATGAGAAACTAATTAATGTAACATATTTGAACATGAATTTTCTTGTAGTTAATGAAATACTATACACAGAAACACTAGAAATATGAAATAAAATATTTGACTTTATAGGTAAACATTTAAAAATTAATTCCAGGGGCTGGCACCATGGTGTAGTGGGTTAAGCTTCTCCCTGCAGTGCTGGCATCCCATATGCCACCAGTTCAAGTTTCAGCCATTCTACTTCTGATTTTCCTTCCTACTAATGTCCCTGGGAAAGCAGCAGAGAATGACTGAAAGCCCTGGGCACTTGTACCCACATGGGAGACCCAGAGGAAGCTCCTGGCTCCTAGCTTTGGATCAGCCCAATTCCAGCTTGTTGTGGTCACTTGAGGAGTGAACTAGTGGATAGGGGGTCCTTTTCTCTGTCTCCCCTTCTGTTTCTGTAAATCTGCCTTGCAAATAGAGAAATAAACAAATATAAAAAATTCCAATACTATTTTTACTGAGAGCTCAAACATCATTAGATTATGTTTATATAAGCACATTGACTTTATTTTATACCCTTGTATGTGAAGGGTGCACACTTCTGTTCAATAAGACAGTTTATTTATTTACTCTAGTTTTTATTATGAAAAACATATAGGGTGTTCATAAATTTACATGTTATCCTTGTGCAAGGATATACTGATCTTCTCTGTACAGTTAGCTTTTATTCATTTGTAAATCAGAGAGAAAGGATGTTATTCTATCTACTGTCCCAATCCTGAAAGTAGGCAGGGGCTGGCTTAAATCGTTCAGGAACCTCCCACTTAGTGTTGGTTTCCCACACATGCAGCAAGGTCCCAGTTACTTCAGATGCTATTACTACTTCTGAGGGTGCACACTAGCAGGAAGGTGTGTTAGCAGGACAGAGGATTTGAACTCAGGTTCCCATAGCGTATATAGGCATCCCAAGAAGTATCTTAACTTCTGGGTCAAACACCAGCCCTTCTTTCTAAATTCCTAATTGCAACATGTTAACAAGGTGAACACAAGACGATTTTTAGATACCATTGTTTTGTCCATCCTGAACCAGTATTTCATAGCTTTAGCATTTTTTCCTTCACATTTAGAGAATGTATCACAGTTTAGATTCTGGACAAAGATGTTTACACTTGGACTGGTGATTCCCTCTGGATGTCAAGACAGTGACACTGAGTTCTGAAGTCGGAAATAGGATGGATGTAGTTGCTGGTTGTCTTACCTGGAACAGTCATGTCCTGTCCAAGATGAGAGACAGTGGCATCGATTTGGTCTTACACATCTTCCACCATTTAAACAGGGAAACTGGCAAACAGCTAGAATTTAAAACAATGTATGCCTTCAATTAATATTCAGAAATTCTGAGGATTACACAAAGATCCACAAAAAATGATCTGCCCTTACTTCCTGCTGTAGCCACCGTTACTCATCACACACTGCTTGGGTCATCCATTTGCCACTGTGCCTACTCTTATATCCTTATGTTGTACCACCTCCTTTGGGTGTCTAAGTTGGGTCCACAGTTAAGTATCAGGTTCTCTCTACTTACTGAAACCTGTGCTGATCACTCCAAGTCCACCAATTTTTCTCTTCTTAAATATTTCTATTTATACAATCAATCTGACACTTCTACTGTTTTGCACTCTAAATTTTTTTTTGTTGTAAACTGAATTGGAAATCTCTGGATTGATAGCGTGTTTAAGTCAGTTGACAACTCTTACGACAATAAATGAGGCATACAGATTATCTAAATAACAGATGATTCAACAGCACTTGTGTTTGGCTAGGGACTGTTTCGAAGCCTTTGCCAGTTTTAACTGGGATTACAGAGCTTGAATTAGAGTTAAAAATGTAGCACAGATGAAACTTTAGAAGAATATCCAAATATTACACAGTTCTCTTTCTCAAAAATCCAGTGTTTTAACAAAACTCTGTATTATGAATTTATTTGTCGAAAAAAAATGGAAGAGTAGGTTTAATATCAGAGAGAGATAGAACTCTACAGAAGAAGATAATAAAATGTTTATTATGAGAAATCTGGAAATAAGGAACAGCTTAGCCTTAGAAAGGTAGGGCCTTCCCTGGATGAAAAAAATCATTTTGATAGGAAATAAATAAATGCCATTTTCAATGATTCATTCAAAAATAGGGGGGGAAATGTCTGCTAGGTAAATACTAGGTACTTGGTAAGCACTGTACAAAGATGGCAAGAGAGAAATCAAATACTAGTGTTCCCTTGGATGAGCGCTCTAGGTTACCTAGAGTAAGAACAGGCCAATAGGAGGCATTCATCTACAATTTCATAAGAAAGAAAAATAGGAAACAAAGCAATCTGAAAAAGAATACATCATTTCTTTGAAGGAGCATACTGATCAGGTGTTGTCTGGCTATACTAACTAGTCATTTGTTTTTATTTTCCTGTGTAAGGTTTAGCATCTGCTTTCCTGATAATACTGGTGCTCCTGGTGTTCACTGGCACACCCAGGTTCCCTGCACAGTTTTGTTTTCCCCCCACTGATATTTGACATAGGGCATTTATAGATCTCTGTCTTCAGTGTAGATGTATCTTTGGATAACTAACATGTAGTTACAAATTATGTTAACTGCCTTTTCCAACCTGGCCCCAAAGTGGAAGGTGGTGCCATTTACTGAGCTAGAAGAGCCAGGAAATGCAGGTGCGAGGGCACAGACAAGGAGCAGAATATGTGCACGTGAGTATGGAACTTACAGGGCAGATGTACGATAGGCAATTGTAACAGTTAACGTCTCTCAAATCTGCCATTTAAAAAATTATTTCTCCAGACTTCATTATTTATTGCTATAACCTCCAAATGAATCTTTCCATTGTAAATCTTGCTCTCTGCCATTTTTCATACTACTCCCAACACCACCTTTATAAAAGAAAACATGGCCACATGATTTTCCTCGTTAAAGCCCTTTAGGGGTTTTATTTACAAGACAAAACCCACAATGTGAACTTGGCACACAACATATTTTCTGGTTCTGATGTTTCTCATCCTTATAGCTTTATTTCCAGCCACTCCTCTGTGGCTTCAGTCATGCTTGGCTGGACACACCTATTTTCTTATGCTTCATAACTTTGGCTAGAATAATACAATATAAGGACACTTCAAAAACTTAATGAAAAGTTGAATTGAACAAACATTTATTGGGGCCAGCATTATGGCGTAGGTGTTAAAACTGCTGTCTGTGGTGCTGGCATCCCAATATGGTGTCAGTTTCACTCTTGACTGCTGTACTTCTGATCCATCTCCTTGCCAATGTGTCTGGGAAAGCAGCAGATGACCCAAGTGATTGAGACCTTGCACCCACTTGGGAAATGCAGAAGAAGCACCTGGCTCCTGGTTTCATACACGCCCAGATTTGGACATTGTGGCCATTTGGGGAGTGAACCAGCAATGGCAAAATGTCCTCACTCTATGTCTTCCTCTCTTTCTAACTGATGTAATTGAGGATGGCAAAGAAAGATCTTTTCTCTTGAATGGTGTAGAGTGGTGGGAGCTGGGATAATCAGGCAATTAAATAGATGTCAAAACACAGTGGGTTAAAGGCTGATGGAAGCCATTAGAGACTAAGGCGACATGCCTGTCACCAGTCACTCAAGCATACCTTATTACTGTTGTCCATGAAAAGGAAGCATTTTCATTTATTGAGCTTTTTCATTGTAACATGTCACAGGTCCTTGAAAGTTGTGTTCTGGATAATCATACAGCTCGATATTGAGGTCACTGTTCAAGGGACCATCTTGAAGAATGCTTGAGAACTGGGGTGCCTTTTTGCTTCAGTACCAGCTGAATTTGAGCTACTCAATTCAGTGTCCTCTGGGGCATCACCAGACAAGGGCACTCAGAAAACCAAGCAGGAGAGGAAGCCTACCTATATGACAGCGGGTCCCAGTCCAGCCAGGTGGGCAGTCACACTGGTAAGGGGCCACACAACGACCACCATTCAAACAGGGAAGAATGCATATTGCTAAAAAAAAAAGAGAGAGATGTTTAGATATACTACATGTTTATGTGTATGTATGTTCAAGTGTTCCAGAAACATTCTGGAGAAGTGAAATCCTGGATGACCCTCTAGGTAATCTTGCCATATGTGTTGTTCTTATTAATGAACACCACAGGGAACACACAATCAGGAAATTGAGTCTGAATCCTCCGTCAGATGTACTGACTTCAGTGTCAAACACATCTTTCTGTGAGAATACCCTGTCATTGACATCTGCTGGCTGCTTGCTTTCATTCTTCATAAAACAAGCAGAATGATCTCTATCATTGTTTCAAATTCCCATGACACACTATATAAAATGCTCTAAGAGGCCTTGCCTGCCTTTGGGCTCTAACAAGCTCAGTGTGAGAATGGGCATCAGATGGAGTATAGTAAGTGTTTACAACATTTTAATAAACATGGGACAACTTGTCCTTCTGTTCCTAGGATTTGAGGCCTGATGGCAACTGAACCATCATTCCTCCACTGAACACCAATGAACTCTCTGAAGAGGCAGAATCTGCTTCAGCAGTCTGAGACTCTCCCTTGCCTGTACCTAAATTGTAGTTCTCTAACCAACAATAGTGTCATCACCTAGCAGATGGCTGGAGGTGCTAGGGATCTCAGGATCTGCGCTTTAACAGCCTGGCCCAGAGGGTTTGTGGCAGGCACACGAAAGCCTGGGAAGCCTTGGTCTCTTAAAGGAGAGCAGGTGTTTTTTTTTTTTTTTAATTGGATCATTAAAGTTTTTTTTTTATTTTTTATTATTTTGCATTATGTGACAGTTTCATAGGCTCTGGGAATCCCCCCACCCCTCCCCACGCCCCTCCCCCCTGGTGGATTCCTCCACCTTGATGCAGTATTACAGTTCAAATTCAATCAAGATTCTTTCCTTGCAAACATATACCAAGCACAGAGTCCAGCTACTTATTGTCCAGATGGGTTGAACAGTTTCTTGGGGAGACCATTTCTGGTCTGAAGTTAGAGCTGGTAGAATATCATCCCAGTCAATTAAGAGTCCCAATATAACATCAACAGCAATTTGCAATATTATGGAATTGACATGGTTTTGAGTAACCAGTATGTTAAAAAAAAAAAAAAAAGAAAGAAAGCAAGTCCTAACCACAACCTATGATTAGCTCATTGACATTTCCATTTTAGTTTATATACAGGACTGGACCGGCTGCTATATACCTTAAAATGGCTATAAGGTACCATTCAGCTGTCTCGTGTCTATTTCATTTTAGTATTTAGCCATTTGTTGTGTTGAAGTATAATTTTGCTGATCTTGGCAGATTTTAGGATAATCTAGACTGGCTTGTAACTCTAACAAGATATTTGTCGACATTTAAGGTGCAGAACACATTTTTGGGGGGGGGGGCGGTATGCAGGAAAATCCTCAACACCATGGTGATGAGTAACTAATCTTTGTGTCCCACCCAGCGAGGCATGAGCCAATCCACGCCAGCTGTTTCCTGTCAGATTTCAAGCTCTACTTTCTGTTGTTTGTCTATTTATTTTAGTTTTTTTTTTTAGTTTGTATGATTGTTTGTTTGCTGTGAGGGGTTTTCGAAGCAATCCTGATGGTCATTGCGAGGGAGGGCGGGGGTCCAGAGGTGGAGCCAGGCTCGGACCAGAGAAAGCTCTCCTCCCTGGTCCCGAAGGACATTTATTGTTCTTCTGTTTCTGCGGACCGCTCAGGGCTTCTGGTTGTCTTTCCGATGACGTTGGTTTCTGTGCGGTAGTGTTTGGACTTCTTCTATCCCCTGCGGAAGCTCCGGTTGGGGGTGGGTGACCTCAGAGTACTCGGCCTCCGAGGGCATCCAATTCCCTGTGGCCTCCTTGACAGTTGGGATATAGTCCTTGTTACTCGTATTGATAGTTTGTGGTGAAGGTCTGAGAGTCTTCATGGTTGGGATCCAAGCTTCCTCCTTACCACCTAGAGCAGGTGTTTGTTAAATGAGTTAAGCCACCTGAGCCACGCCTCTTGTTGGCAGCCAAGGAATGAGAGCTCCCTGAGTCTTTGGAGTAGTGGGGGATAATAGCAGGTTTATTCTTAGAGCTCCAAATGAAGAGCAATGACTGAAAAATATGATTTCTCTTCTTAATTAGTATAAGATATTTTCCATACATTGTTAGCATTTTCTGTAAGTTAATTAGTGTCAGATCTGTTCTGTAAGTTGTCAGTGTGTCTATTATATATTTCTTTCTTTAAAATATAGTTGAAAAGTTACATTTAAAAACCTTAAGAGTATAGATCAATCACTCTCACATGAATGACTCTTCATGGCTTATGGATAACACTCCCAATGAAACAAAACTGTTTTATCCTTACACATATTTTAAGACATTGAAACAAAATGTAAAACCTAGACATTTAAAAATATTTAAAACCACATAAAGGAATTCCCCACAGAAGTTCAAACTCAAATGCATTTTAGTAGGGACCAAAATTCGACATGAATTTACCAAGCATTGTACGGATACAGAAATGCCAACTCTCCTAATTCGGAAGAACTGTTCTCAATGACAAAGACTGAATGATGGCCCGAAACATGTTGCCAGCAAAGTGCGATGTGACACAATGCCACATATTTGTATTAACTGAAACAATGATTGGCGCAGGACCTGGCAGACCTGAGATCAGGGAAGTTGAAGGCTGGGAGACTCCATTGCTAGCTCTTTCCCAAGAAGGCTAATGACTTTGTGACATGAGATGTGTGCAGATGACTTTAGATGGACTTTACTAAGTGCATTTTAAGCTCATTGATATTGTACATCTCATGAAGCTTACTGACATACTCCAAAAAGCCCTATGAGCTCCATCTTGTCTTATAAGGATTTAAGCAGGTAAATTTCTCCCAACAGTATAGTAAGTTCCTGGTAGTTCCCTTAAGTTGGCAGCTTTCAGGTGAATTGTCAGGATTTCAAAGATACCATGAAGTGGAGATACATTGCAGCATGCATCTCTACTTCTGAATACAAGGTGAACTCCCCATGAGACTATTGAATATATCTTGCTACTAGAACACTAGAGTTTAAACCATTCTCTATACCTACAGAGTTAGGATACATGCAATAGAAGAACAATGGACTTGTGACTGTTCCTGAGGGACTGAACTGTTACAATATAGGGGAAAGCAGTATGTGTGTGTGTGTGGCGGGGTGGTAGAAGGGGAAATCCATGAGCCTATGGAACTGTATCACGAAAAATAAAGAATTAAAAAAACAAGTGCAAGGTCACTCACGTTCTTCACAGAGCCGCCCCATCCAACCGTCTGGACAGGAACAAGCATTTGGGCGTTGGCAGACTCCTCCATTCTGACATGGGAACCGGCAGACAGCTGGGAAGGAAGCAGGTTGGGACATGCACACAATTACAGAGGAATGGTAGTCAGAAAATGGGCTTGCTCATTTACATTTCATAATATTTTCTTAAATTTGGACAAAAGAAATCAAATTCAATCTTAGGAAATTTCAATATATGAACTAGTGTAGCATTTTGTTGGTTATCAAGATAGCTGTTTTTTGCTGGATTTGTTAAAAATTAATAGACAAATATTTATGTTTATGTTTTACTGCTTGATATTTTGATATAATAGAAATTACCAAATAAACAACATAATTAAAGTCGCATAGTTACTACCCTCCCTCCATAGTTACCTTTCCCTCCCATACCCCAATCCTTCCTTCCTCCTGTCTTGTTGTCACATTGCTGTACATTGCAATTCCAGAACTCACTCATCTTGCATAATTGAAAATATTTACCCTTTGACTAGTGTCTCTCCATACTCCACTTCCTTAGCTCCTAGCAGCTACCATTGCATTTTTGTGTTTCCATAACCATTTCAGATTCCACATATTAGTGGGATCAAATAATAGTGCTTGTCTCTCTGGGTCTGGCTTAATTCACTTAGCAAAATGCCCTCCAAATGCTCCCATGTTGTCACAGGTGCTGGGGTTTCCTCTTTTCAAAGGCTGGCTAATATTCCATTGTGTCTGTTTATCTACCTTTCTGCTACATTTTCTTTTTGCACCCATCTATTGGCAGACATTTAGGTTGATTTTGTTTCATGGATGCTGTATATAAAGCTTCAGTCATTGAAATTTTGATTTTTGATAATTCTTGAAAGCAATCCCATATCTAGCCCACTTAGACACTTGGTAGCCTTTCAAAGCGTGACTTCATAATGCTGTCATTGATATTGATTTTTCTACCTTAGTGTTACTCCCTTTTTCTTGCGTTTGTCCCAGCTCCTTTTGTGCTACCCTTCCTCCCCCTTTCCAAGGCCCTGTTCAAACATTTCCTTTTCTATGAGACATCCCTGACTCGCCGCAGTACCTTGAGTCATTCCCTTCCATGCTTCTCAGCTCTGTAAACTTCCACACACTTCCATGTGTGCTCAAACCAACAAACCACCTTTCCTATTCTTGGCACACATCTGTGTTCATAATTTGTCTCCCTGCTTATCTGTCTTCCTTAGGAGGATCAAAAATGTCTGATACAGGTATTGACATTTTGAATATTTTTTTATTGTTGTTGACAATCTTTACATAGTTAATTGCGGTTAAAAAAAAGGGTTCGGGGGTATAGGGAAGTGGGTAATACTATTATGTCCATATTGTTTCCATCATGTATCTGAGGTAAAGGGGGATATTGAGGGAGAAGCCCCACCCGGTTTCCTGCCCACCCCAAGTCCCGGATGTGGGGCATGCTCTGAGATATTTGCTCAAGTGGTTTTAATAGTTCTCCAGTTATGAATCGCTGCCAGTTTCGCTCGATGAGGTCGTCCACTGATTGATATGGTCCATCATAAAGTCTCCGTTTGCCCCATATTTCACTGCCAACATATAGCTGAGATGAATGATTGACCTGTTCTGTCTTCTGTCTTTTCTTGGTCCAGCAGTTCGATTGGGGAGATCTCCAAAGAAACCGTGAGGTATTCCCAGACCAGATTCTTGTATGTTCTAGCAAGCACAGGGCCCAGCACAGTCCATCACCCTGATCAGCTGGTGGTTGCAATTGCTGGGTTGGTTCTGTTTTCAGTCCCGAGTTGCACTGGAACCAATGGGTGTTGCAGCCCAGTCTGGTTCTGCCCAGCACATACTCGGCCCTTACATCAATCAGTGGGAGCTGCAGCCTAGTCAGGGCGACCCACAATAACCCCCATCAGGCCCACCCCCTACCCTGGTTTGCCAGTATGTGTAGCAGTAGACCAGTCTGTCCCCCATCCCATTTGGCTCTTGTACTTGTCAATGGGTATTAAAGCTTAGTTCCATCTAACCAACTTAACCATCCAGCCCTCACGGATGTTGTTGAGTGCCTCTCTGTCTAGCCACCCCAGCCCCCATCCTAGTTTACATGCCCTCCCGCGGGACTAGTGACCCAGGAAGGGGGAACCCACTTTTTCCCTCCCAGGTCTCTCTCAGTCCCGGTTTATGCACTCTTTAGGTGGTTCTGTGGTTTGACTTGACAGAATTAGTCCCCAGTGCCAGCTTCTACCAGCTGATGCTGCGGCCAAGCCCAAACATCCCTCACCCGCTCTAATTTATGCTTGCACCAGTAGGAATAATCAGCCCAGCCTGGCTTTTCCCTGATGTAGGCCACATGCAGCGCACAGGTGTTGCAGCCTTACTTAGTCTGGTCTGTCCCCATCCCAGCCCACGCTCTTCAGTGGGAGTAGCTGTCTGGCGAGGGGACCAGCCCCTTAATCCCCCTGCCAGCTCTGTCCCTCCCTTCCTGGATCTCACGTGTGCTGGTTGGGTGCTGCAGTCAAATCCAGTACAGGCAACCACGCCCTGGCATTCCATAATGTGTCCTGGTTTTGTCGCAACCAAACCCGGCTCAACCCACACTCTGTTCTGGTGTTCGGATTTGCCAGTGGATGACATGAACTGATTCAGCCTGGTCTGCCTCTGACCCATGCCGAATGTGTGCCAGTGGGAAACTTTCAATGGCCTATTCTGGGCTGTTTCCTATCATGCTTCTTGCGCTTACCTGCAGGGACTGTGTCCTGCCAGAGGAGTTGGCCAGTCTCCTCCATCAGAACCCCTCCCAATGCCAGATTTTGCATATACCAGGGGGTCTTTGAGCCAACCCTACTCAGTTCACCTCCTGTCCTAGCAGGAACAGTGGCTTTTCCTGGCTGGCTTTCACCCCATTCTGGTTCTTGTTGTTGGATGTTTCAGCCCAGCCATGGCTCGTCCATACCCACATACAGCTCACACATGGCTCAGTAGGGGGTTGAGACCCAGCCTAGTCAGTCCCACATCTACCCTGGTTCTCCATGACACCAGATGGTGTTGGGGTCTGAACTGGCTTGGTGCATCCAATCCCAGCCCACACTAGTGCCTCGGGTGACTGCAACTGTTTCCTAGATAGAACGCAGCTCCCATTCCAGCACACGTGCCCCTTGGTGGGAACCTCAACCCTGTTAGGGTGTCCAACTAGGGGAACTTGTATTTCCACAGGGTTGGGCCCACACAACCCGATAGAGTCTACCCCCAGACCAAGTTCGCTCGCGTGCTGGATACAGTCTTGACCCTGCCAAATGTGACCACTCCACCACTCCACCAAACAGTTGGGTAATGGTACCCATGACTGCCAAAGAGGCCCCCATCCATAGTATTGGTGTGGGCTGGTGTGTGACGATCAGTGATGTTCTAGGCAAACAGGCCATTTCTGTATTCCGAATTGGGTTGGTGTATCTGACTAACCGTAATTGTCTCCTGGGTACTTCCCTCCAAACCACCAGGTCTCAGTCCCCACGCATGCCTAAAACTTCCATGACCCTGTCACTGGGAATCACCCAAGATTCACTACTCACCTACACTAAAATTGGACTTAATCATGGGTGTCCCCAGGCAGCAAACATATCTTAAAAACCCCAGAGCTGGCCGCCCTGGGTGAGGCCGAGGACTCGTTCACTGCCTTGCAGCAGTGTCTTTGGCGTGAGCCCCCAACATTGGGTCTGACCCGGCAGGGGCACCCCCCACAGCCGCCACACTGTGAGGAGCGGCACTTGCCCCCAAACCCAAGGCCCGAACCTGAATATTTTTTTACTGAAAAAATCTGTTCTAATTTAGAAGGACTGGTGGCTTTTCCCATGTGCCCATGATGTATGCCAGAGTCTTCGATTGTTGTCAAGTAACTTAAGAGTAAATCAATTCGTTTATCCCCACCTGTAACAGGCACTAAAATAACACTCTATTCCTCTTTTCAGCCTATTTATTTCTAGAGAGAGTGGTCTGTGTTTGGTTTCACAGTTAGTTTGCTCTTTTTTTCATTCTTCAAATCACATGTAAAATGGTTTCTGCTCTCAGCACACCCTCCAGGTGCACCTTGCCCATATCAGGAAATATTTTAACTAACTTCTTCAGAGCATGAATCATGATTGGTCATTCCCCTTCTTTTCAAAGACATCTTGTTTTTTCTTGGGTCACTACTATTTTTTTTTCATGCCTACCTAGTGTTCTTTCTCAATGCAGAGTGTATACAGATTTACCATCGTGTAATTCTTCCTTTCTTGTCACTCCCCAGATTCTGTTTTTTAAGGACCAATTCAAAGTTAAATATTCCCTATCAAACTTTCTTAGACATTCCTACCCCAAACAAGAGGTAAGATCAGTTTTACCTACATTAGGTTGTCAAAGCAAGCTGATCATTCTTGTGAGGATCACTTTGTGGTTTGGTACAATCTGTCCCTATTCTCTAGTAAATTGTGAGCTCTGTGCAGGCAGGAATGCTTACCCCAGAGGCTAGCTGAGGTTCTGGCCTAGAGCAGTTGCTCCCTGTGTCAACCTGACTGTGCCCCGAGATATATTTTGCAGCCAGTCCTGTGGTTTCAGGTTTGAGGATGAACAGTCGGGATACAGGAGAGGCATAAAGAAGTGTGGGTAGATCTGAGACCTCAGCTAGTGAAGTTTAGTAATTTGGGACATTCAGATTAGGATGGAACTAGGTGGTCCATAAATGGGCTAGTCTCTTTGGATTGGGACTGAGGAAAACGCCCTTTTCAGATACTATGGACATGCTTTTATGGCCAGTAGCTCTTTGGTGCTGCTACTGCCACTCAGTATCTCAAAGCAAATATTTAACTTCCACTTTTTTCTAACTTCAAGTGAAATCTGACCATGCCTGGAGAAAGCTACTTCTTTAGTAGATATTTCAAAACAGGGCTGCACATTCTCTGAGGTCTCATGGGTTGGTCACCTCATTCTATTGCTGTCAGATAATCCATCCCTCCTTCCCTGTAAAACTCCTGCCTCTTTTGAGACGCCTGCCATTCATCTATTGACCTCTTCAACTTTCACTGCTCTCTGGAATCATCAAAGAATTTGTCCTTTTTACTCCAAATCTACATCTGACCCTGGCCCATAAGAACAACCCATTAAACAATTTGGTTATACTTTTAGATGCTTAGTTTTTTGACTATTTTCCTGACTAGTGTGATGTTGATCTTGGTGAGTATTTATAGAATGGATGAAATAGTTATTGTGATGTGTAAAGATGAAATGTTATTGGAACAGTGTAAATTTCAGAAGGACATGGTAGGAAGCCTCATGTCCTCTTTCCAGCTCATGTAATTGCATCCATAGAATCTGGAAGTTCTATGTCCATGCTTTTAGACCTCAAGTTACAAAGTTAAGGAAAATGAAACAGTTAAGAGAATATTTAAAGCAAGGAAAAAGAAAATAAAACTTATTATTATGTATTATTGGTGAAACTAGACTTTCATATATTTCCATGCAGGTTCACTAAAAAAATAGCCATCAAAAGTGATTACTAGAGGCTTAGAGGGGCAGGGCTAGAAGCAGTATGGCCCACAGGTATGAAATCTGAGTTAGCTCTTGGTGTTACAGAGCTTAGTAGGGAGACTGTTCACAATAACTAGTATATTGTCAGAACAAACAGAAGAAACTCCAAGCTTGTAATCAGAATGTTGCATCAAAGAGAAAATACTTGTTACCCTGTTCTGATCAGTACATGTTGAAATATTATACTTTGACCCATAAAACTCTACAAATATTGACAACACATTTTAAAAAAGAAATAAACATTTAAATATTTACTTACCCCTGCAAACAGGAGGTGACGTCCATGTTCCATTTTCCAGGCAAATACTCCTCAGGGAGCCTTCCAACATGTATCCACTGTAACACGAGTAGGTGATCATGTCACCATACTGATAGTCAACGCCTCGTGCAATGGCATTTTCTACATGTACTGGAGGACCGCATGAGATTTCTGCAGGAAAACAGAACAAGTAAGCCTACAGTACTAACTCAGAACACAGCCACAACTCCATGACCAAGTCAGTCTAAAAAGCTAGGTAAAATGCACAAAGAAGACATTTCACTTTTATAATATCAAGGAAACTACAAACTACAAGATGAATCTCCCACTCCTTAAAAATGTAAACTTTTGGGATTGAGCCTATGAAACTGTATCATAAAGCAACAATCAAAATAATTTAAAAAATAGATATAAATTCCTAAATGTCATTTGAGTTCTATGGAATCAGAAATACCAGTTAGGATTCCAGCTGTTTTTAATTTAATTTAATTTTTTGTTTGTTTTGGTTTGTCTTAGTTAAAAGAGTGAAATATAATATTTTGATCAAGGAAAAGTAACATATCCATCACTTAAAATTACTTAACTCTTTGGGATGAGAACATTTAAAAATTATTTTGACTCATACATTATCACAGCTATAGTTACCCTACTATGCAATCAAACCCCTCCTAACCAATTGTATCTTCTTTTTCCCAGACATCTCCTTTCCCACCTCTGGGAATCACCATTCTACCCTCCACGTCTGTGAGTTCAACATTTCCAAATTCTACATAAGTGTCATGAGTGTCATTGTTTCTTTGTGTCCAACTCATCTAAACATAAATGTCTTCTAGGTTCACCATTTCATTTCACTGCAAGTGACACAATTTCTGTTTTTTTGTGTTGCATTAAAGTTGAATATTATTTCAACATCTATATCTAATGTGTCTATCCACCTATCTACCTATCAAGCTCATAGTGAGATACAGATATGCATTTAAAAATCCATTCACCTTTTGGAAGACACTTAGACTGTTTCAGAATTTTGGCTATTATGAATAATATTGTGATGAACATAGGAACACATATATAGTTTATGCATACTAATTTTAATTCTTTTGGATATAATGGAATATAAGGAATGGGATTGGAACATTGGATCCAATGGTTAATTTTATACTTAGATTTTTGAAGAACCTCCAAATATTATATTCCAAAGTGCTTGTACTAGTTTACATTCTCAACAGAATGTGTTTTCTATTCTCCCTTTCTCACTAACACTTGGTATCATGATCTTACAAGCTACACCAAACAAACAAAAAACAACCTGTTAGAACTAACAAGCAAATTCACTGTTAATTTGCAGGATACAATATCAGTAGCATTTTCCCCATTATTGTGTAGTAGCATATTTGGCATCCTACAATAACTATAAGCAAATAAAATAATACTTAGGAGTAAATTTAAGCAAGAAAGTGAAAGATCCATGTACTGAAAGGTATAAAATATTGTTGAGGAAAATTGAAGATGACACAAATAAATGGAAAGAGACTCCATCATTGTAGGTAAGAAGGATTAATGTTGTTAAAAGTGTGCATTTGTTCTCAAGCAATCTACAAATTCAGTGCTATCTCCATGGAAATCCTAATGTCATTCCTTACACATATAGGAAAAACTCTAAAATGCATTAGGAACCATCAATTATCCTAAATAGCCAAAGTAATTGTCTTCAAAAACAACAAAGTTATAAATATGAGATACTGAATCTCAAAATCTGTCACAAAGATATAGTAATCAAAAGGGCATGGTAAGGGCTGGTGTTGCGGCCTAATGGGCCAAGTTGCTGCCTTAGCCATTTGTTTTAAGTAAGTCCTTTAGGTGGTTCTGATGCAGGTTCAACTAAACCCTATCAAATGCAACCCCATTTGGGGGCTATAGCAATGTTGAAAAAAATATGTGTTTAAAATTCAGCATCTTGTTCATTCTTAGAAGAACACATTTTGAAAATCTCTTCAGTGAATCCTGGTCAAGTAAGTGCTAGTTCTGACATAAGACTTTTGCTTTTAAAGCATTTGGAATGCAGAGTCTTTGGGTGAATTTTAAACATGAACATTGGAGATGATAACTATGACAGTGTAGAGACCCAAATATCTACAATTAGGTTACTTGACTGAACATAACCTAGCAACAATGGGAGAATAGTTCACATAAGGAGAATATTCCATACGAGGTTGTTTCCACCTGCTGACTTACTTTCACATTTGGCATTTGTCTGTGTCCAAGTCTCATCAGGGTTGCAGGTTATGACGCCTTGGCCCTTGAGCAGGAAGCCTTGCCTGCACTTGATTGACACATTCTGATCAACATAAAACTCCTTTTCAGAAAGCACAGCATTCTCGGGAATCACAAAAGGGACAGGGCATGGATTTGCTGTTAAAAAGAAAAGAAAAATGCTGATTGATATTTTCCTAATCTCTTTGAAGGAAGAATAGGGGGCTCATATGAGGTGGATTGCTAGTGGCGATAACTGGAGGTTACATATATGGAGAACTTCTAAACAGATATTTGTGTTGAATCCATATAAAATTGTTTTTAAGATAAAATCAGAAAAGATATACAAAGTTATTCAGCCACTAACCTAAGGTCTTAAAAGTGTGAGGCAGCAAATTAAATAGCTGTCTGAACTATGGCCCACGTGTTATTTTCTTTCTTTTTTGGATTGGTAATGGAGAGAGAGGGCATACTAGAGATCAGGGGGCATATCACACATTTGTTTAATATTTAAAGACTAATAAGAATATATGGAGTGAATGTTTTTCACTGTCCAGTTACTTCCTCTTACGGAACATTCTTCAGAATGCTGGAACCAGAGAATCACTAGACATATCCATGGGCGTTGAATGTGGGTTTAGGCCCACACTTCCACGGGCAGGACGTAAGATCCTAAATCGTGGAGTTTGCACAGCTTATGAATAGGAGTAATTTATTTTTACAGGTCTGAGAAAATACAAGGACTGATGATGGCAACAGTCATGCTTAGCACAAGTGTGTAACACATTTCAGCACATATTTTAAGCAATTTTAGCTTTCCTGATTTTAAATGGGACCAAAATAAGACTGTGAGTGAGGCATACTTCATCTGAATCCTCAAGGCTGTTACTGCATTCCTTTGCACGAACAGGAAAGCAGAGCTCCTCAGGACTACACCAGGCACAGGAATATTACTTTCGTCCAGGTGTCTAAACAGCTATCTTTATTTACTATATGTACATATACTTTATTATACTGACATTACACTTTAAATGCATTTTCTTTTCTTTACTCTTTTCCTGTCACATTTGAATTCATGACACATTTACGTGAAAAAT
This sequence comes from Ochotona princeps, assembly GCF_030435755.1. NCBI lineage: Eukaryota > Metazoa > Chordata > Mammalia > Lagomorpha > Ochotonidae > Ochotona > Ochotona princeps. The sequence continues at coordinate 19,433,549 of NC_080845.1, read as the reverse complement.
TCTCACGTAGTTGCATTTTTCTCTTAGTGCCTTTCTCTGGTAATCATGTAAGGACCCTGATTAAAAGATGATACCCAGATCAGCCATATTAGCAAATACAAGATTTGTAAAAGCCTCTATTGAGTTAGGCTTGGATGTGCATGACTGTTCTTTCTGGGCCAATCTTATGTATGAGTAGAGTTTCCTACTCGTTTCAGATATGTGGAAGTTAATCATGAAACTGAATCTGTCTAAAATCTCTCATTAAATCAACACACACGTTTGCAGAGCGGAACTGGGTGGCTCCAAGTTCCATTTGCAGTGCAGTGGGCCTCTGGGGACCCATCCAGGCTGTAGCCCCTATTGCAGGAATACACCACGCTAGGTCCAGCTGTGGAGTTGTCCACATCAGCTTTCCCATTTGGAAATTCAAGTGGAGCTTCACACTGGCTCCCTAAAAGGAAGAACAAAAACTTTATGTCAAATGCTTCTCCAAACTCTCTCTTCATTTGCTATAGTGGCTAAAGGTATGCAGGTCAAACACTGGAGCCTACTCACGTAGGAGGCACAGAGATATACACTGGAGGACAAATAGCATCATTACATACTGGATTAATACATACGGACAACTAAAGGCTGCTGGTTTGTCTTACAGACTCCACCTGTCTTCATGAGCATTAATAATGCTGGTGGGAAGGGTATTTGGATGAGAAGGTTATCAACATAAAAGAATCTCATTTCCAAATTTAACAAAATCACTAATTTTGTTTCATAGGCAAGAGACAGAAGGAGAAAGATAGGAAGGGAGAGAGAGGTAAGGGAGGGAGGGAGAGACAGAAGGAGAAGGTAGAGAGAAAGAGGGAGAGAGAGGAGATAATTTGTTCTTATCTTCCTATCTGCTGGTTCACTTCCCAGATGCTTGCAAAGGGTTGAGGCGGGACGGAAATCAAACGGTGGGATGCAGACACTTTTACTGGTAGGGGTTTACAGTTGCTTCTTGGTCAAAACTTTCTGGTATTTACCAAATTGATTTCTTACAACTATTGGTTTGCAAGCCCAGATAAAATATAGGATGCCCAGTTAAACTTGAATACCAGATATATAAATTCACAATAAATTTGTATCACTTATGTTTTGCATTTCTGAGATGGAAACCATGCAAAGTATTGTCTTGCAGTCTGCATCTGCCAGAAAACTGATGCAATCTTCTCATAACAGCAGAAAGTTGTCCAATGCCAGACACGATATTTCCTGCTTCTTACTGCCTCCCTTCTCTTGGATGCATACCTGTGTGGGCACGCAAAGGCATGCACACACACATTCACAGTATTTGATGATGGGCAGTGGAGGCAAAAAAAAAAATCATTATCAGGACTGCCCAAAAGTTTGAAATAAATGATGAATCTCTATGATTTGAGATGTCATATAGCACTTAAAAATTATTTTCTATACATTATCTATTCAAATTTTAAACTAAAATCAGCCATTTTTTCCATGAGCTATAACTACATAATACTTCCTAAAACACTAAAGATTCTTGTCCATATGACATATCTTGATCATTTCTCCTAGAGCTATTGTTGAAACAACAGGGTACAAATATTCGAAACCCTGGGGTCCCCTCCCCACTCAGACACTCTTTTGTTAATGAAGGGGGCTGGACCAGGTCATCTAAGAAGGCTCTTGCAGTTAGATAATTCAATGGTTCCTCCAGGACAAGGGGGAAAAAAACTACTGACTCTCTCTCTCTCTCTCTCTAAATATATATACTGAGGAAGCATATGGATCAGACATAGGAAACAGTTACTTGAATTAGCAAATACTTCCAAATAAACTTGGCTACTTTCACAAAAGGAATTAATGTAAAATTCCATGGAAAATGTGAGTGTTTATTTGACAGGTGTACAAAGAAATTTAAAGACTTTAATATTTGCTAGTTCTGTCATCAGACATCACCAGCTCGAAATGTTTTCATTCATGATTATGTGATTAAAAAAAAAGCACCTGTCAAAATCCAAATAACCTCAATGATTGACTGGTTTTGGAGTTACCGATTGATCATGATTTACAAAGAGAATTCCTATTGATTGATCATGATTTACAAAGAGAATTCCTAAAGAGAATACAGCCACACTGTTATTTTGCATGCTCCATGTCTCAGAACTGGTAAATGTCACGTGACTTACTTGTGCAAGTTGCTACCCCTCCACTCCACTGTCTGTTCTCCTGGCAGACTCGTTCTCTGTCCCCCTGTGAAGGAATGGAGACAGAACATCAACAAGCTCAGAGCTCTGTAACAGAACAATAGGGGATTGCAAAGAATTGCTCAACAGCGGAATATTGAATAAACACAGAAGATAAATGTCATATAAGGAGTAGATTAAGACTTGCAAAAATGTTTTCAGGTACTACTTCAAAATTCATTAACTTAGCAGACCAGTAAAAAGTACAAACTTTGCTGCACCTATTTTAGTTGACAGCCAATTTATAACCTGTGAAAAGAGTGATAAAGTGTTAGAAATGTCAGAGGTGTATTTGCTTAGTATGGTTTAAAATCTTTTTTTTTCAACTGTATGTATCTCTTAATATCTGAGAGGTGCATCAAGACGTGAAATTTTTGTTATATCTTAGACGAGTAAGAGTGATAAAGTGTTAGAAATGTCAGAGGTGTATTTGCTTAGTATGGTTTAAAATCTTTTTTTTTCAACTGTATGTATCTCTTAATATCTGAGAGGTGCATCAAGACGTGAAATTTTTGTTATATCTTAGACATGAAATATGCTATGATATCATATAGGTAGGTATGAGGAACTAATTTTTCAAGAATGGTTATTTTGCCTGTTTCAATTGTGTAGTTAAACACCAGGATATTTTCAAAACATTTCAAGGTAAATTGTTCCCTTTCTCAAATGTAATGACTCAACAGTTTACCATATACTTGCTCAATACTTTACATCACTTTTGTTAATATATTGTAAGACTAGTGCCCTCATGGAAGAACAATCAGGTCTCAAAACCAGAAACACTAACTGCAATATATCATTATATTATTGACATCCTTCCTTTTATTATTTTTTTAATCTTTTTTTGCTTTTGAGGAAATAAAATAAGGTCCATAAAAGCCCAATTCTAGCTTTCATGGGTCTATTTTGTGGCAATTCTTTCATTACATGGCCAGAAACAAATGGGTTATATTATGCAACTGTAACAGCTCACTGGCAATAAATCCTTCTGCCAAAACCTACCTTCTAATACCACTCAAAACTAGAAAGGCAGCAGAATTGAGGTTTCTGAGAAAGCAGATAACAGCCTTATGTAATATTACAAAATAGGGAACTTCAGCTTCAACTTTAATATAATTTCAGCAAAGTTGATGATACTATTTTTTGTTTAAATCAAGGTTTGGAAAAGATTATCTTTATCCAAAAGGCAGAATACATAAAGAAGAATATGTGCGTGTGTGTGTGTGTTTTCTATATCTTGGTTCACTACCCACTGTGTTGTTCTGAACTCAGGAGCCCAAAGTCAGGAGCTTCTTTTAGGTTTCCCACAAGCATGCAGGAGTCCAAGGACTTGGCCTATCCTTTGCTGTCATGCCTTTCTCAGGATAAACACAGTGAACTGGATTGGAAGTGGAACACACAGGTACAGGGTCCCGACTTTGTGCCATCCTTCATTGCTTTTCCAGACCATGAGCAGAAAGCTGGAGGGAAAGTGGAGTAGCCAGGACATGAACTGACACCCATGTAAGATGTCAACTCTTGCAGGTAGAGGGTTAGCCTATTCAACTACTGCCAGGGCCCCGATTGAGTTTTAATACTACCATTTACAAGTGGTCTTAAGTATGCGGTTGACCTTGAATCAGAAGTGCTCAGAGAATAATTTCAGGACACATTTGCCAAATGGAATCCTGCACTTAAGTTAAGAATTTGCCAAAGTCTATGAGCTGGATGTTATGGCCTTTCACACCTAAATCCTTCCTGTCACTTTCCCATGGTGACAGATGAATTTCCTTGTTGCCAATTGTGATTGCCAGAAGCCAGATATTAATATACACGTTACATTGAAATACCAGTATGATATGTGGTTGACAAGTCTCCTTCCTTTTCCTTGTTGTAATTTCGATTTTTTTAAAGATTCATTTTGCTCTTTAAACTTCCAAATCTACTCAACTGTTTCTTGAAAAGTATTAGCATAAAGTCAACAAACCATAATAGAACCTGAAAAATTCCTAAGCACATCAGAAAAAAAAAAAACAGAGCCTGAAGTATTCCCAAGTGTATCAGAAAAATAAATGTTTTAATGATGTGGTAGCATTTTTTAAAAGAAATAATTTATTTGTATTAAGCAGATTTACTAGAGACGGAGAAACAGAAAGATCCTCCATCTGCTGTTTCACTCCCTAAATGGCTGTAGTGGCTGGAGGTGAGCTAATTTCAAGCCAGGAGCCAGGAGTCTCTTCTGGATCTCCCACATAGGTGTGCAGGGTCCTAAGGCCTGGGCCATCTTCTGCTGCTTTCCCAGGCCATGAGCAGGGAGTTGTATGGGAGGTGGAGCAACTAGGATGTGAACTGGCATTTGAAGGTATAGAACTAGCTTGTTGAGCTGCATCATCAGCTCCAGAAAAATAAATTCTTTTGACTTAAAGAATTTGTCCACTTACCTCTAATTCATAGCCAGGGTCACACTGATAAATAATGGTGCTTTCAATGCTGTAGTTACTGCCAACCACAAATCCATGTTCTGGGCTCTCAGGTTTCCCACAAGAAACTGGACTGCAGGATTCATCAGAAAATGGTGGTACCCAGGAACCATCAAGCTAAGTAGCAAATAGCAAAAATGTTACATTTAGGGGTCTACACATATGAATGATGAAGATGAAATTTGCCAATAGCAGAATTATTACCAAAACAGTAACAAAGTGGCCTAGTTTTTTTTTTCATGATTTGCATTTTCCATGAACTTTTTGAAGATTCCTTGCCAGAAGCAGAAACTGTTTTGAAAACAAACTCTTGAAGGTTGGTCTGTGTGCAAGACAACAGTAGGCCAAAAGCCCCCAGAGGCAGGGATAGTAGGTTCAGATGCCTGAGGTTGTGAAGGGCAGACAGGCAGAAAAGATCAGAGATAAGTTATTGCCAAGGGTGTGAGAGGCTGTGGCTGGGACACTACTGGACAAGGTCTGGCTCTCCTGGCAGCACAAATTCCTGAGGTAACTGTTCATGTGTTCTGCTCTCTTCCCTCACCTGGGTATGGAAAAATGCACTTAAGACTTCGGCTGGGATGGTGATTAGTCAGTAAACAAAACCCATAAGAGAATCAATCAACACAGAGCGTGGTTCCCTAAATGAATAAAGGCCACTGGACAGGCACTGAGGTGGACCTACGCCCACGGAGGGAGGACTCCTCTAGCTTTGAAGTTTTCAAAAACTTCTATTTTTCCTCATTATGTGTTGTCTCTGCTTCAAGTTCATGCACATGCTGCACTGACCATGGCACTCCTTATCTATTGGAGTTCACTTTTTTTTTTGGTATCAAAATAGGTTACTTTTCAGATTAAAAAAAAATTTAAAGCAAAACCCAATTAAGCAAGGATGGTGGAAGGTAATGAGGACTGCCAAAATAAATTATGAATCTCAGAAAAAAATGTCAGAACATTGGAACATCACCCAGCCATTCCATGTTTTCCAACCTGGAAAACATCGATTTGATTCCCTTACTCATGGGGGCTCAGACAGCACAGCATCTTGAGAAAAGTTTCCCCTCATACTTCCTTAGCTCTAAATCTAAAAAGGATTATATTGAACTCTGCGTATAGGGTCCTATAAGGGCACCAGTTAGTATCCCAGTAAAATGTTAAAATATCTGTAGAAAAATATTTATGACAAATTGTTCATTTATGTTATGTTCAAAGGACGTAACAGTAGAAATTGGCCTATCATCATGGCCTATGCACATAAGTATGTTTCTTGTTTCAGAGAAGAGACCAAATGTTGCAACATCAGGCACTTGTCTCATGTTCTATTTGTTTTCTCACACCAATCATACAATTTATGTGTTACATACATTTTTAAAATAAGAAACAAAATTCAGAATCTTTAGGTAGCTTTTTTAAAAAGTGGGAGAGACAACAAAATTCCAATTTCCTGTTTCTCCTTGGGCGGGTAACTTGGTTTAGTGGTTAAAATGTTGCTTAAGATAGCTGTGTCAGAGTGAACAGGTTTGGTACTACCTCCAGCTCCTGTCTCCAGCTACACTTACTGCCTAGCCTGGAGAAAGAAGTGATGGCTCAAGTAATGCTGAGGAATCCTGGATTGTATTCCCAGTTTGGGCTTCAGTTCCAGTTGGGGCGATTATGGACATTTAGAGAATGAACCAGTGGAAAGGCGTGTGCTCTTTCTCTGTACCTTTGTCCTGAAACAGACAACCTTACCTGACACACAGACATGTTAACTCCCTCATAGGTGTAGCCTTCTGCACATGACACATAAACTTGGTGACTGACACTGAAATCGTCGCCATGAATTATGATCCGTGTCATGTTGGACGGCAGAGGACATGTTTTAGGAATGCAGGAGAGTCTCTCAGGGAACCAATGGCCATCTTTTTGACAGGTGAATGTATCAATACCTGTATCCATTGTATAACCTTCCAGACATCTGCAAGGGAAATGGAGATATGAGTTCCTGAAAGAAAGTACAGTATGACTCCTGACATTCTAGGAAATAAGAAGCTGTATCAAAGGTTCACAGGAAATTTTACACAATATATCAAAGCTGAATCAGGGGAGGGGGTGGCCAGCATGGTAGCACAGGGAGTTAAGCTGCTGCCTTCACGGCCACCATCTCATATGAACACCAATTTGTGTCCTTGCTGTTCTTCTTTTTAAAAAGATTTCTTTATTTTTATTGCAAAGTCAGATATGCAGAAAGGAGGAGAGACAGAGAGGAAGATCTTCCGTTGTTGATTCACTCCCCACCATTTGACTTTCCTATTAGTGTGACACTCTCTCAGATGTACTTTTATTGCAGTTAAGAAAACATGAAGACAGGGTTGGTTAAAATGTCCACAACAGAAATGTTAAAGAGTTGTTGAATTATTACACAAATCTAATAGGTCAATATGTGAAGAATCCATAATTCATTCAGAGATGCAAGTAAAACTTAAATTATTACAGAAGGTCGCAATATCTTCAAATATTATGAGTATCTATTCTTATACAAATTTAGAGGCATGAGATGGTGTAATTTCAAGATACAGATCCAATCAAAATACTTACAACATTCCTCTCAGGCATAGCAAAAAATGATGATAAAATTCATATGGAAGCACTAAAATCCTAAATAGTTAAAGAAATCTTAGGCAACAAAAATACATCTGGAGGCATCACAATATCAGACTCCAAAACATATTACAGGGCAGTTGTAATCAAAATGGCCTGGCATAGGCACAAAGCAACGGCACAGAATGGAAACATTGGAACAGAATAGAAATCCCAGAAGTGAACCCAGACATCTACAACCAACCAATTCTTTTTTAAAACAAGTGAATCCAAATCCAGAGAGAAAGGACATTCTTATGAACAAATGATGCTAGGCAAATTGGATCCCTATGTGCAGTATGAAACTAAACCCCTACCTTGCACTTTATACAAAAAAAACAACTCTAAAAGGACTAAGGATCAAAATCTATAATATAATAGCATCTAACTATAATAGGAAGACAGCAGGGAAGCTGAAAGACATACGCCTAGATAGACTCTTTTTTTGGAAAAGACTCCAGAAAAATAGGCAAAAATTGCATACTTTTCAAAGCAAAAATAAACAAATGAGATTGCATCAAGCTAAGAAACTTCTGCACCTCAAAGGGAATCAACAACGTGAAGAGGCAGCCAAAAGCACGTCAGAAAATATTTGCAAATTATGCATCTGATGAAGGATTAATATCCAGGATCTACAAAGAGCTCAGGAAACATAAGTAGCAACACAGTAATCTAGTGAAGAATGGGTAAAGGAATGTGAACTAGTGAAAGCATGTGGAAGACAGTGTGGAGATTGTTCAGCCAGCTGGAAATAGATCTACTCTATATGAGCTAGTCATCCTACACCTGGGAATTTATCCTGGAAAAGTGAAATCAGCATATGAGAGAGTTATCTGCATCCCTGCATTTATGGCAGTTACCAATACTCAATAGCTAAGACAAAGAATCAACCCAGATGCTTATCTGCTGATGAGTAGATAAAGAAAATGTGGCATATAAATAGTATGAAATGCTACTCAGCCATAAAAAGAGTGAAATCTTGAGGCTCTTCGTTTAAGGGGATGTATAGTAGCTGTGTAATGGAGACTGTCATATCTAGCAACATGTCATTTAACTTCATGGCATTGTAAAATTCTATTTTTCTTTCTATTGTTGATTTTGTATTATGACTTTTCATTTAAGGGGATGTACAGTAGCTGTGAAATGGAGACTAACATCCAGATGTGAGAATGCAGTATAGTATGCATTTCTGCTTCCAGACAAAGATGGACTTACAATGAAACTGTTTACTATATCTTGACAATAGGATTCTGGACTCTCTGCCATTGTCCATGCCCATAATCATGGACATATGACTGTGTATGAAGAACTATATGTTAGTAATGATATAGAGGAACTAGGTGGGGGGGAGGGAATTGGGGAGGGGATAAGGGAATATGGAACTTTATCATAAAATGATAATAATAATAATAAAATGTAAAAAAATAAAAATTCCTTTACAACAACAACAAAAAGAGTGAAATCTTGTCTTTACAACCAAATGGATGCAATTGGAAACCATTATGCTTAACCATTAAGCTAGTCTCAAAAAGGCAAATACATAAGCTTGAATTATTCATTTTTGTCTTATTTTTTCTAATTCTCCTATAAACTGAGCCACCATTACCCAGCTGTAGGCAGCCGCCTAGGTTTCTTGTACCTAGACAAGTGTTACACTGTTGGGAGAAAGCAGCAAATAGCTGGCAGGCACTCTGGACCCAGTTAATGCCAAATATATGTTAACTATACCAGTGTTCCAGCATAGTTGCCAGTTCTATTTTTTTTTTTTAAGATGGTGGGGAATGTTGGACTGGGACGTGCCACTCTGCCCTCCCTCCCTGGTTAATGCTAAATATGTGTTAACTACACTTCCTTGTCAATGTTAAATATGTGTTAACTATACCAGTGTGCCAGCAGAGTTGCCCATTCTATTTTTTTTTTTTTTAGATGCCATTCTGCCTTCCCTCTCCCCCAGGCAAGGGGGTTGGGGAGGCTGTAGACTGCGGAAGGCAGTCTGGGAATATAATGGAGTTTGAGTGACTGGGGCATGCTTGACAGGGGAGGAGTGACTTCTGGGGTTTTCCATGGACTAGGCCATGATACTCACAGTTTGCTGAAGGAACTGAGATGCAGTGGTTTAGAGAGGTATCCGCCAATACGGGAAATCTGAGTTGGACTAAATAGCATCGCCAGCTCCTGATGGCACATGCAAAGGATGAAGCTGGGGAATGGCTGGTGGGGCTGGATTGCAGCACCCAATCAGAACATGAGAGGATCAGCTCTGGGGGCAGATCCTGTAGGGGACTTGTAGGTTTGCCTCTATGGGGCTGCAGCATGCACAGGTTTGTGTGGAGAGCTGAGGGTGGTGATTAGCTGATCCAGGCTAGGCTGTAGAACTTGACAATAGCAGGGCTGGAGCTGGGAGGAGGCCTGGCTAGGTCAGGCTGCAGCACTTGCTGCCACATGTAACGTCCAAGGTCTGAGGGCAGATTATGCCAAGCAGGGCTGCAGCACTCACTTGCATATGTGAAATCTGGAGCAGAGAGCAGGTTTGGTAGGACAACTTGGGGAACTCTCCTTCTAGGCCACAGCTCCTACTGGGGAGCACAAGAGCCAGAGCTGGGGACAGGCTAGATCAGGCAAGGCTGCTGCAGTAGTTGGATTTTGTGTGGGCTGGGTCTGGCAGCAGGCCAGCCTGGGCCAGTTCACAGCACCTGCTAACATGCACGAGAGCCAGGGCAGGGTGTGTGATACATCTGGTTGGGCTAAGCTGTAGCATCCACCAGCAAGACCTAATTCTGTGAATGTGCCATACCAGGCTGGATTGAAGTATCTGCCAGCATGTGCAAGGTCTGGGACTGGGAATGGGTCTGGTGGGGGAAATTTGAGGACTCCCCTGCTAGACTGCAGTTCCCATTGGTGATTGCAAGATCTGGGGCTGGAAATAGACTGGGCTGGGCAAGGCTGCAACACCCATTGGCATGTGGGTGGTCTGGGTTTGGGGATTGACCAGACTGGGCTAGGCTACATCACCCACTGGTGCTTGTGAAAGCCAGAATGGATGTAGGACAGGCCAACCTATACAAAGCATCTGCCAATTCACATGATAGCCAGGTCTGGGGGTGGTTCCAGGCTAGGGTAGGCTGTGGTACCCATCGGTGAGAGGCAGAATGGGTGTGGGGCAGTTTGGCTAGTCCACAGTACCTGCTGGTGAGTGCCAGGACTAGAAGCCCACTGAGTCATCTGTTAGCACTTGTGAGATCCAGAGCTGGGAGTGGGCCTGGTAGGGGAACTTGGGGAACTCACCTGCTAGGCTGCAGCTCCCACTGGAGCGAGGGGTAGGCCAAGGCAGGCCGGGCTGAAGAATCTGTCAACATATAAATGAACCAGGTCTGGGGACGGGCTGAGCTGGGCACACAGTAGTGTGAATGAGAGTCAGATAGGGTACAGTCCAGGCTGGGTTGGACTGCATGGGGGCAGGGGATGAGCCAACCTGGGCTGGGCTGCTGTACTCGCTGGCAAGAGCTGGCACTCTAGGCAGGCCAGGTGGAGCCAGCATGTAGCACCTGCTGACAAATGCCAAGACTGGGGGCAGGCCATCTCAGACTGGGCATCACCTACTGGCACACACAAGGCCTGAGGCTGGGAGCAGGCCTCATAGGGAAATTCTGGGTATTCCATTGCAGGACTGTTGCTTCCAATGGTGAATGTGAGAGCTGGGATTGGGGGCTGGCCAGTCTTGGGATGGGCCAGGCTGGGTTAGATTGCCATACCCGGTGGTATACACAAGAGCCAGAATTGGTGTGGGTAAGCTTGCTAGTCTGCAGCAACTACTCACAAGTGTCAGAACTGGTGATGTCATTAAGGCTGAATCTCAGTATCCGCTGACAGACACAAGATCCAGGATTGGGAGTAGGCCTGGTAGAAGAACTGCAGGCACTCAGTTGCTGGGCTGCAGCTCTTGCTGGTAAGCATGAAAGCTGGGGCTGAGGGCAGGCCAGGTTGTTCAAGGCAGTAACACCCATCAGCATACATTATGGGTCGGATCTGGATGCATATTGGGCTGAGCTAAATTGCAGTACCCATGTGTGTGCACGAGGGCCAGAAGGGATAATGGGATAATGCGGCATATGACAGCACATGCAAAGACCAGGGATGGTGGCAGGCCTGGTGGGGGTTATTGTGGACTGTTCCAACTAGGCCATGGCACCCACTGGTGTGCATGAAAGCTGGGACTGTGTTGGGATGTAATAGGCTAGGCTGCAGCACCCATCAATTCACATGAGAGATGGGCTTGGGGGCAGAATTCAGCAGGCAGCTGCATCCACTAGTATGTACATTGGCTGGTGCAGGTGATGGACCAAACCTGACCCTGTACTGGGTGGTACACACAAGAGTCAAGTCTGGGTCACCCTGGGCAAGGTTTCTTGGGGAACTCCCCAGGTAGATCTCTGGACACAAATGCTGGCCACAGGAAAAATCAGAAGGTACGTGGTCAAATCTTGGAATGTGTGTGTCAGAACAGGGCCTCCTCAGTTGCTGATACCTATGCAGTGGACAGCATGCCCAGACAGCTCATCTAGGCCAGCAGAGGACATCGCGTGACTGGTCAGAGGCTGGAAAGCAGAACAGGTTGGACCACTCTGTTAGTCAAGCTCTGCAACATGTTCCTGGACCTTTGGGTGCACTAAGATAGATTTGGTCAGCCAGTAGACCTTGGAAAGATTTTCTCAGCCTTAGTGTAATGAAGCTAATGATGTCTCAGAACTATCAAACCACTCAAGTAACACCCTTGGAATACACTTCCCTACAGCAAGGTCTCTAAGATATCATCCAATGACTGTCCCCCATCCCTGGGTGCTGGTGTAGTGTGACCAGTCCAGAGAAGGCATTTTAACCAAAACAATCTACATGTTTGACCTATTTGTTTTCAATTTATAATCCTTCAGTTTTCATACCTAAGAGACACTATAATTATAGTCTTACCTGAGTTTCACTTTACTTCCATAGGTATATTCCTCTCCAGTTGCCTCTGCATTGGGGACAAATGGTGGGTGTCCACAGGACAGAGGTGAACAGACTGGATAAGGTTGGCTCCATGTTCCTTTCTCTGTACATTTTAGGTATGGACTGCCTTGGATGACATACCCAGGACTGCATGTGTAAGTTACCACATTTTCCTCCAAAGAGCTGCTCTCACTGATGGAAGCATTTGGGATGGTTGGAGGAGAACCACAAGAATGTTCACAGTGTGGGAAGCCAGAGCTCCACTGGTTATTGGCTTCACAAATGATTTCAGAAAGTCCCAGAAGCTTGAAACCTTTGAAACACTGAATCTTGATTGTTTTTCCACAACCAAAATCTGTCCCATTGATAGTTCCATATTGAATGACTGGTGGGGAACACCTGCAAGGTAGACAGGAAGGTGGGCTGCCATCCCAGGAGCCATCAGGGAGACACCTTCTTGAAGAATTTCCATGGAGCTTATAACCAGAAAAGCACTGATACTGAATATAGCCACCGTGATGAAAAGAAAATCCATTGGGGAAGCCATCAGCAAGATCTTCAGGAGGCACACAGCTGACTGGTTTGCAGAGAGGAACCTCTGCATCCCAGTGACCATCTGACTGACAGATGAGCTTAGATGCACCATGCAATACGTATCCATCCTGACAGCGGAACACCACTTCTTTCCCAAAACCATAGTCCAGGCCTTCCATCATTCCATGTGCCACCTGTGGTGGGGTCGAACATCTAACAGGTAGACAGGCAGGAGTGGCTCCACTCCAAGTTCCATTGGCAAGACAAATACGATTCCTGGTTCCATGAAGCAAAAACCCGTCACTGCAAATGTATTCAATCTCTTTTTGGAATGTATATTCCTTTCCTTTTACTTGGCCATTGGCTGAGACAGGGGGTGAGCCACAGTCCACAGGAATGCAAACTGGCTCACTGCCATCCCAATTTTCATTTTCTTGGCATGTTCTCCTCTCTGTGCCATTCAATATATATCCAGGGTTGCATTCATAGTATAATACGCTTAGGTATGCGTAGTTGCTTCCTTTGATGGACCCGTTCATGATTGGACTGGGTTTTTGGCATGAAATGACCTTACAGTGTGGGGAAGTACCACTCCACTTCCTGTTTTGCAGACAAAGTCTCGTGTCCGAGCCCATTAGAATATATCCAGGCTTGCAGTGGTACTGCACGGCACTACCCATGGTAGTTTCTTTAAAACGCATAAAACCATTTTCTGGAGCAACAGGCAAGTCACATGCAATGGAAATGCAGGAAGGTGCACTGCCATTCCAAGTTCCATCTTCCTGGCAGGTGAGCACTGGGTTTCCTAAAAGTTCATATCCAGGATTACAGGTGTATATAACTGTGGTGCCATAGAGAAAGTTTGGAGAATGTGTAGCAGGAGACTGCTTTGTGGTTTCCTTGGTTTTATCTACACCTTCCAACTGATGAGAAGGATAAGGAGTTAGATATGGAACTTCCATCATGTCATCCTCCTGGTCAAAATACCCTTGGCCATCCTTGACTTTCGAACAGTCTCCAAAGTCTATGTGCGGAGGGAGACCGCAGTCTATGGGCACACACGTGGGGATGGAGCTTGACCATCCTGACTCTAAGCAGGACTGCATGGCATGACCAACAATCTGAAATCCAGGGAAGCAGCTGTAGATGATCACGGCACCAAAGCTGTAATCTGCACCTTCTACAAAGCCATTTTCAATGGGTTGTGGGGGGTTACAGTGGATGGCATGGCAAGAGGGGGCCTCCACATCCCAATGGCCTGTTTCTAAACAGGTCAAGGCTTTGGGACCTTCAAGATGGAACCCTTGATCACAAGAATATATAATGGTCTCTCCATAATGTAGGTTTGTGTAAGAGATTTTGCCATTCGGGATCTCTGTGGGCTTTGGACACTCAATGGGTTTACATGTTGGTTTTCCTCCAAGCCAGTGGCCATTTTCCCCACAAAGAGTGGTTGTATTTCCCACCAACTCATAGCCTGGTTTACAGGTATAGAGAGCTGTACTGAGATAGGCAAGACCTTGCACATCAATGATTCCATTTAGAATTTCCTCCGGCTGGGGACACTCGACGGGAATACACTCCGGCAGTGGGGAGCTCCAAGTGCCATCAGCCTGGCAGAGGGTGGTAGGATCTCCTCTGAGGAAAAACCCATCCACACAAGAGTACTTGATGGTGCTTCCATAATGAAGAGCAGAAGAAGGGGCAGGAACACCAAAGGAAATTAAGGGAGGTGGGAGGCAAAGAACCATCTTGCAAACCGGAAAAGAATCATTCCAGCGCTGGGAAGACAAGCATTTCAAAGCCGAGGGACCCTGCAGAACATGGCCTTCTTTACAGGAAAATGTCACTACGCCTACCTCGGAGGTCACCTCTCTCAATACCAGCTGGTTTTCCAAGAGGGGTGGTTCTGGGCACTTGGCAGGCACACACTTTGGGTTTGGCTTCTTAGTCCATTTGCCAGATTTCTGGCATGTCCAGGAACTATCACCAACAAGCTCATAACCCTCATTGCAGAAGAACTGAACCTTGGATCCTACTTCAAAACTTTCTCCCTTCATGAAGCCATTCTGGACTGGGGGAGGTTTTCCACAGTTGAGAGGAATGCACAGCAGAGGGGATTCACTGTGCCAGTGGCGATTAGCTTGACAGACAAATACAGGACTTCCAAGTGGCTTATAGCCTGGGCTACACTGATACCTCGCTTCACTCTCGAAGATCCTGCCAGTTGTATGCTGTGTGATGAGAAGAAAAAAAGTAGGAGAAAATTTGTAAAATAGATATGTAATTGAGTATGTTCTTAAAAAGAACTCAACTAAATGAACTGTCTAGAATATATGCATCTGAGACTTTTCTGTACTGTTAAATGTTAGATCTCCAATGCTCAGAACTGTAAAGGTCCCTGAAATATTTGTTAAATGAATGAATGAAAAAATTTTCCTTACACATACTCTATGCCATCTTCCAAAAGTTACTAACTCATTTAAACAAAAGACTTTTTTGTTTACCATTTTTTTTCTGTTTTAAATGAAAGGGAAAAGTAGTATGTATATGTGGTTTTTTAAAACAGGCATTTAACTAGAATATTATTTATAGAATAGCCCTTGATTTGAGCCCTTGATTTGGGGAAAAAGTAGTGTGGAGGCAGGCATTTTGGGGCTAGACTTAACTGACCCATCATGGAAAAGAAAATAAAAAACCAAAACCTGTAGAACTTGGTTTAATCCATGTATTATCTAAAACTAAGAAGTGATAATAGTTTTCTCTCCATATAGATCTTAAATTCTTAAAATTAAAAATTCATCTTAGAATTTATTAAAAAGTATATTATTTTTCATTAAAGTTGATTTACTCTAACTTCCTATTTTGGGTTAAAACATTGCCACAAAGTGCTTGGGACACCTACAGGGTAGTAAAATGCTGAAAGCCATCTGTTAGGAGGATTCAGACCTATGGACATTAGCCACTCTGTCTTTCCACTATTAAATTTTTCGTTGTCCCTGTTTATGAATACTAGGTCCTCAGTAAACTATAGGCACAAGTTCATGGGCTATTAGCTAATTAGTCTCTTACCTCCAGAATGGCATTCTCAACCTTTGGTGGCTCACTACAGGATACTGGGTGGCATGTGGGGATGGGATTACTCCATTGTCCTGTGGCTTCACAGGTGCTCTTCTTCTCCCCTTTGATGTAGAATCCCTTATTGCAGCTATAGGCCACCATAGCTCCAAAGCTGTAGTTTGATCCACTTGCATAGCCATTCATGATGCTCGGTGGCTCTCCACACCGCACAGGGATGCATTGGATGGACATGGGGGAAGGATTCCATTGTCCACCTCTCATACATTCAATCTTTGCAGAAGTATTCAGCACAAAACCTTCCATGCATTTGAAACTCACAACAGAGCCAGCTGCAAATTTTGCTTTGCTCACAGATTCTAAGATACTGTAGGAAACAGATGGTGGTTTTTCACAGAAATGAGCTACACAATGGGGCATAGTCTGGCCCTCTGGGGGAACCCACTTGCCCTGTGCATTGCAGAGGAGCTGGGAATTGTCTGCTAGGCTGTAGCCATCAGCACAGTAGTAGATTGCAATGTCACCAAATAGCCGATGAGCAGTCTCTGGAGAGGCATGGTCCACGTTGGGGGGTTCATCACAGGAGACAGCCAGACACTGTTGATTACTTGCACTCCACTGGCCGCTAGCCAGGCATTCAATGGTGTCAGGACCAGCAAGGGTATAGCTACAAAGATAGCGGCAGGGAAGAGCAGAAACAATGAAGCATAAATTTAAGAAAAAACATTCATATATGATCCTATTTTTATTTTTTCTAATATTGACTTTACTTTTATTCCATTCCCTTAAAAATATTCCTTGCTTGGATATTGAGCTTATGGATCAAGTGGTTTTCATTTGAGATGTATAAATATATTTTAATGTATAACATGCATAAATAAACATTAATATTAGTAAAATTCAAACAGGAAAATGAAAGGCAGATTTGTGCTACTTAAGCAACAGGAATAATTGTTACACATTTTCAAAATAAAAATGAGGGGTTAGCTGTGATGCTACATGGCTCAAATCAATATTGTAACTCTACTTGACTTAGGATTTTTTTATTTTTAAAATTAATATTTAGAGAATGGACTTCATATTTCTCATTGATACAATTCTAAGATAACCCTACTTGTCTCCCACTCTCAACCTTCTTCCTTCTTTTCTTTTTTCCTTTAATTTTTGCAATATCATTCTTTTAATTTGCTTTATAATCACAGCCTGTTGATTTTACATTAATCTTTTCATTTTTTAAAAAAGAAGTTATTTACTTATTTACTCATTTGCTTGCCTAACTGTTTAAAACACAAAGTCAGTGAAGAGAGGAGAGATTTTTCCATTCGTTCGTTTACTCCCAAAATACCCACATCGGAAAGGAATGAGCCAGACCAAAGCCAGGCACTAGAAACTTCATCTGAGTCTCTTTTGGTGGTGTGGACTCAAGGAATTAATTCATCCCCTGCTTCCCAGGTGTATCAGCTGGGAGCTCGATCAGAAGAAGGAGTAGCGCTTGATGTCAGGCACTCAGTTCTGGGTGTGGGCGCCCCACGTGGCAGTGCAACCCAGGGTGAAACAATGACAAAACCTACTACTGTTCGAAACAAGAGCAGTGTTACTCTTTGCAACAAGCTTTGAGAAGACATGTTTGACCTAGGTATGGCCTATAAATACAGAATTATATGAGCTTTGAAACAGTGATTATAATTTCAGTCTCCTAAGGTCTGTAAATCTTTACCATTGTGGTTAAAGTTAAAAGCTGTGCCCTGCCTATGACTATACTAACTCCAATAGTAAGACTAACACGCTTAACACGTCTCAATCTATGCATCAAACGTGCGCTCGCATATGCTGACAGATTGATGGCTTGCAAAAATCTTATATTACCTTCAAGGGCTGTCTCAATGAAATATAGTAAAATATTAGGATATACCACATTGGCATAATGATAACTGAATCATTCTACTTTTCATGATCATGCCTTTACTGAAGAACATTGACAGGAAGACTTGAGAGACTATCTGACAGGTGATCAGCACATCGTTATAATAATGATAAAAGGTAAAGAGCTTAAAATAATGGAGATAATTAATTCATATTTAGACACATTGGCTTACTTTATGGACTAATGAATGATGATTCAGACAGAGTTAGAAACTTGACTAAAGTTATGCAGTTGTAAGCAGCATGCTTTTGATATAAGTTTGGCTTATCTGCCTCTCACAGCTGGAATTTTTCCATGGCATTTCTCTCTCTCCTTCTTTAAAATGAAGCTAGTTATTCTAATTTTTGTGCATGTGCTTTGGAAACCAAATTGCAGCGTCTGACCTACCCATCAGAAATTGTTCTTGGGTCATTTGCTAATCATCCAAAATTTCTCCTGAAGTTCTTTTATGTTGATAAAAGATCAGCTGTTATACAGATTAGAATTCTTTTATAATCCCTTCAGGCTAGCTGGCAATATTGATGAAGTATATGGGACACAGACAGAGAGATCAAGAGAAAATACTATAGAGTGGTAGTAGAGATATATATATCCATCTGCCAAGGGTCACATGTGACGCTATGTACAGAAGGAATCTCAAAATGAAGACTCACAGACATCTCCCATAGCTGAGAACAGTCCAGTGAGAGATCCCTAGTTCCTTATATGGGGACCTGATCAATACATATTTTAGATGGCTTTTATCTTAGAGGATCCAGGACGGGATACAAGGGCGATGTGTTGAGAGTATTATTTTGTTATTAAAAAAATCCCTTGAGTCCTGTGTAAGTGCTTCAACTCTGCTCTTCCTGGTTAAGATAGGGTCTCTGTGGAAGTTCCGTTTATTGGGGCCTCTGATGTTTTATAGCATAATTTATATCATTCTCACACTTTGAACATGCATCATTGCTTTTCACAGATACCTTTGATGCTGACATAGTTCATGGCCTGAGACATTCTGAGTTCGTAAGGATGAATGGTACCATTCATAAAATCCTTCCTTTATTTCAAGGGGCTTCTGTGTTGCGGCAGCAGCACCTGCCTCCGTGATCTTCCTTATTTTTTAAAGTTTCCTAAGAATTGAAGGTGACACTTTTTTTTTTTGCTAATGACCCTCAATCTTCTGCAAGATTCTTCTGTATTTTGTATTTAAATAATGCATTTTTAATGCTACCGATAATTTCTTAGAATCTTCCATATCCCTTGGACTTGATCTAAGGTCTTGTTTTCCCTTTCTCAATGAATATTTAGTGTTTTACTACATAATTCTTAAGAGCCTGCAGTCACTTAGCACACAGGTGTAACGCCAATGCCTTGATTGCGCTGTACCTCTGTCGCCCAGTGGGAGATCCCTGGTGTCTTGTAGGCTTCCTGCACAGACACAGTGTCTGCTTAAAGGGGAGCAGTCAGTTTTACCTATAGGATGGGAAGGGAGGAAATGCTTCCCGGATGAATTGGTTCTGGAATGGCGTCTGTAAAGAGGAGCAGTGGAAGGAGTCACTTCAGGAACACGAGTAGCACCAGCAGAGACAAGGGACTGGAGTACAGTTGGGGTGTGCCAAGAAGCTACACGTGGGTAGACATGGCAAACGAACCTCTGGACATCACAGGGTGAAACACAGATTTTGTGAAGATTTTGACCTAGTTACCCTGAGGGCATGTAGGTGAAGGTGTGGCAGGCATAGCATAGCCAGGTGACATCCGAAGAAAAACATATCTGGTCTCAGCCTTCCTATCCTGACAAAAAGCCTTTAACTCTGTGCTTTTTCCTGAGGGACAAGGGAGCCAGAGGTTTAGATGAATAGATAGCTTATTTCAAGGCCATGAGAACAGGGGATTATTACAAATAAATATAATTCTAAAATAGATGCACCAGTCTTTTAAGAGGTTGAAGAAATGCTTTCCAGATGATTCAACAAAAGGGGGTGGGGAATTGTTACCTACTGTCTAACCATGCTGTCACTGATCTGTCATCAAAACACCGGCACTGTTTCCTTGTGGCAGCTAACTATGCACTAAGACTTACAGGGAGCAGATCTTACCCACTTGTTAAAGAATTACTTAGAAAACAGTTAAGTTTTTGATAGATGATAAAATGTGCCTTGAAAGGCTGGTTATCAAAGCATGAAAAATAGAGAGTTTTACAAATCTAAACTCATGAAATGTTTGGTTATGTGTGTCATGTTGGATTCTCATCCTAGAGGCACTGGGGACACTCGTACAGAGACCTTCCCTGAAAACTAGGTCATCCACATTATAAAACCAATTGTTTTACACCTTAACTCCCTCGGAAAAATGGCCCACCCATGTCATGGGATGCCTTAGAAGGATCTGCCTCAGCACGAACCTTCACGTCCTGCAGTCATGACCTCGCGTCCTCTGAACTAGCAGAGTAATCTGCAGAAGCAATTTTCAGTGATGTTTCCTGCAGAGGGTAGGAGCTGACAAAGGAGAGTGTTTGGAAAGCCTGGGAGGGGCTCCCCAGTGGCTCATTAGCGCTTCTGTTTCAGAAGGGCTTTGAATGAGCAGCTTACAAGATAGTCCAACAGCTGCTACTCAACAAGAATAAAGAAAGTGAATTTGCATCAGGAATTAATTTTGCTTTGAGTTAATAACAAGGATCAAGGACTGTTGTCTTAACAAATCCAATAATTACAATCAGAAGTTTATAATTGAGAAGAATTGAAAGAGAAACTTTTGCTTGTGATTTAGGATGGCAAATATCCATCCTTCCCCCAGAGTTCCTCCTACAACAAGGCAAGTAAACACAGAATGAGAAGAACAATGAGAAGTAAATGACCATCTTATGTATTTGGGCAAGCAACAGAAAACCCCTCAGGTTATGATGTTTTGCTAAAACAGACAAATGTTTTGGCAGGGGATTCAAGATGGCTGCCTAGCAAAGCCCAGCATTTTCCTCTTCTTCCACTGAGAGATCCCAAAGCAACTGTGTCCACAGGTCAGTATCTGAGCAAGTGCTAGAGGAGTGGGCTAGAGGTGGCAAACAGCGGGACATCTGTTACAGATATAGCAGCTTAGAGAGGAGAAAGAGAACACAGCAGTGTCTGAGTTTCCAGGGCCAAGGCAATCCCTGCTGCCTGCTGGGGAGAGGCTGAACCATAGTAACCAGATTGAGATCTGCTTGTTTCCCGTTCCAGCTTCTGATCCTATGCAATCTGGGAAGTGGTAGGAGATGGATTCTTACTGTCCACATGGGAGAAAGGGGCTGCGTTCCAGGCTCTCGGCTTTGGTCTGGTTCAGCCTTGGATACTGCTGGCATTTGGGAAGTTAAACAGTAGATAAAACTTCTCTTTCTGATTTCCAGATAGAGTGAAAATACGTAAAAACAACTTTAAAAATCATCACAATAGTGTGCAAGCTTGATTGGGCTATTGAAGTTTTCTTTCCTCCTGGGAGGCCATGTGTTACACAATTTTATTCCTTACAGTATCCAAAAGTATGCATCATTAATGAAAGTATAGTGCCTAGGAGAGGAAAGAGCTGAGGCACAGAAAGGTCATACCCCTTACCGAAGGCCAGAGAGTCAGCGACCGACATAGCTGAGACACAAGTTTAGAAATTTAGGTAACCCTTTATCATGTTTGCTTTCACAGGAAAGAAACATGTACGCTGGCCCATTTGAGCAGGTTCATTTACGTTTTTCACTGAAATGTATTTTTTCCCTACAATGCCCAATGTGTGTATTAAAATCTCATTTGATAAACTAGGTCTACTCCAGACAAACTTTGCTCTCACAGGACAATACGCTCCCTGTCGGATGCCAGAAAATAAGCATTAAGCTCCTCTGGGCTTCGGCTGCCAGGAAATTTAATTCCATGTTCACTGGATGGCAGCATCCATCCTCTTGGCTCTCACGTTCTTTTTCTTCAAAGCCTTTACTCACCCTTCCTTACAAGTGTAGGTGACGGTATTCCCAAAAGTGAAGTTATTCCCAGTGATGACAGCATCTTTAATGGCAGGGGGCTCTCCACAGGAGATGAGGTCACAGACAGGTAGTGTTTTGTCCCAGCTGCCAGATGCTGTGCATTCAATGAGCGCTGGACCCTGCAAGCTACAGGAAAGAGTGACATCAACCCTTTTGTTGACTGTTTACATCTGCACAGATGAAATCGGAAGGGCTTACAAGAAAATAGGGGGCGTGAGGAATTTTAGTGCATAAAAATATTTCTTTATATTTCATTGATTTATATAATTACAAGTGAGATCTAATCATGCCAGAAGGACAAAGGACTAACAACACAACAAGCATTTGGTATAAGACAAAAGAATTTAACAATATGCTTATCAGGGCAGTGCACAACACTCCAGACCTTGTGAATAACAGGTTACATAGATGAGAAACTGTTCATAAGAAGTGTTGTGGTCCAGCAGGAAGGAAGACACTCACCTAAGTAGCCAGGGGATGAGGGTTCCTAAGGTCCAAGTCTTTGCCATGAGTCTGAAGAACTTAGCTGTGCTGCTTAGGACTGACGTCTGGCTCTCTTTGACTTGGTAAAGCTCTCCTCTTTACGTCATGGCTTATCTGCCTTTACCTTCAACCTGATTCTGACTTCCTGTCCACATGATCTGTTCCACTTTGGATCCTGCTGATCATGTTTCTGATCATAGTCTTGTTTAAGGTCCCTTCTATCTGAATACAGACACCTGTAATCAAATAAACTTGCTTTCTTCTGACATCCCTCACAATGTTGTGTATGAACTTAGTAAGGTGTTTATAAAAATATCCACAATTCAAGCTGTCTGGTCTTATGTAGTGCTTCACTAACAGCTTTTGCTGTCATGTCTCAAGTATGGACACTGATAGCAATCAAACTGTCATTTCTGGAATTGCAGTGAAACAGATCGCCTTGAGCTTGTATTGTAGCAAGGCCTTAGGAAGTGTACATATTTGCATTTGTAAATCTGTTTTTAAAGTCAGCCAATCACATCCAAATGGAATCTACTGACTAGTAACAGGGAATTGTGGGGAGCTGGGCTTGTGTCTGCAGACTTTACCTGTATCCACTCTCACATGAATATAATGCAGTCGAAAGATAGGTAAGCCCACTCAAAATGTAGTTTCCATTGTCTATGTCTTCAGGGCTGGAACATTTCACCAGTTCACACAAAGGAGCAGAATGACTCCAAGAACCACTGGCAAGACAGGAAGACTCTTGAGCACCAGACAAAGTATATCCTTTATTGCACCTGGAGAAGGTGGAGAAAATTGCAGAATAAAAGTTAATTTATTCCTTTTAATTGTATCCATAGCAGTACTTCTAGAATATTAAGAACTGAACTGGGTCAGGCATTTGGTGCGGCAGTCAAGATTCTACCTGAGTCACCTGTATTCATATTGGTTGCCTGGATTGGAGTCCCAGCCCCGTTTCCATTTGCTGCTGCCTCCTGATGGGCACCAAGAGAGGCAGCAGACGACTCAATGACTGGGGTCCCTGCCATCTGCACGAGGGATCCAGAATAAGCTCCTGATTCCTGGCTTTGACCTGGCCCACGTCTTGTTAGTGTGGGCACTGGGGGAGTAAAGCAGTGGAAGGAAGATCTTTCTGCTTTGTCTGTCTTTCTCCATCTCTGTTTGTCTGTCTTTTGAATAAATAACAATAAATATTTTTAAATTGAGAATTTATATATTTTGGGACTTGTTTTTAAAAATATTTCCTACCAAAACAATACTTTTAACTCTCTTCCTCCAGAATTGACTATCATTTATCTTTCTCACAGGTACCTACTGGCTGTTAAGTGCAAAGTCAGTGTTAAGAATTCAGTCTGCCTCCAGTTTGCAGTGCATGTTAGCAGCTGCAAACAGAAAGCTCTCAGTTGGAAACTGAAGAGTCTAGGACCCTGAAACACTGAGTGGGGAATCATTTGTAACCAAGGGTATTCAGTAGGTAGGACCCTTTTCCTCCACAGGCTCCATTCTTGGGGTGCCTCAAGGTGGCACTAGTGACAATAACTGGCCACTTATCAGGCAGGGAATTTAGGAAATCTAGAGATGACTACCATTGGATTATTTGACTAAGATCTTTTCACACTACATATTTGGGGTTACCTTCTCTTCTGCACCCCTCTAGTTATATTACTGCTGGTATAGGTTGTCAACAACTTCCACTGTGTAGTCTAAATCTTTACCACTTACCTGTAGATCACTTTACTGCCATAGGTAAATGCTGACCCATCAATGTCACCATTTTCTGGGATGGTTGGCACACCACAGGAAATAGCTTCAGGGAAGGAAAAAGAAGAACATGGCTTTCTGATTTTGTGTGTGCAAGAACTTCTGAAAACTCAAGTGGCAATTCTGTGTGTTTTGATCACAGTGAAATGTGAGTCTAATAGTTGGGTTTCAAACACAAAGAACTCAGACATAAGCTAACACCTGACCTATGTACATGTTACAATTCTGGAGTTGCTGAACACAACCTACAAGGGAATTGGCAAAGCATACCTTCACAAGATGGCAATGGATGGTTCCATTCTCCAGACTCCAGACATGTGATTTTCGTTACTCCCACCAGCTCATGTCCTTCCTCACAAGAAAATGTGACCTCGGCCCCCACTGTGTAAATCTCACCAGAAGAGCGGCCGTTTTCTGGATATTCTGGGTCTTTGCATTTTATAGGTTCTTGAAAAAAAAAACAGGTTTTTGTGTGTGTATGTAATAAGAAGTGGTTCTCACACCAGCCAACACAAAGTCTCACAACAAATAGTTAATATTCCTGTTGAAGTCCTGAGAGAAAAGCTGTTTAAGGAAGATACATGGAGGCCAGGGACACATTGCAGGGAAGGTTGAGCCATATTTAATAAGCATTTAAGCAATACTGCGTGGAGGTGGAAAGGTCAACAATTGTATTTCAAAACCCGTTACTTTTCTACTATGGTGTAGCTGCTTTTCTAACTTTCTGACAAACAGATGTTTCTTTAGGCAGGGTGTTCATTTAAAGCATCTTTAATGGTTATTTATGTGGCTTTTATATTAGAAAAAGACTCACCTATTCTATTGTCTTTTACTTTTTTCATTTATCTTAATGCCTTTTGAAATTGAAAAGAGTGTCTTATTTCAAAAATAAGGCACCAAAGCCTGGTGCTGTGGTGCAGTGGGTTACACTGCTGCCTGCAACTCTGGCCTCCCATATTGCAGCAATGGAGACTGGTTCAAGTGTCCACTGCTCTGTTTTTGACACAGCTGACTGCTAATGCAGCTGAGAAGGCAGCATAAGATGGCTGAGTATTTGTGCCTCTGCCACCCACATGGCAGATTCAGATGGTGGTGTTGGCTCCTGGCCCTTGTTCTGGTAGTCACAGCCATTTGGGGGAATAAACCAGTGGTTAGAAGATGTCTTTTTCTCTGCCTCTTCCTTGTTTACTCTGCCTTTCAAATAAAACAAATCTTCTTCTTAAAGGAAAATAATGTGCTTAGAATGGATATTTGAATTACCACACAGAAATGGGAATTATGAGGCATGCTTGGATTGGTTACCTGCACAGCTTTTACCGTCTCCTGAGTAGGGTGGAATGCATGAACACAGGTAGGATCCATTTGTGTTCAGGCAGGAAGCGTGTTCACTGCAGTCTGACCCAACTGCACACTCATCCACATCTAAGGTAAAGACAGATCACAAATAGTGAGGTGACTCGTGTCCCCATACATCAAATACTGTTTTCTTTGAAGTCGGTACCTATCACTTATTGTGTAACACTTTGTATGCATTTACAATGCACTTTTTCTCTATTTCAGAGGGAAGGAGGGAGGAAGGAAGAAAGAATAATTTCCCAAACGCCCTCAATGGCTGGGAGTGGGTTAGGATGAATTTGAGAGCCAGAAATTGAATTCAGAGTTTTTACATGGGGGGTAGAAACCCCACTCTTCGAGCCATCACTGCTACGTCCCAGGGTGTGTATTAGGAAGAGGACAGAATTAGAAATTAGAGTGAGGTATCCAATTCTCATACACCAATATGGTTTGTGGTATTTTAATCTTTGGCCTTAAAGCCTACTTTATTTGATGTAGCTTTACAATTTTAAATACGACAGTCACAATTACACTGCAAATTTATAATAAGTACTGTTATTTCCCTAGTTGATAGGTGAGCAAGAGAAGGGACAGATGGGGTAGGAGTAGTATTAATCCTGAGCCTGACAAAGATGTAAAATATTTTTGGCATCTATGTGAACAGCTGCAGTGTCACTATGGCTTGTAGAGAGCTCACTGAGCTGAAATGAAATTCGCAAAAGAATGCTACAAGAACCCTCAGAAAGTTTGAGTGACTGTCATTTGTACAGCTAGAATATACTCATTCAATAAATGTCAACACTGATCTCACCAAGACATGACGGTGAAATGCCATTCCAGCTACCATTGTCGGTACAGAACATTCTTGAATCACCCAACAAATAGTAGCCGTTATTGCACTGGTAGGTTACCGTGCTGCCAGCATAAAAGTCCTCAGCTGAGTAAAAGCCATTCTCCAAGGGGGGTGGCACCCCGCAGCTGATGCCTGGAACAGGGCCAAGAAAAACACAACTGCATCAGGAGTACAACGCTCAAAGGACATTTTACTGAAATTAAGCAAGGAGGGTAGTGGAGTGAGGCAAGATGTCTTCTGTTACACCCAAACACTGGAGGGAGAGTGGCAGGGGCAGGGGTGGTAGCACACTATGGTCACATGTGTGTCTTCAGCATCTCACATACTGTCTGACTCATAGTATGCATGCGGTCAATTTATCCAAAACACATTTATGGAAGTCCGACCTCCTGTTGGACACTGACCTCAGCACTGAAGTCATAGCAGTGAACCACAGATAAAATCCTTGCCATGTAAAGCTTCCTTTTGAATGGAGTCAATGCCCTCACTGGTAAGAGATGCTAATTCCTATCTAAGATAACTTGTCTGGCCTCCCTCCAATTCCTTCTGTTGTTATTTCCTTACCCTATTCTGATTTTCTTCAGAGCCTTCCACCCTTTATCATTCATGATAAAAATTACTGTATTTGTTTTTCTGACTTTTCCACTAGAATGTAAACCTTACAGACACAGATACATATTCTCCTAACAGCTGCAATCCAGAAATTAGACCAGTGCCTTGGAACTTGGAGGTGCTTTAAACATTGTTGAAGAAATAAACTCTATGGGCCCAACTCAAGAGATCTCTTCTTGACTTCCCACCCAGTACAGGTTCATCTCCCTGTGGGCCTCCATTCTACATGGTCTGGGACTTGTGCTTTCTGGAATGTGTTGACAAGCAGTGGCTTTGCATCTTTATCATCCACTCCTGGTGCCCAGAACAGTTTACAACACAAAGGAAGGATTTGGTAAATATTTGCTACCATAAACTCTCCTGTCTAGCATTCCTGAAAAGTGTTCTGTGGCTCTCGTATTTTCCAAGAGATAACTTTAACAAAGGCAGCTCACGTTCACAGCGGGGGAGTGGTTGTGTCCACTGTCCTTGATTCAGACAGTACTGCACAGGGTTCCCGACCATCTGGAAGCCTGGATCACAGAACAGACTGATCTTGGAGCCTGGTTTTAAATCTCCTGCTGCAGTTCGCAGATGAGGCACGGTTCCTTCTAAAGGCGGGCAATCTGAGGGCCAAGAAGACACATGCAGAACTGGTGAGCAGCACAGTAACCAATTCACCAAGTCAAAACCTTCAAATCCTATTTTGTACCAGCATGTTAGAGCCACTCTACTGATATGAGGACAGGTTCACATACAAGCAGACCACTGGCAGCAAAATTATTAGAGAAGGTATTTGAGTCAACCTACAGCTTTCCCTTTTTCAATGAAAATCTACTGGATACCTCCTTAAATCGAGAAATGATATTTGAGGTATACTATGAAAAGTTTATTTCCGGGACATTTTCATAAGCTCATGTGCATATATTTCATTTTTCGAGACAGTGTTGGTTTTATGATGCTGTGTGCAGGCCTTCCATTCTGGGTTACTGCTCCTAGATGGCTGCTAGGCAGTATAGAACTAAGAGCACCCATTTCAGTAGGATCCCAGACCCTCTCCTTCCTGTCACCCTAACTCCCTACTGCTCTTTTACCTTCACCCAAATTCCCTCCTCCTCAATTAATTCCATGTTATAGACTAGATTGTAAACTTTAAAAATTCTTTGGCTAAATGTAAATATGAAATGCTAGTGTATGAATAGACTGGCAGGTACACAGGGTTTGACAGTAGAGATTTTGTTTGGTCTCTTTTTGCTAAAAAGTCCAGGCTCGTTAAAACATGCTGGAGTCTACAGGAGGAAGCTCTCACCAGAACAGAATATACTCTTGGGATCAATCTTCACTTTGCCCACGATTCCTGACAAGAAGTCAGGCCAGGCTAACACGTTGCCTCTGCTGAGGTCATCTGGGCAGGAGGTAGCCAGAGATTTCACCTGAGGGGTTAAAAACACATCTGTACATAAGCATTACTTGTTCCATTAAGCTAGAGTTATTACATCACAATTCAGTACTGTTGAAAACATTGATAGATTTTTTGGGGGGCGAGGAGAGTGAGCATAAAAGGAAGTAAGCTTTTTCGCTTTTTGCTTGATTTCAGAAGCAATAAAAAACTGTCTTCCTCTTTGTCTCCTCCATCTACCTCTCCCTTAACTCTGGTCCCAATGTCTTTTCTAAGTATGTCACCCACTGGACCCATTATTGCTTGAAATCCTAAGCACCGAATTTATTTTTAAAACCTAGCAGATGGTTAAGGAGTAGTGGGGCGCCTCCTCCCCATTTCTCATCCTTGATCTGACAGAGTTGAGGAAATTGAGGCTTCAGGAATTTCTGCCACTGTTCAAATAGAGTGAAGATTTAAAATACTCAGCGCTTACTGTGGGCCAAAGGGTACTATGGATGTTGGTGCAGTATTGTCTGGGCCTATCAAAATTCTACTATGTAGCATTCTTTATCTTTTACAGATAAGAAAATTGAAGTTAGGAGAGACAGATTAAGGTGTCCCAAATCATCACGACAAATTCACAGTGGAACTGGTATTTGTACTCCAGTTGTGTGATTTCTGATGGGCTTCTGCCACTAACTTATCTGTTTCTCTCAATAGATGAACTTGTGCCCATTCAGATTCTGCAGCTTTAGTCAGAATTTGAAAGATTATTACTTGTGATTCTTTACAGTTCTGAAATTACAACATTTGAGAAAAGAATCATTTCTAGCATTGTTTTTTTTTTTTTTTGAAAATTACAAACTACAGAGGAGTGATCACTACAAGTGATATGCCTTGGTCAAAGATTACAGCACCACATGTGATTGCGAATGCATTTCTATAACCAAGAGCTTACAATAAGAGGTGTCATCATTAGGCTGTTCACAGTCGGACTAGGTTTGTACCTTTGTATCTCATTACTGTCATACACGGAAAATGGAATTGACCTGCTGTGGAGACAGGACATAGTCCCAGAGGTTGAGCTGGCTTATGGAGCCCACAAAAGACTCAGCGGGGCTGAATCCCTCTCCTTTTTTGTCTTGCTCCTGCCCAAGAACTAATGCACCACCACCTAAAGAGAGACAATGAGAAAAAAGAAGGAAAACTCACCTGAGAATCTGTTACTCCTAAAATGTTAACTTCACAAAACCATGGTCAATATACATGTTTGAAAGGAAAATAATGACTTTCTAAATTACATGAATGTACTGTTCGTGCTATTAACAATGGCAAATGTTCAGAGAGAGTAACAAAAATAATGGGCTTGGAACATTATAATAAGTTTATAAATAGCAACTATAAAAACCATAACATTTGATATCAGCAAAATAATTATGTCCTATTTTTTTTCCTTCCTTCTAAGAAATCACCTCCTGGGGGGAAGGGCGTGGGGAGGGGCGGGGGGATTCCCAGAGCCTATGAAACTGTCACATAATGCAAAATAGTTAATAAAAAAAAGAAATTGCAAAACAAACAAACAAAAAATAACATGGGGGAGGGAGTGGAATTGGGGAGGGTATAAGTGAAATCCCAGAGCCTACGGAATTGTATCATAAATAATAAAAATTGTATCAATAAAAAGCAAAAAAAAAAAAATCACCTCCTACGGCAGGCTAGAAGTAGCTTATCTCTTGGGTAATAATGTTGTCATTTTTATCACTAGTTATAATAACAGCAACTAGGTATTGAATCAGTTTCCATGTGTGATTCTAAAATAACAGAAATAAACACTCGATCAAATAATTGATCATCGTCTTTAGCTTGTTTTGAGGGGATTGGATTGATGGCTGCTGTCTGCACAGACTTCTCTAAGGTTTTTCTTGCAAGTTTCTAGGACTTCCTAGAAGAGCTGCATGAATTTTTCTACCAGACAGCACACTCTCAGTATGTCCAACGAGAATCCTTGCTGATCATATTCTAGCACGAAAAACAACTTTGTTGGATATAATGATATTTGACCAGTGCTTTTTGTACATGTATCCATGTGACTAGAAATCAGGCACAGACCTCACACTTGGTCTGAATTCTGTCTTTCTCAAACTCCTGTGTAGAAACCCTACCTTATCCCTCACCCTTATAGTGTGGTATTTGGGAGGAAATTAGGTTTGCACCGGGTCATGAGGACATGAGCCTTGCAATGGGATTAGGGCACTAACAAAGCACGACACTAGAGGGCGTGCTGTTTTCCCTTTTGGTCTGCGAGGACACCAAAATGACAGTTTATAAGACAGGAATAGGCCACATTGGAAACCGATCGTCCTGAAGCCTTGTTCTTGGGCCTCCATCTTCCAGAACTCTGAGAAAATAAACGTCTGTCATTTACGGCATCTATTTATATGACAACTAAGACAGACTGGGATAGGCCTGAAGATGGTCAACTGCACAGTTGTGAGACTGGTGGGGTTTAATTCACTGTCAATCAGCCATCCCCTAATGCAGGTATGGCTAGAGTTTCTTTTAATTTTCCTGTTCTTTTGATCCACTTTTCATTCTTCCATGTGAGGCTTAATTTTAAAAAGATTTATCAATTCTCCTTTTTCAATCACACAAGTAATTTCTTTTTATTATGAAAATGTCATGAAGAAACAAGCATATAGAAATCACCTGCAATCTCACTGACCTGAGAAGACAGTTAAAGCCAAGAACAGACTGAGTACAACACGGAAGGAAGCCATCACCCTCCTTGGCTTGGTGGTGTTACTCCCTGTAGAAACACCTCTGATGTTCCCTAATTAACTGGAAATGTATATTCCCTGAAGGGACGTCACCAAGCCCCTGACAGCCCTCTACTGGGTTATATTTCAGCTTGTTTCTGTATCCTCTCTTTTTTTAACTTCACTTCCATGTACCCTGTGCTGCAGCTGTCAGGAACCGAAACCCTCTTTGCTTACACAGAACCCATCCTCGGCCCTCTGCCTCTGCCTGTGGAGGCCCTTCCTTGTGAGTGGTCCTTCTCCTTGTTCCTGCCTCAGTGACTCGGAGTCATACTTTAACACAGGCTGGTCAAGCCCAGCAGATGCTAGGGAAGTTATTAACGATGTGTAGTCTGCAATACCACATGCTAGACTTACACCAACAAAGAGCCATAGCTTCCACAGATGTATCTAGAAGGGACAAACTCATTGCTATGCTGGGAACTCTGGGTCCCCTAATGATTTTGCATTTCTTTACACTAAAATTCTACGAATATGGAAAAGTATCTTTAGAAAATAGGGTAGCTTTTATCTGGAAAAAGTTAAAAAGCTTGGAAGGAATTAAAAAACTAGAAGAAAGCATCTGAATGTCTTCACCATAAAGAAATGATAGATATTTGAGAAGACAGATATGTTTACCCTGACTTGGGCATTGCACAATGTGTGTATGTATCAAAACAGTCTGTGATGTCCTGTAAGTATGTGTAATTTCTGTGTGTCCGTTAAAAAGAACAAGTTAGGATTAGAAGCAGAAACCTATGGTTCAGAAAGTCCCTGCATCAAACACAGCAGCAGTCATTCTCCTTGGAAGGCAGCTTAGCAGACACGGAGGGTTCAGCACCTTCCTTGGTGGTCTTTGCAGGTAGATCCTCAAAGGCATGTCTTGTGCAGTAAAGAAAAGTCTGCATCATCAGGAGTGGTACATGAGAAAACCACTGATCCTTGTGGAAAATCAAGAGCATTTAGGTAGCAAACTCGATGTCCTCTGAAACACTACCCTCTAGAAGCAAATAGTCATTCACATTTTCCTCCCAAGACATACCAGGTATGGCCCGGCCTATAGAGAGGCCAGTGCCACCGTCGGATAACTTCCCGTCAATGTAGACTTTCCAGGCTCCCTCGACACTTGTCCAAGTGATTGCAATGTGATGCCAAATGCCATCATTCACTGAGGGACAGTTTGTTATCTTTTCCATGCCATTCACGTAAAGAACCCAGCTGTGAGGAGAGAGGTTCCAGGGAATACAGTCATTAGTCATATGTTGCAATTCCTTCTGTGGGGGAACATGTCAATGATTTTTCTCCTTTTTCTTTCTTTGTGGGTAAAGCATTTTGTGTAAAGCCATTCTTTGATCCATGTGGCCAAATGTCATAGAAGCAGATTTGATTTACTAATGACACTTTACTGTGGCTCACTGGAAATTAGTTTATGTTTCTTAAACACTGAGGGGTAGGAAAATATTTTAGGACAAGCCAAGAGAATTGCCCAACTTGAGACCATTCATCAACTGGTTATTTTGGAGAGAGTGGGTCAAGACTTGAAAGGCTGGAGCTGTATAAATTTCAGATGGGAATCTTTTCCTTAAAATGTATGTCTCCCATGACTGAGAACAAACTTCAGATGGCCCAGAGAAAGTGAATCTGTCTTGTGGGTGCTGTCATGATCTGAATATTTTTGTTCTCTCAAAACTTGAATGTTGAAACTGGATGTGATAACATTAGGTGATGTGGCATTTGGGATGTGATTGGGTCATGAGGATGGAGTCCTCATGAGTGGAATTAGTACCTTTATAAAAGAGACCATAGACGGTGGATACATGTAGATGGTACTACTGAAAGTGGACACTTAACAGCCACCAAACCTGCCAGCTTATTAACTTTTCCAGCTTCAAGAACTGTGAAAGATGTGTTTATATCATTCATAAGCTACCCATTCTGTGACATATTTACATATCAACCCAAAGCAGTCACATGGAAGACAAAGTACATCAATCCATAATAATGATGGAAATCCAAAAAGGAAGACAAACAAGAAGGAAGACAACAAGAAGCCATCCTGGTTAGGGAAATGACAATTATGAGAAGGAACTGAAAGAGCAAACTGAAAGGTAAATAGAAAAGAAACAGGAAAAATTGATAAGAGGAATAAAAAAATGTCTTTTAGCATCTTCATAGATCCTTTACAGATGTTTATGGTAAAATATTTTTATGACTTTGTTTCTGTATTTCCTCTCCCTATCTGAAGGACTATATCCTTCTTGGACTATTCTGAGAGTTCCACTCTACTAACATTTGAGGATAGGGTGGTTTCTACTAGAATAGTGAGAGTCCTTGGACTGAGGGCAGCAAGGGCACACAGGGTTTCTGTTGTTTTCTGTCTTCTAATGGGTGGGCCAAAAGTTTGAGTGGGGCTCAGAGGAAAAGGCTAAGTGGTGCCTTTTACAGAGTCTTTAGTCATACAGCCTTGCCATGGGCTACACAAGTTCAAAGCAGCAGTAGTCCTAAAGGGACCGCAAAAGCCACAGCAGGTCAGTGATGGACATCCCTCCCAAGTCCGGTTCTTTAGAAAAACTCTGGTTATAGCTCAGGCTGCCTTCCTGACAGCACAGTGGAATACAACCCTGGAACTGAAACTAACTGATCTTAAAAAAAAAATGAATAAGTGTGACTTTGAAGATAGAATTTCTCGATGGATCCATTCTCGACACATCTATCTCCAATGAGTCAATCATGTCCCTGAAATCACTTAACCTTTGAAGATCCTGATTTGTAAAGAAAGAACATCAGGTTTAGAATGAGAATTTGAGACATAGACCTACTACTCTCAGGGTGTGAGATTTGGGGCAAATCATTGAATCTTCATGAAATATTATTTTACTATCTATAAAATGGATACTAGTTTCTCAGATATTGTATAGATTAAATGAAATAATACACATGAATATACCTAGTAAACAGCAAATCAGAATACACGCATGGAACGTCATCACCAAACTTTCACCTTCTCAATGAGTATGTCCAGGTGTTGTGTTTGCTTAGCTTCAATCTGCTTGTCTACTGCAGTGCCTGTCCCCTGACTACCCATGCTCATCCACACTGTCACTGCGAGCTTGGATCCGGGTGAAGGCTCTAGGCACAGGTTGCCTAGATCTTCTGCTTACCCGTTATAATCGGTCAGCAGAAAGGTATTATCACTTCCATTCTCAAGTGCATAAGAGATTGGTGTTCCATACTTGATGGCGTCAGAGGAGTTCATCCAGAATGCACAGGTGACCGCGTGGAGAGACGGAAGCACACCATCTAGCATGACATAATCATAGATGCCAGAAACATCAAAGTCCATGTTAAAACCTGTAGACTGTTCTGCAAAGGAAAAGGAAAGTAAGTGTACAGATTGTGGCACTTGTGAGGCATTTCCAGTTGTCCAGGTCAGCAGTCCTATGGTCAGAGAAGCTTGTCTCAGCAAATATGATTATTCACTTGAGAAGCAGTATGAATATCAACACACAGTTTAGTCTCTAAAATAACTTGTAAGTTTCTAAGATAGGAAAAGAGGTGGAACTGGGGTGTTGTGAAAGCTGGGCAATAGCAAACCAGCACTGTTTATGCAGAACGTCTCAGCAGAGAGGAAATGATTGATGTTGAAGGAAAAGAACTGGTAATCGTGAATGCAACATCTTGTCCATTCACAGGGTTTGGTTCTTTCTTATTTGGTGAGTAATCTGGCTCTGTCCCAAACTTGCAAACCCCACTCAATAAAACAAAATCCTAGTCTTCTACTTGAAAAAGTGGTTTAGCACTGGTCTACTGATTTCCAAACAAGCTCATAGACTATAACCTCTCATAGTTAGGTGCTTTATCAGTGTGTTCTTTCCTAATATATAGAAAGTGAGGAGTTAAACTCGATTCGATTTCATGCATTGCTTCTTTTTTTATTAAATTTATTCATTAATTACATTGTGTTGTAATTACATAGAATCTGGGTTCCTCCCCCCCCACCCTCCCCCCATGGTGGGTTCCTCCACCCCGCTGCATAACCATAGTTCAAGTTTAGTTGAAATTCCCTCCCTGCAAGAATTTGCCAAGCATAGAGTCCAACATCCCATAGTCCAGACAAGTCCAACTACTTATTGGGAAGACCCTCTCTGGTCTGAGGGCAGAGTCAGCAGAGTATCTTCCCAGTCAAATAAAAGCATTAATATACCATCTGCAACAATTAACATCGTTATGGAATTAATTGACATGGTATTGAGCAGTCAACATGTTAAAAATAAATGCGATTTCTTAACCACTTTCTGTGACCCCCCCATTCACAGTTCAATTTTAGTTTATATACTACAAATGTCATAATATCCATAACATAACATGATATGCTTAACATCATATCATCTTAAATTAAGGCAGACATGTGGTATCTAACCTTTTGGGATTGACTCATTTCCCTTAGCATTATGGTTTCCAGTTTGGCCCATTTGGCCACAAAGAACTGCATTTTGTTTTTTTTAATAGCTGAGTAGTATTCCATGGAGTAGATGAACCATAGCTTTCTTATCCAATCCTCTGCTGATGGGCATTTTGGCTGTTTCCATGTTTTTGCAATTACTGATTGTGCTGCTATGAACATAGGAGCGCATGTTGGTTTCTCATAAAACAAGTGTTCTGGATATATTCCTAGGAGTGCTATGGCTGGGTCATACGGTATGTCGATTTTGAGTCGTTTGAATGTTCTCCATACTGATTGCCATAGAGGCTGTACCAGCCTGCAGCCCCACCAGCAGTGGAGTAGGGTTCTTTTTTCCCTGCAACCTCGCCAGCAAGTGTTGTTGGTGATTTTATTCATGTGGGCCACCCTTACTGGCGTTAGGTGGTATCTCACTGATGTTTTAATTTGAATTTCCCTTATTGCCAGGGATATGCATTGCTTCTTAATGTTTCTAAGCTTCAGCTTCCTATTCTGTGCTAAGGAGGATAATGGTAACAGCATCTAGCTGCCTGGAA
The DNA here is from genome assembly GCF_030435755.1 of Ochotona princeps. Lineage (NCBI taxonomy): Eukaryota > Metazoa > Chordata > Mammalia > Lagomorpha > Ochotonidae > Ochotona > Ochotona princeps. Next base: position 19,397,545 of record NC_080845.1, on the reverse strand, counting down.
TGCCTGTATCCCACATCAGCGTGCCTGGCTTTGATTCCTGGTCCTGCTTCTGACTTCTGATTTCCACTAATGCAATCTTAAGAGACAGAAGATGATGCCTTATGTACCTGGCTCTCTTTTACTCATTTGGAAGACTGGGACTGAGTTCTTGGCTCCTGGCTTTAGTCTGGCCCAGCCCTGGCTCTTGCAAACATTTGGAGAGTAGAACAATGGATTTTTGTCTTTTCTTCCTTAAAAAAAAATCTTCATTTTTGTTTGAAAGGTAGAGTTACAGAGAGAGAATGAGAGACACAGAGAGATGTTCCACACCCCAAATGGCCACAAAGGCCAGAACTGGGATAGTCCAAAGCTTAGAGCCAGAAGATTCTTTCAGTCTCCTACTTGGGTACAGCGGTCCAAGTACTTAGGTCATCTTCTGTTACTTTCCCAGGTGCATTAGCAGAGATCTGGGGTGGAAGTGGAGCTAATGGGACTTCAATTAGTGTCTATATGGGATGCCAACACTGCAGAGGGCAGCTCTCCTGCAATGTCACTGCACTGGCCTTGAATCTATTTCTCTCTCTCCTTCCTTCCTTTCTTTCTCTCTCTCTCTTTCTCTCTCCCTTTTCCCTCCTCCATTCCAAAAAATTAAATAAATAAAAATAAATAAAACAAAATTTAAAAAAATCACACTGATCCCATATACCTGTTTCACACCTGCTGCCTGAAAATCCTGGCCGGCATTTACAACTGTATGAATTTAATTCATCCACACAGGTGGCTTGATTTCTGCATGGATTAGATTGGCATTCATTGATGTTCAGTTCACAGTGTGGCCCTGTGTAGCCAGCTGCACACTGACATCTGAAAGAAAACAAAGTGTTTTAACAACCAGAATAGCTGAAGAAAGGCATTAAAGGGCAAAATCCACGCCATTAATGATAAACTTTCCATTAATAATAAACTTGCCTCAAAAGAACGAAATTGAACTGTTGAAACCTATTTCCCACATCAAAATAGCACTTAATTATAAGCTATTTTTTCAGCTTATATGATTAAACCAGTTTAATACAGCATGTATGAGTATTAGAAATGTCATGGTAACAAAGATAAAGTAGATAGTAGTTCCAGTCCATATGAAATACTCACGCACATGGAGTTTCTTTCCATAGAAGTTTCTAGGAATAAGAGTACAGATGACGGGGCTGCCACTGTGCACAGTGGGCTCATCTGCTGCCTCTGTGCACAGTGGGCTCATCTGCTGCCTGTGACATGAGCACTACATATTTATGTTGGTTTGTGTCCCAGCTGCTCTACTTTCAACCCAGCTCCCTGCTTAGGTGTCTAGGAAAGGAGTGTAAAATGACCCAAGGTAATCGTGTCCCTGTACCCCTGTAAAAGACCCCTGTGGATCTCCTGGCTTTGGCCTGGTCCAGGCCTGGAGACTGAAGCAGCAGTTGGAAGATGTGGTTATGCATCAAGGTGAAGGAATTCATGATGGGGGAAGGGTTTGGGGTGAAGGGGGGGGAATCCCAGTACCTATGAAATTGTGTCATGTAATGCAATGTAATTAATGAATAAATGAATATTTAAAAAAAAAAGATTCTCTCTCATTGTTTCTTCATCTTACTCTGTACTTCTGGTTTTCAAATAAATAAATTAATTAAAAGTTTTAGATGTTATTCCAAAGCCTTTATATATATTTAGTCTTTCTAGTAACGAGGCACTAACATTTTGTTTTATTCTCATTCTAAAAACGAGTTAAACTGTGACTCAGAAAAGTTAAGTAATTTGTCCATACCTTATTGTTACTAATTGGTGTTTTGAGGTTTTTTTTTAACCCATCCTAGAAACTTAGTTGAAACTTATCAGAATGGAAGATGGAGCTGATACTACTAAATGTAGACAAAGGACTTATGAAAAAGGAAATCTCATGTGATGGTGGAACTGGAATTTGGAAATCTCAAGAGAAGTTGGTTTTGCATTCTCGGGGTGTATATACCCATTTCTTGGTTACTAACGGAGTTTACTAAACAAAATATACAAGGACCCATGTAACAGATGTTCATTACAGAATCATTTTGAATCTGTGCAGACAGGAAACGGGGAAAATAAAACAATGCTAGAATTATGTAATAGAATACTAATCAGCAATTGGAATGAATAAAGTATTCTAAGTATTATGTGCTTGATAATACTTGAAAACATACTGTTGAGTGAAAAAACTTGCAGAATGCTAGTCTTATATCATTCATGTTATTTAAAACTATACTATGTAATGTTTATATTGACATATACGTGATATATATAAAAACCTAAAGGACATACACTAATATTGGGACAGGGTGCGTCTCTGTGTGTGTGTGTGTGTGTGTGTTTTGGAAGGAAGGAATCCAACCTTATTTTTGGACCTTATTTCCTTAAAACATAGGACATGTATTAATGTGGCAAAATACTAAGGTTTGATAACCACAACAATGAGTCATGATTTTTATTATTCTGAGATTCTCTGTATGGCTGAAATGTTTTGTAATTAAAGAGACTGTGTCCAATTAATGCCAGTTAATATTCTCATTACTAGCACATTCATACGGACTTATCTGAAATTGACTGAAGGACCACAATATAAACAGATGCTGTTAAGGGTTTAAAAGGGAAAAAAATCAGTTGTTATCTCCCTCAGTCAGATCTATGTCGGGTCTCTGCACTTGAAGGTAACGCTCTTTTTAGCCAGTATTTCACATTCATTTTTATCCTCTCATGTTTGATAATATCACTCAACTACCACATCCTTGTCAAGAAAATTGGTTCACTTTGTCAACCTTCTGCACTCTTTCTGAACTAGGAGAGTGTGTTGTTACCTTGCATCTCATCATGATTTAGACAAATACGATGTTCAGTCATTGTTTTGAGTTTAGAATGAACTGTCATTCATTTGGGAATTTCTCATTGCGTATCACGAAGTGCTTTATGCCAGAAAATGCAGAACTTGTAGGGCTACCTTGATAAGATCTCATTCCACAGAGAGTGTTATGGTTTCATGGGCAAAACAGCCACCCTGTTTTTTTCTGGATAGTACATTGGCTGTTCACGGTATGCTGTTAAGATTGAGCTAGGGACTGGAATATGTTGCCATTTGGTAGACATACTTCTTTTTGTCTTTAATGATTACAAACTTATAAAAATAGAGGTGTCTTGAGGACACTAAAGATTCTTAAGGATTTTTAAGGAAGCACAAGCTGCCATCTATATTGCAGGACTACTGTGTTCTGTATTTTCCTGCTGGGGTAGGGAATCAAATAGGACAGACGTGATAAAAAAATGACAGGATGGATTGGTCTTTGAACTGCATTCCACTGGTACCCCAGGAGCTATTTCAGAAACATTACCCTTTTTTGCCACAAACTTTGGCTGTTGCTTGTAGATACCCTCATGTTAGATTTCTGTTGAATCAAGGATATCAAGCTAAAACTAATTTGAAATTCAGGGGCTTAGACTGTAGATGGACATCGTGGCAGTATGACTGCATAATCTATTTTAACTTCGTGTGAAAACAGCAGCTAAGATATAAAATACAAATGCAGTTTTTTTTTAGTGTTAGTGTATTTACTTTTGTGGAGTTATATTTTCTTTCATCTGTTGTTACTTTGCAAGGATAAAAGAGCGATTCCCAAACGTAGCTGCATCAGAATTTTTAGGAATCATATAATAGATCAGATTATCCATTTTAAAGGCTTGATGAGGCAGAAACTCAAGGGAACAGTGCATGCCACTGCAGCCTTTCCGAGAATGGCTGGCCTTGTACATGAAGCCTTATTTCATAAAGGTTGCAGCATAACTGAACAGTTCAGTAAATAGCCACAGACAGGGAAGACAGATCTGGCTTAAGTCCTTTACCTGAAGCTGTTGGCACCATCTTTGCAAGTAGCTCCATTTTGGCAAGGCTGACTGAGACACTCATCAACGTTTTTTTCACACCTGCTACCCAAAAATCCTGGTGGACACTTGCATAAGAATGCTCCAACCTGGTCTTCACAGACTGCATTGTTCAAGCATGGGCTTGACTGGCACTCGTTGACTTCCAGTTCACAGTGTTGGCCTGGGAAGATTGGGAAAAGAGGATCTCATCTGTTAATGCCCTACAAAAACTGTGACCAAAGGGTTGATCTTCGTTTTCAAAGTAGTAAAATAGAGGCTGTAGACCCATTGCTTACCAAACAGGCTTGACACCTTCCCTGTAATGAAGGCCTGTAAGTCATTTTAGGATTCTGCATTTTTGATAAATTGTTCTTATCTTACTTTTTCCTGAAACTAGCATTAGTAAAGGATAGCTAATTGAGCTGCTAGATTTTTCCAAAGTGCATTTGGCCTATTGATACTGATGTCACTTGAGACACGTGAGTGCCTGGCCTTGAGCCCCACCTCTGCTCCTGGTTCAGCATCCTGCTGATGTATATCCCAGAAGGCAGCAGGTGATGGCTCAAGCAGTTGAGACCAGGCCACCCACATGGGAGCTCTGGCTGGAGTTTCAGCCTCTGGATTTGGCTGTTTCCATGACGACAGCAAACCAACAGATGTAGGATCTCTGTCTCTCTTTCCATCTTGCTCTATGCGTCACTGCATTTCAAATAAAATGAATGATTCTTCTCAAAATGTCCTTTTAAAGATTTGATTATATGTATTTATTTTTACTTTGCATTTCTACTTTGGGCATTTTTTTCCTGGACTTCCTGTTCACCAATGAGGTACAGATTTTATAACCATATGGTTTTGCACCCATTTGTAAATATCATTTGCATGATTTGTTTACAGTTCCTTCTTGAAAGTTTGTCTTCATACTCACAAACACACACACATCAACAAACATCTACACACATTCATATAATATACACATATACATGCACACACGTACACACATACACACACACATACACACACACTACTTTTTTCTGGACTATTTGAAAATAAATAGCAGACTTTAACTCCAAACATTTCAGCATGGAATTCCTAAAAATGAGAACTCTTTTCTCCTTGTAGAATAGAATCCAAATATAACATTTATAATGTGCTAGTGAAGTGACTGGCTTGTGGTGCTATGCAGCAATTTAAGACAATGGAGGAAGAATGGAAATGCCTCACCTGTGTATCCTTTGACACACGTGCAATGATAGCCAGCCACGCCATCGACACAGGTTCCTTTATTCAAACAAGGACTGGAGCTGCACTCATTTATATCATACTCACATTGGTCACCTGTAGAGAGTCACAGAATCTGGGAGCAAGATCAAACCTGACAGGTCTTTCAAGCAACTTGCTCAACTACAAGAACAGAGTCATTGGAAGACACAGTCAAGAAGCTTGTGATAGCCATTTTAAGGTGTATAGAACCAAGTCGCGTATGAACTAAAATTGAAATGTCAATGAAGGTGTCACAGGATGTGGTAAAGAACTTGCATTTTTTTTTAAACATGTTGGTTACTCAATTCTAAGTCAATTAATTCCATAACATTGTAAATTGTTGCTGATGTTAGGTTGGGGCTTTTAATTGATGGGGATGATACTCAGCCGGCTCTACCTTCAGACCAGAGATGGTCTCCCCAACAAGCCGTTGAATTTGTCTGGACAATAAGATGCTGGAATCTATGCTTGGTATATGCTTGCAATGAAAGAATCTCAACTGAATTTGAACTGTGGTGATGCAACAAGGTGGAGGAATCCACCATGGGGGGAGGGTTTGGGGAGGGGATGGGGGAATCCCAGTACCTATAAAACTGTGTCACATAATGCAATGTAATTAATTAAAAAAAAAAGAAAAATTTTCATCTTTGCCAAATACACCAAAGGAAAATGCTTTCTTCTATTTTTTGAACTATTTTTTTTTCTAATAAGAAAATTACAACTACAATTAGCTGCCCATATTTGTTAAAGAAGATAGGAAAAATTTTGTCTAATTTTTTCTTATATTGTTTGTTTTCTACTTGATTACACTTCATTGAATTTATTTCTTTTTCAGTGAATTGAAAAGGCCATAAAATAATTTGGGAAATATATTGAACAAATAAAATAACTTATGTTATTCAGAAAATTGGGACGACAGCCAAACATATGTGCAGCTGTCCCATTTTCTGTATGATACATACTTTGAGACCACATGGTACAATTCAAATATTTTATTTTATAGACCTAGAAACTGAATCTAAAGAAATCTGTAATGTTACTAAGGACAGGCATAGAAATGAGCCCATAGTGATAAAGCTTCAAATTATAATATAGAGATACAAAGACTTCCCAGGGTTATAAGTGTTAGATGCTTAAACTTACAAGTCATGGAATTAAGTAACACATGTATAATAATTTTTGAAAATTAACATAAAAATGTGTTAAAAATTTCACCAAGAGGTCATTTTTATCACTAGCAAATCTAACATAAAATCTGTAGTTATATATAACTATAATATATAATATACAGTAAAATATAATGTATATAATATACAACCAGCATTATTTTTGATTTTCACTGAAAATCCATGTAAGACATTTAAAGTCTAGTAAATAGCATACTATATTCAATGTCTAATAAATAAATACATACACACATGCATGCATATATTTAGATATATATTTACTTCAAAGCTTACATGTAACTGGCTGAATAATATGTGTTCTGCCCATTCCTGGTACAAGTTCTTTACTAGCATTCAACCCAAGCTGACATTAACTTGAGTCACAAAGTCTAGTGTTAACATACTGTTTGTGAACATACAGCCATATGCACACAGTAATGAGCAGAGGAACTGTGGGAAGGAAACCAGATACTGGATGTGGACAGACAGAGCACATGCACCTGCCGAGCCACACCTTATGGGTGGTGATGTGTGTGTAGCTAAGTTCCCCAGCTGACAGCACAGCCTGTGTGTGACTCATTCCAAAATACATGTCGTATGTTTTATAAACTTCAGGCAATTTCACACTGCCAAACTGACATCTCCTTACAAAACATCAGAGTGAAAACAAAGCTTCATATAGATATTAGGAAATATGCCACTTCAACATGAGTACATTGTTCTGTTCCCATATCCATGAAATAGATTTTAAATTTACCTTGGTGATGAGCTCAAATGATTGTAAAGTTCATATTGGAAAGCAAAATTTTCTCCTTACCTTTGTAACCCGATGGACACTCACAAATGAATCCCCCAACTCCATCTTTACAAATCCCATGGTTGAGGCAGGGAAGTGAGCTGCACTCATCAATGTCTGTTTTGCACTTTAAGCCTAAGATGCAAACCAAGCACCAAAGGATGATCAAAGAGAAAGAGTAACACAAACAGAACCATGGTGGTTTCAAGGTGATTATCTCAATGATCCAAATTTATAGGGAGTTAGTTTTGAAGGTAAGAATAACATTTGCTAAGTACTATGATCTAGTCAGTTGGAAAGACATCACCTCTTTCTGAACATTTATGATATTTAAAAAAACCACAAAGGCCAGCAAAACACTCAAATTAGACACAGGAAAGGACAAAGAGAAAAAAAAGCAGGAATATAAAATACAGACAGGAATTATGTTAATTCCAAAGTGGAAAAATGCAGTTATATATCCTTGCTACCAAGGTCTCCTGTCTAAGGGCTGGAGGTGGGGCTGAATCCTGCCCGATCTCCATGCAGTGCCAGGTCTCTCACACTCCATCCTCCCTACGGTGTGCATAGGCCACCTCACTCTACTGGAAACCCACATTCTTCCTCTGGCCTGGGGGTTTTAACGTGCGGGTTTTGGATCAGTAGTATCAGCACCACCAAGGATTGTAATGGAAAGGCAAACCCTCAACCCATACATCAAACCCGCTGAGTCAGAGATTCTGGAGCTGAGGCCAAGTAATCTCAGTATTAAAACCCTTTCCAGGAGCTAGCACTGTGGCTTAGTGTATAAAGCTGCTGCCTGCAAGGCTGGTATTCCATATGTCACCAGATCATGTCCCAGTTGCTCCACTTCATCCATCTCCCTGCTAATGGTGTGGGAAAAGAAACAGCAGAATGGCAAAAGGGTATGGGTTGTGATACCCATATAAGAGACCTGGAAGAAGCTCCTGGCTCCTGGCTTCAGCTTGACTGAGCTCTAGCTGTTACAGTTAACTGAGGAGAGAAGCAGCAGATGGAAGATCTCCTCCTCCCTTTCTCTGTAACTTTCAAATGAAAAAAATCATAAAATCTTGTTTTTTTTAAAAAAACCTTCTAGGTGATTCTGATGCATATTAATACGTAGAACCACAGTTCTATACTATGCCTTGTTGCAATCACCATTCATTTGTAGAATTCTGACACAGATCCATAATTTCTTATAGACTGTTTGGAGAAACATTTTTATGAAAATTCCCACAGGCCAGCTATAATAAGTGAGTGCCAATTTTCTTGTTGAATATTGATCATATTTTATTTTTGAAGGTTCCTTTTGCATATTTTGTGGTGAATTATTTTACTTAAATATAATTTTTCTAGTTAAAAACTTTAAAACTATTGCATAATTTAAAAAAACACAAAAAGCTGTCTAGAAGAAAAGAGAATTACTTCAAATTAATTACAATATTAAGGTATAATTCATTCTTCCTTAACAATTATGTTTCTGGACCCAAATGGAATGTGAAACAAAGTGTAAGAAAACACAACTCCCACCTAATCAAGTCTAAAGTCATTGTTTTTCTAAGCACAGTTTCCAGAAAGAAGGAAAGAATGCAACAAATCATAGCATTCATAAGGATGTCCAGGAGTGTACAGCAAATAAGAGAAACTGAGAGTTCATGAAAAATGCTTATGATAGAAAATATATTCCACGTTCTACTTATATTTATTTGTGTTAGAATAAAACCTTAGAAATGGTGCTTAGAACTGTATTTCAATTTAAATTATGAGTTATGATATGAGTTTTTCATAAATAAGATGATTCTTTAATCAATAAGTACACCTCACTTGCGTATGCAAACTCTTTTTTAAAAAATTTAAATCTTTTAGTTTATTTTATTCAACCAAAATGTTGTGCACTGGTATGATCTACTATCCTTTACAAGTGATGTCTTAAATAGTAGGAAGTTTGATTCTGAAAGTCATGATGAATTCATATGACAAGTATATCAAAATTTGCATTTCTCTGGGTTACCTGTGTATCCAGGTGGACAGAGGCAAACATAACCTTGCCCAAGCTGTTGGCAGGTTCCGCTGTTGTGGCAGGGGTTCAAGAAGCATTCATGGAAAACCTACCGGGGCAGAAAAGAAATCCACTAGCAGCACAGATTTCTACTCATTTCAAAGCAGTCCTGATTAGAGTAAAAAATTTGCAATCCCACATAGCAGGTTACTGTTCCAAGGTTAGTTCAGTAAAGTTAACTGAACTGCTGCCTGAACAACACTGCTACCTGCTACACATGCAGGGACACAAACATGATTTATGATTCTTGAGTGATGTTCTGGAAAACCCAAGCTGTGTTTCTAAATACTAGCTGCATTGAGGGGCCTGGCACTATGGCTCAATTGGCTAATCCTCTCCTAGCAGCACCAGGATCCCATATAGGTGCTGGTTTGTGTACTGGCTGCTGCACTTTCCATCCAGTTCCCGGCTTGTGACCTGGGAAAGCAGTCCAGGATAGCCCAAAGTCTTGGCACCCTGACCCTGTGTGGGAGACAACGAGGGGTTCAGGACTCTTGGCTGCTGGCTTCTGGCTTTTGATCGGCTCAATTGCAGCCATTGCAGGCATTTGGGGAGTGCGGCAGCAGATGGAAGATCTCCCTCTCTGTCTCTCTTTCTCTCTGTAAATCTGTCTTTCTAATACCAGTAAATAAATCCTAAAAATAAGATTCCAATTTAGGTGTTTCAAAATGATATTTTGCCAGGGCCCAAAACAATGCCAGCTAAATTAGAATCTCTGGGTATGAACTGTATACATTATTATTCATATAGGTTGGCCAGCATGTTCTTATGTCTCCAAATTCCAGTGTTACTGTCTGAGATTCCTATAAGTTTTTATAGTCATTAGGCTGTTTCTAATTTGACTTGTAAAGCCAAACAAATCAGTATGATTGGACTAGGTTGCAGAAAGTTGAAATAAAAAGTCTAACTTCTTTGTCCTTAAGAACACCAGAAGCCAAGGAATTCATTGGATTGGGTAAGGTAAATGCTGACTAATAGCTGAATCTACCAAAATAATCACACTTAACAGCTAGTGTTTAAAAAAAACTAAGTGAAAAACAAGTGGTTTTGCTTATGGTTCTTAATTTTTTAAAAGCCATATCTTATTCTAAGAAGTGATTTTTTTTTCTGTCTAAAACATTTAAATTTTCATGAAAGTTGAGCAACTCTCCATGTCAATCAGAAGAGGCCTCTGGCTAAACAAAATGCTTTGACTCAAATAATGAGTTGTGCTTGTCGTGTTAATTAGTAAATCAAAATGTTCCCACATTTACACATTCTTGTCCAAATATTTCTGGGAAAAACTCCCATTTTTGGTACTTAGACTATCTAATGTTGTATTTTTGGAAAGTTGCTAGTTATAAGCAAATGCATTCATTTATTAATATTCATTAGTCTAAATCATTTTAATTTTCTTTCTGCTAAATGACAAATGGTTTTGCAACCATTCTGTTGATGAAAATTACATGCACAGAGTATCAACTTGCCTGACTGCTAACTTCATACTTCTTTTCAACGCGTCCAGGAGCAGCAAGGGGCACAATACTTTCCTCTGCCGCTGAAAAAGTTGAACTAAAACCTAACAAAATGAACAGCAAAGCATTAAATAAACATGTTAATGTGCAATAGATGCTGCCATTAAATAGATACCATCTCAACAAGATGATCAAGATTTTGGTTGCCAAAGTGAGTAAAGTCACATCTATTTTATTTCAATAATATTTAAAAACAGAATGATAGATGGTAAATCTCTCAGGAGCTTTGAAGGGAACTTGAAAGTTATCCAATGCAATGCTTCCAATACAGGACTCTTTGGGCCACTGTGATAAAAACAAACAAAAAAACCAACACAACCAAGAAACAAAGACCTCAAAAGGACCATTTAACAAATTCAGACACCAAAATCTACTGAAAAAGGAAATATTCAGAACTTAAGCTAACACATACATAAGCAAAAATGCATCTCCAACATGGGCTCGATAAGAAAGAATCTTGTCTTACTCGAACAGTCTGTGATGGATTTAGCACCGGTAATAGTTGTAGTTCCATAAAAGGGACATGACAGACAGAATGATTTCCCAGGATCTGGTTGGTAATAATCATGAGGACATGGATAACAGGGCATTAATCCAGTCCGGGAAAATTCTCCGACTGGACAAGGCACTGGAAAGGAAACACAACACATTTGTGCATTTAAAGCAGTATACCTTCTATCTATGAAATTTTCCTTAACGCTTGGTCATAAGAAAGCTATTGAATTGCTGGTATCAGCTCTTGCACATATCTAATACCCATGCCAACAAAGAACCCTGTTACATGTTTTGCTGTAATTTCTTCCTGTCTTAACTGAATAACAATTAGAATTGGCTGCATGATATATTCTACTATTTCTACTCAATATATTATGAATATATTACTTATCATTTCCCAGATCATTAAGTAACAACATGGCATTCCAGAGACAGAACATAACTAATGTTATAATAAATAAGAAATTCCTCACAAAGATGTTACAAAAGTAGAATATAAAGTATATTTTTAGTATATCCTTACTGATTTCTAACTTGATCCTAGAAAATGCAAAGCATGCTAAAATCTGCAATGAAATGATATTTCTGCATTTTCCCTTTGTAAGACAGATTTTTTTCAAGTATCTTAACGCTACTAGTTGATAACAAAGCTTTATAATGATTAACATTTCTTCTGAATTTTGTGGAAAATAAAAACGAACCCTGCTTTTCCTTACTAAATGTTATTTGGTTTAGAACTGAACTTGTTCATTAATCCATTTTGTCACCCCTAATTGCTTATTATTCATATTTGTATTTGTGTGCTAGATGGTCCTTTTATTTGTAGGTTAAGCTATCATTAGTGTTAAGCACACTTTTCGTAAGAACATTCATTTGAGTGTTATCATTTAATCAGATTGTCAATTCTCTTAGCAATGTGCTTGGTAGAATAGAAACAAAATAATAATAAAAAAATAGCTCCATGGGTGGGGCTTCTCCTTTACCTCCCCATTTACCCCAGATACAGGAAAAAAAATGTGGAAATAATAGTCTTACCCACTTTCCTGTAGTCCTTGAACCTTTGCGCCCTAATTAACTATGTAAAGATTGTAAAAAAAAAAAAAAAAAGTAAACATCTAAAAAAAAAAAGCCCCAAACATAACATGAGCCTGGGTATTGTTTTGTTCTTTAAAAAAAATTTTTCAAGACCACTCTATCTTCAAAGAGAAAAAAAATTATCCTTCAAAAGGGCAGAGCAGACAAAAATTACACTAAGATGTAATAGGCATAAAATATCAAGATTAAAAATAAATTGCTTGTTGGCCTCCTAAAATAGCTAATATGTTGTCATAACATCTCTAGCTTTTGGCATAGAAAGTGTCAAGTAAATCTACATGTGAAAATTAGTTTAAATTACATTCCAAAGACACACAGTCGTCATTAGCATTTATTTCTCAGGAGTGGCCAATTAACATTTAATGTATTTCCTACGGTTCCCAACCTCAAAAGGTTTAATGTAATGCGTTTTTAACTTTGCAATGTGGCAAAAGCAATAAACATTTAGCAGAAATCATGCTTTGAATTTTAAATTTGGACTGTTTTCTGGTTAGCAACAGATAGGATGCCTCTGCTAGGAGGCTGGGCAGTGGGGATGGCAGCTGTCAACTAGCCCTTCCATGAAAAAGGTCCTAATCGATGCTCTGGTATGCCGTATTTTCAACTAGCTGTGGGTTTATCAGGATTTAACCCATCAGTAAATCAAGAGGCATCTGTATTTATATGCATAGTTGCAGTAGCATAAAATACAATGGCATGTATTTAGAAACATATGTAATATAGTATTATGTATGCATAAATCAAATAACTACACATATTTAAACATTCATCTATATTTGCACATATTACTATCTAGTATGTAATACAGTACAAAACACACACACATCAATACAGTACTAAGTGACTAATATCTTGAGAAAAGCAGGGAAAATTTACACATCAAATTAAAAATAGAATACTTGAAATGACCAGGGAAATGTCTTCCCACTTGTAGTGTTTACTGATTCTATTAAGGGCAACAATTCTGGAGTTGCAGTGGTGTTTGCCTTAAAGTGTGTTTCCTGACTATGGTTAATAGTGTTGTATACTGAAAACATCCCGAGGCCCAGAGTTCAGGTGCTTTTGCCACACAATTCTCTCTCTCTCTCTCTCTCTCTCTCTCTCTCTCTCTCCCTGTCTCTCTCTCTCACACACACACACACACACACACACAATGTGAAACAATGGATATGTTAATCAAGTAAGCATTTCACTATGTAGATCGAAACTTCATGTTCTGCACCCTAATTGAATGCAAAACAAGCAACACAAGTGTTAGAAGTCAATGGTTCTCATTCTGAATTAACTTGATCCTGGAGGGCACACGTAAGAAGTAACATCATCCTGTCCCGCAAAAGCCTTTCCTTCCTGTGGGACAAATTCATGACAACAACAAATAATTTCGAGGCTTAGTCTTCAGGTAAAAATAATTCTTGTTAGATAAAAAATTTAAATTATTGACTTTGTATGTAAAACTTAAAAATACTTCATGGCCTAAGAACTGATAAAAAAGAAAATGTATAGCCATATGTCTTTAATATAGTAATATGCTTACATACAGTTGCTATATTAATAATAATTTGAGTTCAAAATGCTAAAGAAACATGAAAGTGATCTATCAGTAAAACATGCAATAAATTATATAGTATATCTATAAGATAAATCAGTGGAAAATAAGTAGAAAATATGTAAGGCATTATTTTGGAATTCATAATACAAGTATTTAAGTTCAATGTAAAATAGTGTTTATCTAGCAGGATAGGAGAGAGAATACTGAGTTTTGTTATTCTCAGTTCTCATGACAAGGAGAATGTGGTTAAAATTCTGCTTAAGAATATTAGGAGAAATGGGGGTGGTTACCAGAACTTTAGAGACTTTCTGGAAATTTTAACTGCTTAATTCCAATAATTTGATGTTAGACAAACCTCAAGGCTTATTCAGAAAGCTAAAAGACAAGAATTGAAAATATGAACTTGTTTCACTGGAACTATTCCAGTTTCTTTTGTGGTTGCAGGAAGCAGGGGTATGGAGAAAAATTTGTATTGCAGCTTACGAAATTATTTTACCAACTTCTCAGTGGAACATAAGGTTGATTAATGCCGGTGACCTAATTCCTCATGTCCAATAGATTTTTCAGTTTCTGGGATCCAACCTCACTGAGCGAGCTTAAGCAGATGGGGTGTTTGAAAATCTACCATCCATCTTCTCTCCTAGGGCACTGAACTAATGAGGAACACATCCAACAATGCAGTACCAGCCACACTCCTCATCACCACCACACTGCAAAGCCCTGTACAGTTATTTTGTACAAATCTTAATATCATTTAATAAGAGAATTTTTTTAAGTATAGGGATTGCCATAGGTCTTGGTTTTTGTAAAAAATAAAAGTACAGAAAGCAGGGAGGATACCCAGCTAAATTATAATCGTATCTCAACCAAATATGCTTGGTTTGTCATCAGGGATGTAACATGGGTAGACCATGGTCTTTTAATTTTTAAGCCAGTTCTGCTGTCTTTGAAAATTACTGCAACTGCCTTGGAGTTTACAGCTGTATGTTGGCCTTTAGTGCCAGTTCTAGTTTTGTTACCAATTTTTGTTTTTGCTTATATCTTCAGGAGCAGTGTTCCAGTAAGCCATATTTAATATAATAAAGAATAAACGTAATACTATAATATATTATCATCTAATATATTATAATGATATAATATAATAAAGAATAAAACTTCCAATCTTCATGTAAGCATTTACATTTAAGCCAGTGGTTCTCAATGTGTAGGATCAGCACAAACTGAAAACTAGTTAATAAGATAAATTCTTAGAGCCCTCACAAGACCTCACAGAATCAAAATACCAGGGGTGGAGTCCTACAATCTAATGTAATGTGTCATCCATGCTTACTATTGGGAACTCATCAGTACATCTCAAATGGTTGTTTTGGAATCACCTGGAGGAACTAAAGACAACCCAGAATGCCCCATTCCTTCCACAAACAATTAAGCAGAATCTCTGAGTGGAGAATGGCTCCAATGCTTTACAAATACTGTTGTAAATGTGAAGATGATGTGTGCAGCTAGAATAATAAATCACTTCTGAAAATCTCCAGCTCACAGGAAATGAAAGGTTATCATTTACGGAATAATATAATGAATTTCCAGGAACCCCAGAAAAGATCTCCTAAGTGAAGAAACTCTGTTCCTCGTTGAGGTGCTTTTCCACCATTCCATGAAGCCCTGTGTTTGTTTTCACTCTTTGACACATGAGAACAAGCCCACACTTCATTTTGTACTCCTAATAACAGGAGGCCAGTATTTATACCACTGGGAATTATATTTCACTGTTGACTGGTTGAATAGGAACTCTCCTTGAACAATGATTTGCATTTGCTTACAGTGTACCGATAATTATCCTGAAGTTACTTCTCCAGACATAGAACCTAGCAGGTGTAAGAAAATATCAGTGTATACAGGTTTAATAACCT